>NC_133326.1:221650114-221967614 GCF_042186555.1 Aquarana catesbeiana | reverse complement strand
ACTATAACACCTTTAGCACTCCTGAAAAACTTTTCACCGATGGCTGGGGTCAGTGTGGTTTCCCAAAAAATCCAGGCCTGAAGGGACCTCCAAGCAAGGTCATTTAAATACTGCAGACCCAGAGATTCGCAGATTATACCTTTTCAACTTCATCTTCTGCATTGTTATCACCTGAATAGGAAACGTTTACGTGGAAATGTTATCTCTGATCTCTTTATTTTTAGATCGCAAAGATGTGGATCAATGGGTCAGGTATGACCAAAGTCCTGGGTACAACTCAAAATCAACAGGTATATGGTATTGCAAGCAGCAGATGTCATTATTTTATGCTCTATGACCTCATGGTTTCAGCACTGCTGGCTGAACAGCACACAAGTTAATAGGCTTTCAACATTTTCCACATAGTATGCAATTTACTCCTGTTCTTACATCACTTAGTAACACCTCAAAGCCAAATGCCAGAAATAAAAAAAATTATATAAATAATATATATATCACCCAAGGATTAAATGAGCATTATGTCTAAGGGGTTAAGGGACAGGCATTATTAATAACCCAAACCCACCTTCTGAGCTGCCCTCTACTCTCCAAAGCAGCGGTCTGTTGGCAGTCTCTCATTGTCAAGTCAAATGCAGGCCTATTACCCAGCACTGTACATAGTGGGAGGGGGGGGGGGGGGTGCAAGCAAGTGACTATGGTCTTGAGTGGCTTAGAGAAGCAGCAGTACTGGACTGGTTGCACCTCTGGAGGGTCCCTGCTATTTAAAAAAACTAGACATAATGAGCATTTAACCCTTGCAGTGTAAGAAGCAGCTGCAATGAAGGGTATTTTTTTTTTTTAATTACCTGGTGTTGGCCTCCTCCTAATGTTAAGGGACAGATTCTAGGGGATTGCATATAGATAGTGCAAAAGGTAACATGGATTTGAAAGTCTTCATACATGTATAATTTTTAATGAGCAATGTGATGTTTGGTTTTATTTTTACTCCTGGCTTTCATATAGAAGTAATTTGGGTGACTAAAACAGTAAAAGATGTAATAAATAACTGTAAACGTTCGCCAAGTACACTGGTATCTTCATGTCTCCTACCACGTTGGTTCCTAATCTGCATTTTGTGAAACTCCAAGCCATGGTGTAAAGTTACTTTTACTGCCACATTCCCAAATTGCAATGCTCTGTCTCCTCCTTATGGATGGTAAACTCTTTCTATTGTATGCCTAAAAACTGGTAGTCACAGTACCTTTCAGTAGACACTTTTTTCAAGCAAAATCTTATGGCGTTTCCAGTTCCATGTCCAAGTCTAAAGAGCCAACTCTTTCAGAATCTCCAAAGCTCCAGTCATGCAACCTTGTCAAAGGGTTCTCCTGCCCCAGACACAGAACTTGTGGCTTTCAGTATCATGTTACTTTGTATCTACTCAGGGGCATACCTAGAGCATTTGGCACCCGAGGCGGATCCTGAGTACACGCTCAGCCCCTTCATCACACCTCTACGCACTCAGCCCCTCAACACACCTGTACACACACACACAGCTGCGCCCCCCCCTACACACACACACACACACACACACACACACACACACACACACACACACACGACCCCCTCCCCCTGTATACAAACAACCTCCTCCGTTCACTTGTACTCACAGCCCCCACTGGTAAGGTGGTCTTCCTAGTCCCAGATCCTGTTTCTTCATGTCCCTGTGAGACACAAGAGGAGCTGCAATCCAAAATATAGTACTGGCAGTACACACGAGGGGTGCACATGCAGGAAGCAGCCAGAGATGGCAGTAAAGAGCCTGACTGTGAACTGAATAACACAGAGCAGCGGCTGCTGACTCGCACGAATATAGAGCGTTAGCACCCGCCCTGCCTTGTCCCATCCCTTATAGCTGGCCTGACACCCCCTCAATGTGTGGCACCCAGAGCTATGCCACTAGCTCTACTTAAAGCAGAGCTCCGCCCACCCGACGAAAAAAAAATACAAATACTGCAGCTGCTGACTTAATATACGGACACACTTGTCCAGGGAGCCGGCAAAGTCAACACCCCAGCCGCTCTTCGGAACGGCTGTAGCCGCCGCCATTGCCGGTAAGGGAACCCGGCCGTTAAACCTTTCAGCTTCACAGCTGGTTCCCTACTGCGCATGCACAAAGCAAGCGGCACTTTCCATTTGGCCCGGCGGTGGAGTCAGGAGGAGGGGACCGAGCGTCGCCAGAGCGCTATCTCTGGAAGTGGGGACGGGGACCTGACAAAAACAGGGCCCTGTTGCCTCCTCCTCTCTGAGGGGTGCCAAATGTGGCACCGGAGGGGGAGGGAGACGGAGATGAATAAGCAGAAGTTCCACTTTTGGGTGGAACTCCACTTTAATAAGACAACTGAGGGCACAAAAATAAAATGGATCTTCCTGTAGTGCCAGCATCCAGTACAAGGTGTCTATTTGTAACTGCATTAAGTTGTTCTAACTGATAAAAAAAAAAAAAAAAAAAAAAAAAAAAAAAAAGGGGGGGGGGGGTTTAATGTATAAAATGTCTAAAAAAATAAAAATAAATATGTAGAAGGAGCAATAGAATTTGGGAACATGACAGTAAGATATTTCATAAGTACGCTTGTGTTTTATGTCTATTGTAGAAATCATATGCAATTACAGAAAAATGAAATCAAAATATGTTTTATGATACCCGTTTCTTGGAACAGTCACTATTCATTAGCAAAATAAAGTAAAACTTTGGAATGTAAATAATGTCTCTAGAAAGGGGAAAAAAAAGGTAATCTTTAAATGTCAATTCCCAATATTAAATATCATATATATTAGAGTGGCCTATTCATAAAAGTTGAAATTGATATTTTGCCATCTCTTTATATAGAAGCATCAATTTGGACTCTTGGAAATCATTGCAGAAGGCACGGCTACTACAGTTCTTGCCGCTGGCTTCTGTGCCGAGGGGTGCCTTGCTGCATTGTGAATATAGGTGGCGGCCCACTTGAAAGACTCCATTCAGAGAACACTTTGCACTATCAATGAATGCAAAGTGTTTTCTGATTGGGTAAATGGAGATTGTTACATCACCTCACCACTCTTTCCCCTCCTGCCCAAACAGAGAACGCTATGTATTCATTGAACGAAAACAAAGAGTTCCCTGAATGACGCCCGTGCCAAGCAAGCAACCTCTTTAGCTCACAATACAGCAGGACAGCCGTTTGGCACAGGACCTGAAAGACAATGGAGGTAGTAGCGTTGCCTACTACAGTGATTTTCAGTTTTTGCTGGAATCCCAGAGGTATGACACACATGCTAACATTAGCACAAGCTGGACCAATGCATGTACAAAAAAAAATGCCATACATGGAGAGTAGATTCCATTCTGGGCAATGGTTTCCACTTTTCCCATGAAGGTTAACATTACCTAGAAAATCCTATGTTATAATTTTGACACTTTAGAAGTACTCTCCACCTGTTTTTCAACCAAAATGTTGCATATATTTCACACTAGTCTAAAAATGTATTAATCCATCGTCTTTGGTGAAGGGAAGCTGGAGATGCAAAAATCCTGAAGATGACTGTCTACTTTTCATCACTGTGTGTACAATGTTCTAGATCGCATTTATAAGGAACACCAAGGAAAGTTTTAGCAGGCAATAGGGTTGATCGTGAGCAGGGATAAATTCACTCTTTATAAACAGGAGCTTGAAAAAAAAAAAAAAAAAAAAAAAAAAAGTGCCACACATTCAATATTACGCAACCATGAAATACTGCTGTACATACATATTGAATTCTTGTGCTTCTTGATGTACTAGAAAATAAAAAGGAAACCTATAGCATCAATTCTTCAACAGTGAATTGAAGATAAATTGATGGCAGCCCATTTAAATCTTTGCTAGACTCCAGCACATTGACGGTGTGGTTCAGTACAAAACCTCATTAGTAAATGGTCCTGTATATGCACAATGAGAAAAACAAAAATCAGTAGACACAGACTTGTTTGTTTGTTAAAATTCTACTCAAATACAAAAAAAAAAAAAAAAAAAAGCAAATGCATATTAAACAGCTATGGTGCAAACAACGGTATTCCTAGTTAAAAAACAAAAACAAAACAAAAAAAACAAAAAAAAAAAACCTCCTCAAAATCTTTGGTGGAATATATCCCAACGGAAAAAGCTATTTTTAGAATGAAAATGAATAGTGCGACTGCGACAGTTCAAGGCCTTGCATAACAGTCCATTCAGTGTTAAATGTGCACCACAGCCTGGATAACGCACATATTCCAAACTATTCCTTTCTTTGTCTTCTATAGTTTAAGTCTTTACAAAAATACCTATTTCTTTCAACAATAAATAAATCTCATACTCAGAGTGGAGACTCATGCTCACATCAACAATGACTGATGAAATCTTTCAGCGTACTAAAGTGTGTGTTCTGAGATGCATTTGATTCAAGTCCATTATTGAAGTGTTCTACCACTGTCATTTATTCATTCTGTTTCTGAGGAATGCAGCCTTCCATTTCCACCACCTCTGGCCAGCCCTCATATTTGTTGGTGTCTTTATTATTCTTGATGTGCTAAAAAGGAAAAAGAAACACAGAATTAGTCTTTTTAACCACTTGCCAACCCGGGCCAATTCAGCCTTTCCTCTCCTACATGTAAAAATCTGTGTTTTTTTTCTAGAAAATTACTTAGAACCCCCAAACCTGATTTACATTTTTTATTAGACCCTAGGGGAAAAAAAAAAGGCGGACATTGCAATTCTTTATGTCAGACGGTATGTGCGCAGCAATTTTTCAAACGCATATTTAAAAAAAAATAAAAAATTTACCTCAATTTTTTTTATATAATGTGAAAGATATTACACCGAGTAAATAGATACCCAACGTGTCACGCCTTAAAATTGTGCACGCTTGTGAAATGGCAACAAACTACAATACCTAGAAATCTCCATAGGCGACACTTTTACAGGTTACCAGTTTAGAGTTAGAGGAGGCCTCGGGCTAGAATTACTGCTCTCGCTCTAACGTTGGGGATCGGGGAGCTTTTAATTTATTTTATTTCTACACTTTCCCTTAGGTTTTCCTACCTTTTGATCACTTTTATTCCTATTACAAGGAATGTAAACACCCCTTGTAATAGGAATAGGGCAGGACAGGTACTCCTAAATGTCCCTAGATCTTTCTTCTATGCTAGAAAGCAGCAAAAAAAAAAAAAAAAAAAAAAAACACACCACACAGAACAAAACAAAAACACTCAACAAAAAATGGCAGTGTTTACATCTGCCAGCACTGGAAGCGATGCCACTTCCGGCCTTCGAGGGTCAGAGATGGCCAGGGACCATCTGGTCCGTGGTCAGCTCTATGGTAAGCCGCCGCCAGTTTCATTCTCTGGTTCCCCGATCACACGGGAGAGACCAGAGAAGCACTGGAGGGTGTTGGGAGGGGGGCACCCTTCCCGCCGCCTGTAAAAGCAACCAAGTGGCTAAACAGCCGCCATGATGGCTTTTAAATTGCAGGAAATCGCCAGCTGAGAAAAAAAATAAATAAAAAATATGATATCTGAATGATGCCTGCCGCTGCAGGCATCATTCAGATATATCCACTTACAAGTCCACAAGGTCACATGGAGGACTACAGTCGCTAAGTGGTGAAAGACTAAAGCCTCATACACAATAGGACTTTGTACAAACTTTCCCTTGGATTTTTGTACAAAGGGCGTTGGCCATAAGTTTGTATTGCATACATACGGTAGAACTTCAGCCAACTTTCACCAAATCACGTGGTTTTTCAGCTCTTTACCACCACCCTTTGGTCAACTTCTGTATTGTTGTCTGATATTGGTGTTAATCTCGACGCTTTTATCGGCGAGATTGACACCTTGCGAGCCAGATTCACACTGGTGTGGGGATCCAACTTGGATCCCCGCCAATGCCAGGCACTGTGCTTGGTATGAATCTTGAGGGGGAACTCCACGCCAAATTTTAAATAAAAAACCGGCATGGGCTCCCCTCCAGGGGCATACCAGGCCCTTAGGTCTGGTATGGATTTTAAGGGGAACCCCTACGCTGAAAAAACGGTATAGGGTCCCCCCCAAAATTCATACCAGACCCTTATCCGAGCAAGCAGCCCGACCGGTCAGGAAAGGGGGTGGGGACGAGCGAGCGCACCCCCCCTCCTGAACCGTACCAGGCTGCATGCCCTCAACATGGGGGGTGGGTTGAGGGCATGTTGATGAGGGCAAGGGCCTCTTCCCAACAACCCTGGCTGTTGGTTGTCGGGGTCTGCGGGCAAGGGACTTATCGGAATCCGGGAGCCCCCTTTAATAAGGGGGCCCCCAGATCCCGGCCCCCCACTCCATGTGAATGAGTATGGGGTACATCGAAAAAAAAAGTGTCAAAAACAAAAAAAAAAAACAAAAAAAAAAAAAAACCACACTACACAGGTTTTTAAACTTCGGGGGTCTCTCCAGCCTCTTCTCCTGGTGTCCGGTTCTTCTCCGCTCTCTCCAGCATCTTCTCCCAGTGTCCGGTTCTTCTCTGCTCTCTGGCCCCTTCTCCCGGTGTTCTTCTTCCGGCTCCCCCGCTATCTTCTGCCGCTCTTTTGCTAGCGGTGGCCCGGTCTTCTACGTTGTCTTCTTCCCTCTTCTTTTCTTCCGATGTTGACACGACACTCTCTCCCGCTGTAATGCTGTCTGAGCCCGGAGCTGCCTAATAAATTACTTTAAAAACCTGTGTAGTGTGTGTTTTTTTACACTTTTTCCCCTAGGTGAATGGGTAGGGGGTACGATGTACCCCCTACTCATTTACATAGGGTGGGGGGCCGGGATCTGGGGGCCCCTTTATTAAAGGGGGCTCTCGGATTCCGATAAGCCCCTCGCCTGCAGACCCTGACAACCAACGGCCAGGGTTGTCGGGAAGAGGCCCTTGTCCTCATCAACATGGGGACAAGGTGCTATGGGGTGGGGGGGGCCCTAAGCTCCCATCCCCCATGTTGAGGGCATGCAGCCTGGTACAGTTCAGGAGGGGGGGCTCGCTCATCCCCACCCCCTTTGCTGACTGCCTGGGCTGCGTGCTCGGATAAGGGTCTGGTATGAATTTTGGGGGGCCCCCCACGCCGTTTTGTCGGCGTAGGGGGTTCCCCTTATAATCCATACCAGACCGAAGGGCCTGGTATTCCCCCAGAGGGGAATTCCCCATCGCGCCCGCCGCAGTAGGAAAATGTGTTTTTTTATTGCAGCCAGCACAGAATGTACAGTACCCGGTCGTCGAGAACCAGCGCGATGGGATTGCTCTGGAAACATTCTCGCGTCTGCGTACTGTGGTTTGTACAAAAGTACGATGGTTTTGTGTACACACAATCGGACTTTGCTCCATCAGACTTTTGTTGCCGGAAAGTTTGTGCGTTCGCACATCCAACAAAAGTCCGATGCAAACAGAAAAAGTTTGTCCGATGGAGCGTACACACGGTCGGATGTTGCTCCAAAACAGCTAATTTGCATGTTTGTTGTCAAAAAGTCCGATCGTGTGTATGGGCCTTATTTTCTAGAAAAACTTGGAATCCCCATCCCATGTCTACTAACCCTTTTCAGTAGTTAGCTTCTTTTTTTTTTGTTTGTTTTAACAATCTCAAAATTACATATTTAACAAGCAATGCCACCCAATTATAAAATCAGACTTTGAACTGCAATCATAAAATACACAGTTCTCTATGAGAAGAACGTCCCAAAATGTAGGTGCCAGCTTCAAAAAGTTATGAAACAATGCAACAGTTTTATTTTAGTTTCTGTTTGCTTCTTCCAACAATTCACTTCACCCCATCACCCATATACTATATACAGTTCTCATAATCCCCCATAACAGCCATATTTAAAAAACTCAACTCCCTTCCCCTCACGGCAGCCACATATGCATTACAGTAACCCAAATCCCAAATTTTGAGTTGTCCCCAGAAAAGTAAGAGAGGAAATCTTCCAACGGGCACACTAGTTCTGGTGACCTGGGGGTCCCCAAGGAATTGTCTTAATTTGCAGAGGTTAATTCCCACTTCCTGTTTGGCTATGGGACAGGAAGTAAAGGGAAATCTCCCCAATGGTACACAGATGGCGAAAACAAATCTGACAGGGGTTTTAACCCTTCCTTTTTCTATCCAAAATAAAAATGTTTGGCCTATAGTTATACTTTAATGATAAATCTGTAAACCAAAACTTTTAACCAGTTCAATACCGGGCATTTTCGCACCTTTCTGCCCAGGCCAATTTTCAGCTTTCAGTGCTGTCACTTTTTAAATGATAATTGCGCGGTCATGCTACACTGTACCCAAACTAAATTTTTATTGTTTTGTTCCCACAAATAGAGCTTTCTTTTGGTGGTATTTGATCACCTCTGCGGTTTTTATTTTTTGCTAAATGAATAAAAAAAGACCGAAAATTTTGAAAAAAAAAAAAAGTTTTTGTTATAAAAATTTGTAAATAAGTAAGCTTTCTCCTTCACTGATGGGCACTGATAAGCTGCACTAATAAGGCGATACTGATGAGGCGGTACCGATGATGTGGCACTGACGATGGGCACTGATAGGCAGCACTGATGGGCACTCATAGGTGGCACTGAAACGCTGCACTGATGGGTACTTATGGGTGGCACTGATAGACGGCACTGCTGGACACTGACAGGTGGAACTGAAAGGCGGCACCGATGTGCATCGATGGACACTGATGTATTTAACTGACGGGCATCACTGGTGGCACTGGCAGGCATTTTGATGTGGCACTGATTGGCAGCTGCCTGGGCACTGATTGGCATTTCCCTTGTGGTCTAGGGTGGCATACCTGGTGGTCCAGTGTGGTGGCCATCCCTGGTGGTGTGGTGGCATCCCTGGTGGGCATCTGAGGGGGGCTGTGCTGATAAACAATCAGCACAGACCGCCCCCTGTCAGGAGAGCAGCCGATCGGCTCTCCTCTACTCGCATCTGACAGACGTGAGTGAGGAAAAGCCGATCAATGGCTCTTCCTGTTTACATTGTGATCAGCCGTGTCCAAAGAGCCTCCGTCAGGAGCTCTTTACCGAGATCGTAGTTTGCGGCGTGTCAGGCTGACACGCTGCAACAACGATCGCTGCGATGCGTGCCCCCGGGGGCGGCGGCGGCTTGATATCCTAAAAGACATCATATGACGTCTGGTCAGGATACAGCAACCACTTTGCCGACATCATTTTGTTATATGGCAAGTGGTTAAAAACTACCAAAATGTACAAGGTGTTGTACCCAATACATTCTTTCATCAAGCTTCACATCAGACCTCACAGAGGTCATGTCCCACCTCAATATTTGCAGTGCACACCAGGAATTACATCTTCTGACCACAGATTTAATAAACTCACAGATATGGCTAATCTGGATAATATTCAACCCTTTGACTGCAGTACGAGACATATTCTTGGCATTGAAAGGGTTAAAACAACATGACTGCTAGTTTGTGATTTGTGATTAGCAACTGTTTTTACAAAGATTGAAAGTGGTGTCCCCACCCTTCACTGCTATGGCTCAGTTTACTTTTCCCACTCTCCAACCATGACCTTGTATTGCTAAACTTCCCCATGTCCTCCCATCCCTCCTCCTAAACCTGTTTGCAAAGAAATCTCCACAATTTAAACCAGTTTCTTCCTCCTCCCTTTCTCCCTAATCTCCGCCCTTTCCAACCTGACTTTTAACCCTATAATACATAAGTCCATTAACATTTGCACAGATTAAGGCTACGCCTGCCAAATTACACTGTCCTTTGACCCAACAATCCGCTGTCTTAAATATCAGAATGCTGCAAATATTTGTACATGTAGCCAAAGGTCTAACCGGGGATTTTCTTGACTTCAAGTCTAAACTTCATAACTTCAGCGTTTTGTCCTTCTCATTCTTTTCTTTGCATCGAAAGCAAAAATAAAAATTAAGTACAGCGCTACGTTTAGAAAAAAAAGCATAATAACCACTGGTTTTTTGACTTGTCTGGCGTACGCCATTTCAGGTCAATTCTTTCCGGTAAGCCTCCTCTACTCCTGGTGTTGGCCCCGGCACTGATGTACAATCTATGCACACTTGTGGTCTCCCTTCTGCCCACTAGCCAGATTTGGTGCGACTAAAATTCTGTGAATACCATCTGGCCATGCATCACCCCCTTTGAACTCTGTTGATGTTTTCCTCACTATTTTTCTACACATTTTTTATGGACTTCTGAAGTTTTATGTTTTTTATGTTTGGTGTCTGGCTCATGGAACCAGCACGGGTTTTTATTAATCACTGGCACATTTAATGATTAAGTATTATTGTGTATTTACTTTATATGTGATCAACACTGATTAATTATTTGACACTATCCATTTTATGGTCATACATTTTTTTGGTAGTATTCACCATTTTTATATGTCTTTATTGTAATACACACGGCTGTGGATGTGATATATAGCGCCACACTTTTGTTTTTTCTCTAAAGCCGGCCATAGATGGTTCGAATCTCGGCAGGAGATGGTTTGAATCTCGGCAGGAACCGGCTGAGATTCGAACTATGCATGGGCAGGCTGAATGTCCCCAAGTTGATCAATCAACTCGGGTACAACCAACCTGTCGGATTTTATATGGGATTATTGCCAGTGGCTGTTCTAGCCGGTAGGAATATTCACGGTGTTCTCCAGGTGGGGATAGCTTCCCGTGCCAGGGGAACACAATGGCTCCAGGGGAGGGATTCCCCCATCAACACTGACTGTGTTGGTGGAGGAATAAAATTATTTTCTTTCCTGCAAACCGTGGCTGCAGGAAAGAAAATGAATTTTTCTATGGCCAGCCTTAGATGGGTCTCATTCTCAGCCATGGCCCTCCTCTTACTAGACACACCTGTACCTTTAAATTTTTCTTAAAAACACACCTATTCAAAGCTGCCTCCTCTACTCCCTAGTCATCATTACTGAGCAATGAGCTATCCTTTTTCTTTCCTGATTTTATCTAGAGTCCTCCCTGTTTTGTAAGCAGTCCGTTTATTAAATTGCTTACATGGCACTTTGATACATAAGAAATAATTAGAATAGTGAAAACTATATCGCACTGAAACATCACTGGTACACAAAGTCAGAAAACATTCCAAGATTAGACTATTACCTGTTCAAAAGGACTTTTGGTCTTAATACCTTTTCCACCAACAAATACCCAGTTATCTCTGAAAGCTAAAGAATTGATAGCTGAACTTCCGAGCTCTGAAATTAGTTTCCGCGCTTCATCGTTGAGTCTGCAAAATGTCACAATCAAATTTACACAGTGGTCAAATAATCACAGAAAAAAAAAAAAAAAAAGTGTCTAAACAATATTATTTTGTGGAAATACCAATAGTTACAACATAAACTGGTTCCTGCCAGGGCGTTCAACATGCAAAATATAAAATATTGTGCTAAATTCTAAGTATATTATGTGTTTTATCATCCTTTATATTTTTTATTTACATTTGCACAACATAACAATGTGGAGGAGCCTTGTAGACATATGCTGCAAGCTGCGCAGAGCCCTAAGTGACAGAGTGGACAAATAGTGGTTTGATAGCAGAAAGAGGAATTCTCTAGTCTCAGAATATAATAGAGTCTCTCTCGCTCTATATATATCTGTGACAGACTCACCCGGGACAGAGGCTTTTGGAGGGAACTGAATGCTGGCCTCTTGCCTACCGATTATGGGCCCTGGCATTTGGGGGGACGGTGCTCTTTGTGAGCTGTATGCCTGGGGACCCTTGAGGTGGTGTTACTTTAGATTCAGGTCCATGTCCCCCAAGACACACAGACTCTGGGAACCCTGTATATGCCATAGTAGAAATAGTGACTAATATATCTTGGATTACTTAAAATGGGACAGTAATATTTATCCACAATATCTCCCAGGATATATGTAAAGACTATTCTTGGTTTGTTTGATTCTGAACACAACATGTTAGTTGAGAGAGCTGATCACATTGGCCTCTGTACAGTGTAGGAGACGGGCCGACTCCTGCTGGAGTTCCTGCTATTGTGAGAAGGTATCCTGTGTTTTCTACTTATGATAATATATAATCTACTGTGTGAAGCTCTGTGACAACAAGTCTGACCTGTAGTGAAATCCTGATTAATCATAACACTGCTCAGGAGGGCACAGACTCGGCTGCTTTAAGGGATTAGTTAATTAGCTCATGTTAATTAGGTTACAGGTGTATTGTTAGAGTAATATGAGCAGGCGGTAGGAACCTTTTACTGTATATAAGACTTGTATTTTGGTTCTAATAAAAAGTCCATGTTCAGCAACTAAACAAGTATTGTCTTGTTTTGTGCTTGTGAACGGCTGGAATATCTGATATCTATATTTAGACTGGGAGAAAGTGGTATATGACGAAAGCTCTCCCTCTTCTATATATCTATATCTATCTCTCTCTCTATATCTATATCTCTCTCTATCAGGAAAGACTGGCGCAGATGGATTTTGCAAAAGCGATCTGAATTTGGCGCATTGTCAGAACCAAAAAAAAAAAAAAAAAAGGGTCGCAGATGCTTCATGAATTTGGCACAATACACTAACAAGCCTACTTGCAGTGTGACCTGACACCTAGAATGAGTGCTACAGCCCCCCTTTAAATATCAGGACTTCTAGGTGTGGGGTGTTCTTCCCCCTGCCTGCTGCAATGCACAATGCCAGGGAACCATTTGCCAGATCTGATCATGGTCAGATGGGTGGCTAGGTGTTTATAAGATATTCCTAGCTCCATGAAAATAGTGACCTCCAAAAGTCACATTCCACAGGATTTACAAAGGGCCCATCAACAGATTTGAGCAGCAGGCAGTGATGAGCAGGAAGGAGTAGGCCTCTTATGGTGTTGGCTGCAATGCAGTGTTAGTGTGGTTAGTTTATGGTCATATCCCTCAACTTGCTAGGTGCTTTCTTAGCAGGTTTACAAGGACACCAACTTCTTCATTTTTTGTTATATCTGGTAGAGTCAAATGAGAAAAGGGCTTTTGTTTTACTTACTTTGTTGCTCCATCATCATAAGTTGCCATTAATGCTATCGTTCCATCTGGAATTTTCTTAACAAATTCAATGAAAGGCACTACATCTATAGAAACAAAAGTATACAGTATGTATATATAATTGCAGCGTAAAACCTTTTGCTTTAAGAGGTTTAGAATTTACTGGCAAGATTTAAGAGCCAGAAAGGAGCATAGTGCTGCCATCTTGTGGCTATTTCTGTTAATGCAAAACTTAAATCATTCACAGCAAACATTCTGCAGGATACAGAGAAAATCTCCCTATTGAGCACTAATGTTAGATGCTTTCCTCCACCTGAATTCATTTAGAACTATTGCTTTTTTTACTTTCCTGTAGATATTAGAAAATACAGTTACAAGAATTTACGAAGACTGGAACAGCCAGTATCTGGAGCAGTTGCGCATGGTAGTCAATTTATAGCTTCCATTTTGCAAGCTTAAAAAAGGAGCCTGGGCTTGTTTTGCTGGGATTCTCCTATGGGTCACAGGAGTGCAATTCGTTTTACACTCCTGTGACCCGTTTTCAGCAGAGAGCGGTTTGAAGTCCGCTCTCTGTTGACGTTACACAGATCAGTCAAGGCATCGCGTCATCCCGACTCGGAGTCTGGATATGCCAGGTGCCTAGAGATGGCCGCTCCCCGCCCCCTCCACAGCTCAGCGCTCCAATGAACATGGAGGAGCAGAGCAGCAGCTCTCCTCTCGGGGATCTGTGAGAACCGAGCCATCAGCAGTGTTCGATTGCTCGGTTCTCAGTGCAGAGGCAGCGGGGGAAAGATGCAGCATCCGTCTGATGCTGCATCCACCTAGGAATGACTAACACTTGGCCCGCGCTCTTTTCTACTTAATTTATTTGGATGATTAAACCAGAGGGTAAGTAGAGAAGAGCGTGGGTAAAGGGTTAGTCATTGGTCAAAAAGCATTTTATCTCCAAGTCTATGTTCATATCGGCTGGTTGCAGGGTATCCAACTGGTATAACTGTTTTGTTTCATTTTGGGATATAGCTCGTCAATCATGTCGCACTGTCTATACTATTTAGATTTTCCTGCCTAGTGACTGGGGCGCTTCAAGATGATGTAAGATTACATTACGTACATTGAGGCGCCTTCCGGTCACGTCACTTTCGGGTCCCAGCTTCCGGTTTGCCTCTCAGCATTTGGTGGAACGGACGCCGACGATCTGGCGCGAGCTGACCATGTTGGCGGGGCTTCCATTAACATTCATTGTGGGTATTCCTAGTGCCAGGAAGGCACCACCTAATGTAAGCAGGCTACTTTTTTGGGGCATGTTTTATTAAAACAATATCACGCTATTGGTCCTTCTTGTCTTCTATCCCCCATGGGTAACAGTGTTGGAGAGGAAAGCCAAACATAGAAACTAACAGATTTGTCTGCTGTCTACTTGTTCCAGTATATTTACCTAGTAATCCCAGACCTTCATTTTAGTTAATGAGGTCATGAAAATCTGGTGAGCAGGTTTTCCATTAGAGCACATTGGGTGATCTGGATTGTTGTCAAGTGTTGTCGTCTGCACATTTCTGAACTATTTTGAATCACCAAGCTGTCATTCAGCATATGAACGTTATTGTCCGTGGTCATTTTCATTTAATCAACAGTGTTTTTTTTTCACCTTACTCACTGTTATCTGACTCCTATCATGTATTTAATCTAAATTATGTTTTATTATTATTTGAATCACCACTTATGGTTTATGAATTGTCATATACGATTGTTCGCACTCATAAGCAGCATTCACTCAGTGCCCCCTATTCACTTATTTCACATTGCCTAGCTATTCATTAGATTTGGGGAGCAGCTTTTGTAGTTTTTTAGGTTTCACATATTTGGCACGAGGTTCACTTACTTACAGAAGATACAAAATTACCTTTATTGGCCTTCAAAGCAATCGCCATCCTTTACAACACACTTTTGACAACGTTCATAAAACTTCTGGAATCTGTCAGCAAGGCCTCTTTAGAAATCGATTGCTGAACCGCTGTCACAAATTCTTGGATTGCCGCCATGTCCACAAAACATGTGCCTTTTTATGACGCAGGGAAACAGAAAGAAGTCCGCAGGCGCCAGATCAGGGGAGTACGGTGGATGATTGAGAACAGGTACGCCGCGCTGAGCCAAGAATTGGTGCACAGATCTCATCCCTGTGACGATGGTTCACAGAAAGCATGGATCCTGGCCACACATGGTAATGAGCGCGGCACCAACTGGGACAGATCTTCTGATTGCCCGGGGATGATGGTGAGCACTTGCTAATACCCAATTCCTCTGCCATCAAATCGGAGAGTCAGTTGACGATCTCATGCCAGCATTTGTCGTACTCGCTCCATTATGTCTGGGGTTCTGCTTGTCAACGGCGAACCTGAACATGGCTCATCCTCAATCGATTTCCTTCCCGTTGCGAAAGCGTTTGAACTAGTCGTAAGCACATTCTGTGCTCAAGGCTTCCGTCCCATTGCACCAACATTTAATGCGTCTCCATCACGGTCTCTCAGTTTGTAGCAGAACTTGATGTTCACTCGTTGTTCCATTGCGCTGTGACCCTACCTCCCACACTGACTACGTTCGACTGCCCACAGCAGGTTTACCCCGATGGTCACATGTACTTCATGCTAGGTGGCGCTTCTCAACGTGTCTCTGGATAGCCATGTGCATGCACGTGCACCTGGCCCATGTTGCCGTTGAGATATTGGACCATTCACCGAACTTTAGACACACCTCTATGTTCCTTGCTAAAGAACATTATTTATTATCAAGCTGTTAAGTTAAAGTGGAACTTTACCCATAACAAGCAGAAGTTAGAAGCGGATTGGTTACTATGCACAGATGCGCAAGATGCGCCCCCCTCCCAGCATTCAGTGCAGTTTTTATTTATAATTATCTACTTTTAAAAGGCAATGTGAAAATGCACAAATCCATTCTTACCTCCTCCCCAGAGATCATAATACTTGGTTTCTATCAGCTCTCCTGTTTTCCCTAGAACACACAAAATGTTAACTTTTAAAACCTAACTGAAATTGTTCATGCAGCAAAAAAAAGACAAATAGAAAAAAAAAGGAAACATACATTCTCTTTTCAGTATTTTTCAAATATGCAGTTTGGATATCAGCATGTTATGTCACAAACATGATAACTTGGACTTTCCTTCTGCATTCACTGTGTGGTACACAAACACATCAATAGTAAAGGAAACAAAACAAGGACAGTGCTGCAAAGTCTGGTCATAGCAAAGAAATACGTTGCTATTTTTAGACCTCATACTAAAAGTAATCTTGTCACACACGGGAAATTTAATGGAACATAAAAATGCAGGAGATATCTTCCTTAAAAATTGAATGTCAAAATGTACGCAGTTTACAGCATCTTGATTAATATGCAGGTCTTCACTACACCTGTAAAATTTAAAGTGGTTGTAAATTCTTACATCTACCCAGTGAAGGGTATCCTCAGGTTACACAGAGATGAAAGAAATCCTCCTACATAAGTTGTAATCTGTTTGCTTGTAATTAGTGTGTGTGTATAAAAGGTCAAAGAGTTTCTGGACTGACAGACCCTTGCATCTTTCATCCAATGCTGCACTGACATTTCTGGATTCTGAGTCATGGGGAAAGCAAAAGAATTGTCAAAGGATCTGCGGGAAAAGGTAGTTGAACTGTATAAAACAGGAAAGGGATATAAAAAGATATCCAAGGAATTGAGAATGCCAATCAGCAGTGTTCAAACTCTGAAACCAAACCATGGTAGACCAACTAAAATTTCAGCCTCAACTGCCAGGAAAATTGTTCAGGATGCAAAGAAAAAAACAAACACACAAATAACTTCAGGTGAAATACAGGACTCTCTGAAAACATGAGGTGTGGCTGTTTTAACCACTTCAGCCCCGGAAAAATTTACCCCCTTCCTGACCGGAGCGTTTTTTTGTGATTCGGCACTGCATCGCTCTAACAGACAATTGCGCAGTCGTTCGACGTTGTACCCACACAAAATTGACTTTTTTTCCCCCCACAAATAGAGCTTTCTTTTGGTGGTATTTGATCGCCTCTGCGGTTTTTATATTTTGCACTATAAACGAAAAAAAAAAAAAAAAAAAACACACACACACACACACACACACACACACACACACACACACACACACACACACACACACACACACACACACACACACACACACACACACACACACACACACACCACCCAATATTTTGTACTTTTTGCTATATTAAATATCCCCCTTTTTTTTTTTTTTTTTTAAAAGCTAATTTTTTCTCAGTTTAGGCCGAGATGTATTCTACACATTTTTGGTAAAAAATAAATAAATTTAAAAAATCGTATTTTACGTAAAAAAATAGTGGCGCTGTGTTCACTGAAATAAAGTGACAAATCTAACTTTCAATAACACCACGTGATAGTGAGACTGTAAATTACTACTTCTAAATGTGTATCCAAAATATCAAGTGATTGTGTATTAAAAACACACATAAAAAAAACAATGAATAGGTAAAATAAAAAATAAAGTCCATGCAAAGTGATATATTTCAAGTGATTAACTTGGTGAACAATCTTCTTATACACTCCTGAACTTCCTTCCACCACACCGATTGTGATCCACTCCCTTTGAAAAGCGCACTCACCAAATAGATTTGCCTTGCACTCTCATGCTCGGCACAAAAGCTGTTTAAGCCCACCAGGGATAATCACACTTTTCGATTTTCAGCAATGCTCAACATAAGATGTTTCCACATGTAAAAATGAAATAAAGTGCCTCCAATAGTGTGATAACGTAAAATAATTTTTTTTCAAAAATAGATACACGAAATCCTCAACCATTACACTCACATCACTTCAATCATGTAAAAGCAATCAAGGTAAAACTTCTGTAACTGAGCTATAGCGGTGTACTGTGGTCACGGCGGACCCTGGATGCAGCTATAATTTCTCACCTTCCACTCGCTCACTTGTCTATATCGAAACACCGTCACAACCGGAAACAGCAGAACGTCACAAATGTTTGCCGTACAGCCATGCCCCGACATGTTTCGTCATTCTGACTTATTCGTGGGGACTAACTAGAGGAAGTGACGGATCGTGGTTCCTAGCCAATAGGAACACACGATCTGTCCTGTCTGAGCAGAGCAGGGAAGTCCCTGTTCTGTCTCTCCTGGTCACGATCGCTCGTGGCCAGCGGTCATCGCGACCGGCCACAAGCACCAGCACCCCCGCTGTGCAGCGGGCGCACGCTTGCTATCCGGACCATGCGAGCCAACGTATCGTGGTTTCAAACAGGGGAGCCAACCTGGCAAGGAGGCACTTGAAGAAAGATGGGCTGCATGGTCGAGCACAGAGACAAGCCTCAAACCTTCTGGCACAAAGGCATTTGGAGTGATGAAACCAAAATTGAGCTTTTTGGCCTCAACCATAAATGCTACATTTGGAGAGGAGTCAACAAGGCCTATGATGAAAGGTACACCATTCCTACTGTGAAACACAGAGGTGGATCGCTGATGTTTTGGGAGATGTGTGAGCTACAAAGGCACAGGAAATTTGGTCAAAACTGATGGCAAGATGAAGGCAGTATGTTATCAAAAAATACTGGAGGAACATTTCCATTCATCAGCCAGGAAGCTGTGTATGGGACGTACTTGGACATTCCAACATGACAATTATCCAAAACACAAGGCCAAGTCTACCTGTCATTGGCTACAGCAGAATAAAGTGAAGGTTCTGCAGTGGCCATCTCAGTCTCCTGACATCAATATCATTGAGCCACTATGGGGAGATCTCAAATGTGCAGTTCATGCAAGACAGCCCAAGAATTTACAGGAACTGGAGGCTTTTTGCCAAGAGGAATGAGCAGCTTTACTATCTGAGAAGATAAATAGCCTCATCCACAAATACCACAACAGACTTCAAGCAGTCATTGATGTTAAAGGGGGCAATACAAGGTATTAAGAACTGGGGTATGTAAACTTTTGATCAGTGTCATTTGGGTAGTCTGTTGGGATTATGATTTAAAAAGAGTAAACACAGATGATTGATAATAAATGACTTCAGCCAAACACTAACCACGAGTGAAAGAAAAGTTTTTGTGTTATCATTCATATTCTCTGAAAAATGGCCAAGAAATTAATCATACAGGGTATGTAAACTTATGAGCACAACTGTATTTATGAAATTAAAATCTGGCATTTCCGCTAACACAATATACCCGTTTAAAGCTCAATTTCAGGTATGGATAGGTTTGCATGGACCAGTTTGGACCAATGTAAGTATGATTATTTTATACCTGGCTAATCCCTGTGGAAGCAGAGAATCTCTGTAGTAGCTGCTGTCACGTTCCACATATGGACACCTCATCGCCCTGCTTCTCCACCTTGTTGAATGAAAAAATGCTTTACATTTATTAAGAAAATGCAAAGTGTTCTCTGAACGGCAACCGTGACAGGCGGGTGAACTCCTGTGGTTAATCTCCAGCAAGGAGAGTTTTATTTTCTGTGAATGGAGGAGAGATACATTGTATCACTCTCTGTCCTTGCACAGAAATAAACCAAAAAAAAAGAAGGTGTATAAAAATAAATTATATAATAAAAAAAATACCTAGATCAAGGTTTGATCTAGGTCAGTGTCAAGGTTAGTGTTTGGGTCTAGGTCAGTGGTTTTTTTTTTTTGTTTTTTTTTTTGTTTTTTTTTTTGGGGGGGGTTGACAGAATTTATTACACATATGTGGTGTTTCTGCAATCATCAGGAGCTAGAGAATTTATTTTGGGTTGTTCTTTGGAGGTAGGTTACGGCAGTACCAAGGAATATAAATCTAAATTAAAAAAAAAAACAAATTTTTATTTTTTTATTTTCACTATTTTTAGCCAGTTTTCCCTTGATAAAAAAAAAAAAAAAAAAAAAAAAAAAAAAAAAAAGCAGGAGATATCCATTACTACTTACCACCAAATGAAAGCCCAATTTGTCCTGACAAAAAATGCGGTATAATCCACCTGGATGTAGTTGTGGTGATATGAACGCTTTTACTAATACATGTCAAAACCATAAAATTGGGCTTAGGCATTTAGATTTGTTTTACCCTTAGGGGCGAAGGGGTTAATAATGACATGTTGTAGATACAGAATTTAAGCTGTAGAATTATGGATTTGCTTTACTAGAGAGTTGCAACCAAAGGCAAACTTTATCTCTATGAAGGTAACTATAGCATTACCTACCATTCACCAGAGCAGTGTTTATTCCACGACCAACATTGTTCTTCACACCACTCATTAATCTGAAAATAAAAAAGGACATAAACTCAATTTTTTTTTAAATGCATAGTCTAAATTTCTCCCTAGCTCTGGTATTCGACATTACAGCTCTTGATTATTAGTTATCCAACTTAGCAGAAGATGCAATCAATTTTTTTTATTTTGTTCCTTAACATTTTTAATGGTTACATACATACACGCACTAATACAATATATATATATATATATATATATATATATATATATATATATATATATATATATATATATATATATATATATATATATATATATATATATATATATATATATATATATATGCAACTATTTTTAAACTGTAGAAAAGAAATAAGAGTCTCGCAGAGTACTTACACATTATCATCCACACAAATCTTTGGTCCAACCACATTAGCTGCTCCACTTGCAATCTTAAAAGCAAAATGCTTCTCTGGACAAATCTTTGAAATTCCACATCTGTATTTTGGAGCTTTAGTAGCTGCATGCAAAAAAAGGAAGGTATTTGGTTTATCGAAGTACTTTGGCATCTTTACTCTATATAGTGACTACATGCCATCAGACTTGGGGCACATGCGAGCTTTTAAAAGATGTATGTAAAACTTTGTCAATGCAGATACCAACGTTGATAAGGGTTTGACAAGCATTGGTAATTTTTACAGCATACACTACATCTATGCTAAAATCAGAAATTTGCTCTGTTTACCTTCATCTGGAGTTATCTATAATCCACTGCAGCTAGGCCCATGTGCATCTTCATATAGGATCAATGAAAGAGTTTACTTCCCAAAGCATGCACTGTGTAACACTCCCTACATCTTTGTTTCCAATATCATCAATAGCATTCAAAATATACAAAAGCAGATAGAACTGCATAATGGCCACATGAAACATTTTAGTCCAGATTTGTTTTTTAAATGAGGCTAAAATGGGTGCGTCAAGTGACAGTTCTACAGCATCACAAGTAGTTGCAGAAGGAAGGGACGCTAGATGAAAAACTGAAGAAGTACTGAGCAAGCAGTGCTACTTGTATTTCATGGCTTCATTTTTAATTCTGACTAGAGTATCTTCACAGCTCCTAGTCTAAATTTACAGACATCCTATGGCAATCATAGATCAGAAAACAACTTGCTGCACAACAATCTTTTTCCCTTCTGACAATCCAACACAACACAACACAAATTAGTATGAAAGTGCATATATATATGTCAAGTGGACCTGAACTGAAATTTAAACTAAAGGGCCAACGGGGGCTCTATAATGTCAGATGCACACAGTAACCCGTGCAAGAGTATCTATAATTCTAAAAGACCCAGGGTACCCTCAGGCACCTTACCTAGGGAAAAAAAATTGTCACAGAAGAACGCTCATGACCCTTCCTGCTTACCCAGTCAGTTTTTACCTCTTTGTTCTCTATCCGTGTCTCTTCCCCTTACTTGGTACCTGGAGTGAGGTTTACCTCTAGGTTGTGATACAGACAATGGGGGTTATTTATGAAAGGCAAATACACTTTGAAAGTGCAGTCGCTGTAGATCTGAGGGGAAGATCTGAAATGAGGGGAAGCTCTGCTGATTTTATTCTTGCATTTTCGTAAATAACCCCCAATGTGCCTTTTTTTGGACTTTTGCATCAAAAGGGAAGCTTCTATTATGCCTTCTTCAGACTGTAGAGGCTGGACAGTACACAAACATGTTTTTGTCCATTATACTTTCCAGGTTTCTAGTTATGCTCCCCATGTTGGAAGCACTTAGTATTTTGACGCCTCCTACGAAGTAGTATCTGCAGTCCTGGGGCCAGTATGCCAGGTAACAGGGCTCTTCCTTGTCAAAAGTAATAAGCTTAACATACATGTTAATGGATACATGTTAACATAATTACAGAAGTAGGTAAAAATCTAAAAAACATATAATGAAATATTTATCATAAGGATATTCGGAATAGAGATTTTAGAACTGATACATTTTATCAAAAAGGTATCCATCTATTCCTACAATGTTAGTTTCCAATATAAACGTGGAAGAGATACAACATTAGTAGCAATGAGCTTCAAGAATTAATGAAGGGGATGGGAGAGGAAGGAAAGGGAATAGAAAAAGAAAAGGAAGAAGAGGAGAAGAGAGGAGAGAAGAAATTTACTGGATTGATCCGAGAGCCAGTGTGGGGTTTAGTAAGGTTTGAGTTCCATCAAATATAATCAACTACCATGGCAGGAGGACTGAATCATCAAAGGATGATGGTGCGGAAGAATGAGCCCATGGGTGCCACATATTTTCAAATTTTGGAATTTGATTATGTTCTATGGCAGCCATTGTAGAGTGGATCATGAAGCTATTCATTCTATGTTTTGAGTCCGCTACCACCAAAGAAGGGGATTTCCATGCTTTCGCAAGAGTTTGCTTAGCAGCTGTAAGGAGCTGGACAAAAAGCTTAAACTGTATATGCGTCAAGTACACAGGTTTAAGATTAAGTAATGCCGTGGTAGGATCTGGTTGCATTGACATTTTGAATAGTTTGGAGGCAATTAAAAATATTTCCTTCCAGAAGGTTGGAGCTATAGGACAGGCCCACCAGATGTGCATTTGTGTGCCCAAGTCCGAACAGCCGCGAAAGCAAAGGGCTGAGCAGGATGGAGAGTATTTAGCAACTCTGGAAGGTACAAGGTACCTCCAGGTCAAGACTTTATAATTGCTTTCAACTGCTAAAATGTTAGGGGAGGAGGTTTTGGTAGGCAACTAGATATCTGACCATTCTGTAGCAGTTATTGTACGTCCAAGGTCCTCCTCCCATTTCTGAGTATAGGAAGATTTTTCCGAGTTGGATCTAACTAATAACAGAGTAAAGAGAAGAGATTAGTCTCTTGGCATGTGGATCCTTTTTACATGTGGCTTCAAAATTTGTGAGTTGATCAAGTGGTGTGTGTCTATATTTGTGTAAGGTGTGAAGAAATTTTTTAATTTGAAGGTACCGGAATATTTCCGAGGGGTAGCCCAAAAGTCTCTCACAAATCTTGAAAAAGGAATAATGTTGGAGGGCGTAACGAATTTATGTAATCTCAAAACATCTAGGGAAGCCCAGACTTTGAATGACTTGGGGGAGACCCATGCTGGGTGAAAAGCCGGATTTTTAAGGAAGGAGAGGAGAGGATTGTGTGGGGATAGTAACTGGTGTTTGATTTTAAGCCTATTCCAAAGGGATATAAAGTGTTTAGTAATAGGGTTATGTAGACCAGTGTGATCTTTAGGATGACGCCATAGAAGGTTTGAGACGGATAAGGGATCACATTCAGTCGCTTCTATTGATACCCACAAGGGGGTTTCTTGTGTTGTATGATACTTTGGTAAGCTTGCAATATGGGCAGCTTTGTAATATAAACGCAAAGTTGGGAAAACCCAAGCCACCAGAAGGCTTAGGAAGCTATAATGTTTGGGAAGGGATGCAAGGTTTGGAAGATCCCCATACAAATGTCGTTGCCCTTTTCTGAATTAGTAGAGTAAAGTATGCTGGGATCGGGAGGACTCTGAACAAATATAATAATTTAGGTAAAATTGACATTTTTATAGTATTAATCCTACCTAGCCAAGATAGTGGAAGGTGGGACCATTGTTTCATTAAATTAGTCACTTTTCTCAGAGTAGATGGGTAATTGGCTGAAAAGAGATCTGAGATAGAAGCGGTTAGATGAATACCAAGATATGGGATTGTTTTTTTTCCGCCCAGGTAAATGGAAGTGCTGATTTTACCGTGTCTTTTTCTCTGTCAGGTAGGGATATATTCAGTGCTAAACATTTTTTGGGGCTAATTGTTAATCGGGATATATTGGCAAACCTATTAAGGATAGGTAATAGATTGGGACCAGAGACTTGGGGAGATGATAAAAATAGTAAAATACCATCCGCAAACAAGCAGAGTTTGTGATAGAAGTCTCCTAGTTCTATTCCGGTTATTGTTGGGTCTAGTCTAATGTATTGTGCTAGGGGTTCTATTAAAAGGACAAATAAAAGTGGGGAAAGTGGACGTCCCTGACGTGTGCCTCTTTCTATTTTGAAAGAGTCAGATTTATAGCCTGCATATTTTATATATGCTTGAGGTCTGTCATAATGTGCGGTAATCCATTTAATGAAGTGGGTTCCAAAACCCCATTTCTGGAGAGTGTGATACAAATAGGGCCAAGAAACCGAATCAAAAGCTTTCCTGATAAAGGGAAAGGAAACAAGAGGGAATGTGGCGAGTTTTGGCAATGTGTGCCAAGAGTACTGCTTGATGCACATTGTCACCAGCTTGGCGAGTAGGCATAAAGCCTACTTGGTCACAATGGATAAGGTTACCTATGATTTTGTTGAGATGGGATGCCAAAATTGTCACTAGAATTTTTATGTCAAGGTTTAAAAAGGGGTTGTAAAGGTAAAAGTTTTTTCACCTTAATGCATTCTATGCATTAAGGTGAAAAAACATCTGACAATACCGGCCTCCCCAGCCCCCCGTTTTACTTACCTGACCCCTCGAAAGTCCCGCGCTCGCCCCCGACATCCTCTTCGTTGATCAGCCTGGCCGCTGATTGGCTAGAGTGGATGGATTGAAAGCAGCGCAGCCATTGGCTCGCGCTGCTGTCAATCACATCCAATGACGCAGTGCGCCGGGGCCGAGTGATACAGTGAGCGGCTATGGCCGCCAGCTGTATCACGGGAGCGCGCCCGCAAGAACTCACCACCATGCGAGGGAGCTCGCATGAAGGTGTTTAGTTCTTCCGGGGAGAAGCTGAAACAGCCGCCGAGGGACCCCAGAAGACCAGGTTCTGGGCCACTCTGTGCAAAACGAGCTGCACAGTGGAGGTAAGTATAACATGTTTGTTATTTAAAAAAAAAAAAAAAAAAAAAAAAAAAAAAAATGTAGCTTTAGTGTTCCTTTAAAAGTGAAATGGGGCGGAAATTCGAGCAGGATGTGTTATCGGAATTTGGTTTTGGGATCATGCAGTTAATTGCCATTAGTAATTCTTGTCTAAATGAGTATCCTTCTAATATTGTATTGAAAGCTTTGGTTAGGAGTGGAGAAAGGATCTCTACAAAAGCATGGTAATATATGGCTGAAAAACCATCGGGGCCTGCTCTTTTGTTTTGCTTTAGTTCTTTAATTGTTTTCACTACCTCTTCCACTGAAATGGGTTCTTCAAGAGGAGAATTTTGGGTCTGAGTTAGTTCAGGAAGCTTTAATTAAGAGTAAAAGGCATCAGCTTCAGAAGGATTAAATTCATTAGTTTCCAAATATAGGGAAGCTAAATGAAATCTAAATTTGTGGACTATTTTAACCGGATTGCAGGTATAATTATTCTTCGACAATTGGAGTTGGATAGGATTATATCGTTTATGCCTAGAATTGAGAGCACGTGCCAACATAACGTCCGGTTTGTTAGATTTCATAAAGAAGGCGTGTCTAGAACATAGCAGGGATTTATCCGCATTCTCTGTGAGAAAGATCATATTCTAAAACGGGCCTTTTCTAATCTAGTTTTTGTGGTCAAAGGATTATCTTGGAAATTTACAAAGGCAGTGTTAAATTCTAAGTCCAGTTTGCGTTCAAGAATTTTTTTCTCACGTTTAAACACTGCTGATTCCACGTAGTACTGGCTTATGTGCTTCCAAGAGAGTCAATGTAGAAATTTCAGGGGAGGTATTGTGCGTCAGATATTCTTTTAAGGCTTGGTCAAATATGAGGCGATGAGATAAGTTTTTAAGCAATATATCGGGGAAGTACCATAATAAGTCGTGCGTTTTAGGTATAGTAGATGCTATGGTAGTATATACTGCGTTATGGTCTGACCAAGGGATTGGCATGTTTGATGAGAGAATCTCTGGTAACATACCAACAGTCAGGAGTATGTGGTCGATTCGAGAGAGGGTTTTATGAGGATGCGAGTAGTAAGTATATTTCCTTTTTGCTGGGTTATGTTCTCTCCAAGAGTCGACTAAGTTATATGTCAAGAGAAGTTGTGGAAAAGATTGCTTGGTTGGGCTTCTCGGTGGAGAGTATGGCGATTTATCTAGAAATGGGAGGAGGACCTGGTTTGAGTCTCCACACACAATAATTGTACCCATCTTGTGCGTGGATACTACTTGTACAAGGTGAGATCTAAAGGATGTAGGCTGTTTGTTTGGGGCGTAATAGGATACAACTGTAACTGCTGTATCCATAATATGTCCCGTAAGAATAATATATCTCCCTTTGGGATCTTTGATTTCTGATTTGAGGATAAATGGGATAGAGCGGTGAAAAGCTATAAGGGTTCCACGTTTCTTAGTGGTAGCTGAGGCCGTGTAAATTTGTGCACAAGAGGAGCTCATATATTTGGGTGTGGAGTCTACTGTAAAGTGAGTTTCCTATAAGCAAACTATATGAGCTTTCTGTGCTTGAAAGAAACTGAACACTTTAGTGCGTTTTTGCGGTACATTAATTCCCTGTACATTCAACGAAAGAATGTTTAAGGGTGCCATGGTAGATAAAAGTGATGATTTTTACCATTATTCACGGATTTCTGGCTAAATGGATCAATCCAATTTAACGAGAAAATGGAAAAGGTGAAGATGGACCAAGGATAAACTGTAGGTAGAGAAAAACATGTAACATGAGTAGTAAGATATAATACTGTAAACAGTAGACGATAGATATCAAGAATTACCCGTGATGAGGGAGAAATCTCCCCGTCAAGGGAAAAGGGGCAGACTTCAAATCGTCCACATAATATTAGTGGGCGATCGAGGGAGGCACATTGGGACACACGAAACTGCCGTGAAAAGAGGACAAGCCCTATGAAAGGATCATCATCAAGATGTATAGGGACGTAGCCAGCTCGGCTATAAATAAATGTTAGGCCAAAATCTCCGATTGATCGTACTGGGACGTAAATGAGATCAGTACTGGAGAGTATTATTAGAATTTATATTAGGGTGTAGTAGGGGAAAATATGTGAGAGGATTATGAGTATAGGGATGGGGAGTGGAATAGGGAACTGGGAAAGAGAATATAAAAATGAGCAAGTGGACCTATAACTACCGGGAGATACAGGTATGGGTTTAAATACCACAAACAAAATGATTAGAAAGTGGGATTTAGATAAAATATCGCTTGGACTGAGCTATATCAGGTAAAACTACCTATATGCTGAATGCATCTATAACATTCGCTTAGTAATGTTCAAGCAAGTAAAAACTGAGTTTGAATGGATAAAGAAAATGGTAACTGGATTGCGCAGTAAATCTAGATCGATTAAAGAAAAATAGTTCATACCCTTCAATGGTAGAGCCAATTTAGATATTATGGAATGGCCTCCCATGTTGGATGGGTACACAGCACTATCCAGTATCATGTTTTGCCTATACGCCGAAAGGGCACAAATTACATAAATAGATACCAAATGGTCTCACAAAATTATTAAGGAATCCTTCCAAAGGGAGGTTCAATATTAAATTATGAGGACCAATGCAAGATACAGTTTTACAGTCTTTTCAGCCCCGAGACAGTCATTCAGCGACTGCACTCTGGAAGAGTGGGTGAAACAATGAGGTGTTCAGAAGAGACTGTGGGTAGGACAAGTGGTCAGTCCATGGCGTTTTCTTGATCCAGTGGAAGGGAGGCTAAACGACTCCTCTTATAAGCATGTTCGTTTCCTATTTGCTCTGGAGATTGAGAAGAGCTGTGTGGGGTGGAAGGGGTTGGCCTCCTTCGTGATGAGTTAGAGATGTGTGGATCATCCACAAGGCGCAGATCTTGTAATACTCATTGCAGTTCTTCTGAGGATCTGCAGGTAAACTTTGAGCCCTGGTATGTAAACCGGATGGAAAACAGAAATCCCCATTGATAAGTGATACGATTACTTTGTAGCACTGTCAGTTGAGGTTTCATTGATCAATGCTTAGAGATAATCAATTGGGATAAGTCAGTAAATAACTGATAATCATGACCTTGGAACGTTAGATTGCCTTTATCTCTGGCTGCAGCCAGAAGTTGCTCTTTTGTGCGATAATAGTGGAGTTCTGCGATAATATCGCATGGAGGGCCATCTGTTTTCCTGGGCATCAGGGCACGGTGGACTCTGTCCATTTCCAAGCTTTCTATAGGTAGGGCCGGTTGGAGTTCTTGGAATAAGGCCGTCATGGTTGAATGCAGGTCAATCACAGATTCAGGGATACCTCTGATGTCTGGCTCTGTTCTCATAGTCTTCCAGCTTAGATTATAGTATTAAATTTTCCTCTTTAAGGTTTTCTATTTCTGACATGTTATTTTCTGCTGAAATTTCCACCTCATCCACTCTAATTTCTAATGCTGCTGTACGAGCGCCAATTTCTCTTATTTCTTTTGTAAGGCTACTTGTAATATGCTCTGAATTTTGTTTCAGTGCTTTTTGCAGCATACATTCAAATTGCTTTAAAGGTAGTGGGGAATCAGCTAATTCATGTGGAGAGTTTTGTGAGGGAAATAATGCAGTATCTGACTCAGAAGATTCTGTTTGTAACAGTTTCTGCTTCTGTTTCTGTGTATGGGGGCGCGCTGAGGTGCTGTGTGAGGCAGGTGTTGGCGCCATTTTAGCTGCAGCCCGCACCTGTGACTCCTTTGTGGAGGTTTTAACCTTACTGCGGTTACCTCCTAGTACCATATTGAGGGTCCCCAACAGAGCTCCAGGTTCACTGGTGGAAGTAGGATAATCTGTAGTGCTTTGTGTCAGCTGGTATGCTTTAAAATTCGGCTTTTCCTCTGTCACGGAGCGGAGCTCTAGCAGTGCATAACTGCTCTGTCAGACTCCGTGCATGCACCCCCTGTAACAGGGCTTTTCAACGCTCTCGAATACAGCCCCAAATAAGCAGCACAAACATGGTGCTGACTTGAGCAGCACGGTTGTTCTATTAAAAAATACTATTAAAGCGCAAAAAAAAAAAAAAAAAAAAAAAAAATTCAAAAAACACCAACGAATGTTCCAAACACATTTGAGCGACATTACATCTGCAGGAGAACGTTAGCCAATGTGCTTATTTCAAAATGCTGTAAACATCACTTTAGGGCAGGGGTCTCCACACTTTCTAAACAAAAGGACCAGCTTACCATCCTTCAAACTTTAGGGGGCTGGACCCATCGTTGGTATCAATGGGAGGAACAGTGTACCATCTGTTGTGTCAGTGGGAGGAATAGTGTGCCATCACTGGTGTTTGTGGCAGGAATAGTGCCCCACCGTTGGGGTCAGTGGGAGAATCTATTCCCCACTGTAGCTGACAGTGGGGGGAAAAATGCTCCAAGACCTGGATAAAAGCAAGCAAAGGGCCGCAGTTCAGTTCTACACATTGTGCCTTCTAATTTTAGAGTGGCTTCTTTATCCTGCAGCATCCTATGGAGCCCTCCTTGCATGCAGGGATTAGAGTTGCGTCTCCCTACAAAGAAGCACACAGCCCCATAGCCTGGAATGGCAAGGCACTCCCCTACTCTTCCTTCCTCCTCCCAAACAATTCTTCTTCAAATAGCCTGTCTGGAGAGTGCACTGTCTACTGTTAACTCTTTCCTGTGAAGATGGGAAGTTCTGGGAAGCAGCACCGAAAGTGCAGGAGCCCGCAGCATTAATAGTTGTAAGCTGCATGCGCTGGTGTAAAAAAAAAAAAAAAAAAAAAAACTGTCATAAATCGTTTAAGGTGAATGTTTATTTTATTGTAAACAATGTGTTAAACTATAAAATGCTGAAAGTTCAATACTACTTTAAAAAAGTGCTATCGATGTACTGTAGAGCCAGTGATAACTTTCTTTAAAAATGAACCATTTCCATAAACTGACTGATTGACTTTACTTACTAGGATGTGCGCCATTATCCAGGGGCACGCGAGCTAAAAGTAAAAAACAAACAGGCATTAAGATCATAATAGAAGTTAATGCAAACTTGGATACATATTGTTTTTCATAGGAGTAAAAAATAAGCCAGTGCGACTCTTCTGCTTGATTCCGAGCATGCGTGAAACTTTGTGCGTCCGAATTGTGTACACACGATCGGAATTTACCACAACGGATTTTGTTGTCGGAAAATTTGAGATCCAGATATCAAATTTTGTTTGTCGGAATTCCGACGGAAAATGTCCAATGGAGCCTACACACGGTTGGAAATTTCCAACAAGCTCCCATCGAACATTTCCCGTCAGAAAATCCGTTCGCGTGTACGCGGCATTACATGTACCTTGTGAAGTGACTGGCCTCAGGTGAAACACAGATGAAACAAATTCTCCTACATAGGTTGTACCTGTTTATCTGTAGTCTTCCCTTCCCTACATTTATTTAAAGTCCAGAATGTATAAAGCTTGTCTGAGCTGTCAGAAAACGGGGCGGAGAGCTGAAATTACACTCTGCAGGGCTCAATGAGGGGAGCTCTGAGAGCTGATTGGAGGGAACAGACCCCCCCCCCCCCCCCCCCTCACACAGGAACAGGGCTGAGGCTGTCAATCAACTGGAGATCCCTCTCCTTCCACCCTTTTTCTCTTGGCGTCAGGAAAAACTTTCCAGAAGTGACTGATGCTGACAGCACAAAAATGAAGCAGAAGACCGAAATACCACTTAGTGCCCTGGATAGAGACAAGTACACATGATATAGGGATATGCTCTGTTCATAGTTCATTTCTGAGGTTTACAACCATTTTACAGAGAATCAGCATTCGACTCTTCTGGGTATGTCAGATGCCTGTCCCCATGCTGTGCGTAGTGTAGTGCCCTGTAGTGGTGTAGCAGACATTGGATGGAAGGACAGCAGGCGGTGTGGGACACAGGCATAGACAAACCCGAAAGCACTGGATGCTAAAAACTATGCAGGAAGCTGTAGTTTTTAAAGTGCAAAGTAAGGACTTCCTATCTGCCAGGGGGCAAGTACCGAGTCTTCTTATGCAGACAACTTTATTGTTCAAGTTTTTTCAATTTTTTTTTTAAATGTTGATTTCCAAAAATGACAGATTTTAGAAAAGGGGCTTGTGATCACAGCACTTTACAAGAATGGTTAGCAAAATGACAAATATGCACCAGCATGGTGCTTGCTACCCATTAAAGTGTTCCAGATGTTCATTGATACTCAGTTTTTTTCTTTCACTCTTGCAGATGTTGACCTGACTCTTAAAGTAGAACTCTAGAATAAACCTAACTAGTCCCAAAGATCCTCCCTCCTCCATCCTAACACCTATGCTGTCTAATTGTGTAAGAAAGATGTATATACCGTACTTAAAATCTGAACAAAGCACATATATCTGTATTGTTTAGTTATCCCTCTTCAAGGCTCTGTGTCATTTCTCTCTGGTGCTTCGTTCCTCTTATCAGTCACTTATGAGAACATGAGATACATTTGTGAAGGGGGGGGGGGGGGGGGGTGAAGATGAAGAATTTTAAGACAATTATGCCCGTTTGAAGGGGTGTAGGTAGGGAACAGAAGACTGCAGATAAACAAGTAAAACTAATGTAGGAGGCTTGTTTAATCGCTGTGTTTTATCTGAGAATGTTCGCTTTACTGGGTATATGAGAGGGTTTACAACAACTTCAAGGAAAGAAATACAAGAATCACACAGCATAGTACTTACCTAAAATTTTTCCTAAATTGGAATCCATTTTTATATCAAATACTTGAGATATCACATAAAAGGTGAGTAAAAAGGCTGCTACTGCTACAACAAATTTTATGGCACCTAAAAGAAATGAAATGAAACAAAAGCCAGTCGATCAAAATCAAATTACAACTTTACAGCATTGAAATGTCTAAATGTTTACACAAAATGTAGTAAAAATCAAAGCCAGTAATTCTCACAAATGATTAAGGGCCCATTTACACAGTGGATCCAGAAAGTATTCACAGCGCATTACTTTTTCCAGATTTTGTTATGTTACAGCATTATCCAAAAAAGGGATTCAATTATTTTCTTCAAATTCTACAAACAATACCCCATAGTGACAACGTGAAAGAAATTTGTTTGAAATCTTTGAAAATATATTTTTTTTTTTTTTTTTTTTTTCCATATAATAATAATAATAAATCACACGTACATAAGTATTCACAGCCTTTGCTCAATACTTTGTTGAAGCACCTTTGGCACCAATTACAGCACACCTATATTTGGGCAGTTTCTCACATTCTTCTTTGCAGGACCTCTCAAGCTCCATCAGGTAGGATGGGGAGCATTGGTGCACAGCAATTTTCAGATCTCTCCAGAGATGTTCAATCGGATTCCAGTCTGGGCTCTGGCTGGGCCACTCAAGGACATCACAGCGTTGTCTCATAGCCACTCCTTTGTTATCTTGGCTGTGCGACTGGGGTCCTTGTCTTGTTGGAAGAAGAACCTTCGCCCCAGTCTGAGGTCTAGAGTGCTCTGAAGCAGGTTTTTATCAAGGATGTCTTTGCTGCATTCAGCTTTCCCTCGATCCTGACTAGTCTCCCAGTTCCTGCTGCTGAAAAACATCTCCACAGCATGATGCTGCCACCACCATGCTTCACTGTAGGGATGGTAATGGCCAGGTAATGAGCGGTGCCTGGTTTCCTCCAGACATGATGCTCGCCATTCAGGCCAAAGAGTTCAATCTTTGTTTCATCGAATTAGGTTTCTGAGAGTCCTTTAGGTGTCTTTTGGTAAACTCCAGACTGGTTGTCATGTGCCTTTAATTGAGGAGTGGCTTCCGTCTGGCCACTCTACCATACAGGCTCAATTGGTGGAGTGTTGCAGAGATGGTTGTTCTTCTGGAAGGTTCCCCTCTCTCCACAGAGAAAAGCTGGAGCTCTGTCAGTGATCAGTTTGACCGAGTAGCCCGCTCTAGAATGAGTCCTGGTGGTTCCAAACGTCTTCCATTTACAGATGATGGAGGCCACTGTGCTCATTGGGACCTTCAATGCTGAGAAATTTCTCTGTACCCTTCCCCAGATCTGTGCCTCCATACAATCCTGTCTCGGAGGTCAGACAGACAATTCCTTGAACTTCATGGCTTGGTTTGCGCTCTGACATGCACTGTTAACTGTGGGACCTTACATAGATAGGTGTGTGCCTTTCCAAATGGCAAAAGCTGTGAATACTTATGTACATGTGATTTTTTCTTTTTAATAAATTTGCAAAAATTGTAAACATCCTTCATCATCGGGTATTGTTTGTAGAATTATGGGGGAAGTAATGACTTAATCTATTTTGGAATAAGGCTGTAACATAACTAGGGCTGCAACTAACGATTATTTTCATAATCGATTAGTTGGCCGATTATTATTTTGATTCATAGATTAATAACCTTTAAAAAAAGTGTGGTGTATAATTTAGTTAATATGTAAAGTTTAAAAAAAGGCAATTTATTCTTAAATATCTCTATGCAGTAGTAAATGTAAATAACCAACTATATGGTTAGGGAGCAAAATCTCTAATCCACTCTGAGAATAACAGACAGAAGAGATATACTGTATATACTATTAGTGGAGACATAGTATATACCCTCCAACAGTATATTAAAGGGTGAATCTGGTAAATATCATCAGACTCAGAGATCACATTTTTTTTATTTAAAAAACAAACAAATGTCTTCCTTCAAAAAAAAAAAAAGTCATTTTAAGAACGTTTGTTCAATTTTCTAATCATTAGTGGCGTCAAATCGACGTTCATTTTCAACCACAGTGATGGGAAAATTTGGAAATAGAAAACTTCTTGGTCAAAGGAATTTTCAGACAGTGTATGTGGTTTTCGTTCAGAAGTTACATTCATTTTAAAAACAGACTGTTAAAAACAAGTGAAAAGTTTCATGAAATGAAAAATTCTTTCATTCAGCAAATGTACAAAGATGTTTTGTCTGAATATTCTCGTCTGAAAATTGATCGGTGTGGCCAGCATAAGGCTCCGTACACACCGATGCAATTTGCTTTAGATTTGTTTCTGCAGTGCGCTTTGATTTTTTGCGCACATGATTTTGATTTTTTTTTTGGACAATTTGTTGTTGGGCAGATTAAAAAAACAAATTGCTGCAAAAACGCATTACATGTTTTTCTGCAGCTTCTCCATTGAAGTATATTGAACCAAAAAAGCACCTTTTTTTTTTTTTTTAAACACAAAAGTCCCTGACCCTTTCCAAATATGCAGCGGCTGAAAAAAAGCATAGTTACAGTAGCGCATTATTTGCTCTTTTTGTATTATAAAGGGCTCATTTTAGTTTTTTTTTAACCCTGTTATGTTACTGGCCGATTAATCGATTATGAAAGTAGTAATCGATTAGTTGTCGATTAATCGATTAGTTGTTTCAGCCCTAAACATAACAAAATGTGGAAGACGTGAATCGCTGTGAATACTTTCCGGATGCACTGTATGCATGCACACTGCAGCAAACATGCTAATGCGCATGTATAGGAAGAAAGAAGAAAGACAAAGGAAATCTTGCAGGGAAAATGACTTGTAAATAGCCCCTATAGTATTTGTTCTATGCTGCCACCAGTACGAATTACCAGTTCAAAAAAAAGTTAAACCGTCTGGAATTGAAGACAAAATAACCTCAGAGTTTGGGCTGATGTTTTTATAAAAAAAAAAAAAAAAATGGGGAAGTTGTGGTCTTCTTGCTATAAATGGCTTTTATTTATGGTTCAGGGTTTCTGAATCAAGGAACAATGCAAGAAAATATTCTAAATATTCAACTAGTGTAGCTTAACATTTTTTTTAAAGCTAATCACCCACAACTTTAGCTGAATGAACATCCAGCAGAGAGCACTGTTTAACAATGTACAATCACAGTGGCCAGTCTTTGCTAAACTAGTATTTCAGCTACTGGAAAATCCCAGAGTTACACCTAAAGGTTTCTTCTTTATCCTGGCGTCTAGATTTTGAATCAGATCTCCCATCTCCCCAGGGTGTCAAGATCCCTGCCCTTCCAATGCACACACCTGCCCGTTAAATTCAGAATATATTTTATATCATAACTAGAAGAGTAGATACACTCAGAAGAAGTGTTGCAAGTCATGGCTACTAGTCATTGTGTCAAACACCCACATACATACATCCATGAACAGTGGCGGCTGGTACTAAACCTTTGAGGGGGGTGGGGGGCAGCTAAACAAACCCCCCCGCCCCCTCCAGGTCCGCACTCACCCAAGTCCCAGTGCTGCGACTTCCTTGGCTTCTCTTCCCAGCTAACCCGATTGGCTGGGAGGAGAAGCCGGAAGACAATAGCAAACATTGATTCGCTAGTGTCACAACTGGGTGGGTTTGGGACGCAGTGCTCTGCGCCCTGAGGCCCAACCTTTCTCAAGCCAATTAGAGCCTCAGGCTCTAATGTGGTTTGGGGGAAAAAAAAAAAAAAAAAACCAACCCACACACCTCATAGAAAACTATTGAGTCCAGCGCCACGCATGCATCCCCGCATGCAAACTAGGGTGGTGGCGCCCCTTATGGACCGGCCGCTCCTGATCCCCAATTCCAAAAAATGTGGGACGCTATGTAAAATCTGTGTATATGATTTTACATAGTGTGTAACATCAGCTCACAGACAATGATGATTACTCACAGATAAACTATTGGTGATAGCACAGCTATGTAAAATCTACATAAAAAAAAAAAAAAAACAATGCAATGATTTGCAAATCTCATAAACCCATATTTTAATCACAATAGAAGAGCATATCAATTGTACCATTTTAAGAGAAAAAAAAATAAGGTAATTTTGAAACGGATGGCAGCAACACGTCTCAAAAACATTGGGACAGGGCTATGTTTACCATGGTGTATTATCCCCTCTTCTTTTAACACTGTAAAAGTCTGGGAATTGAGGAGACCAGTTGCTGGAGTATGAGAGGAATGTTGTCCCATTCTTGCCTGATATAGGATTCTAACTGCTTAACAGTCCTGGGTATTTTTTGTTGTCTATTGTATTTAGTTTCAAGATGAGCAAAATATTTTTAATTGGTGAAAGGTCTGGACTGCAGGCAGGCCAGTTAAGCACCCAGACTCTTCTACTACATAGCCATGCTTTTGACATGCAGTTTAGCAGTGTCCAGTTAAATATGCAAGGCCTTCCCTGAAAAAGACATCTGGATGGGAGTATATGCTGCTCTAAAATTTGGATATAACTTTCAGCATTGATGGTGCCTTTCTATATGTCATAGAGTAGGCACTCCAAGATTACCCCATAAATTGCCTACAGAGATTAATAATAAAAATAAGAAAAAATGTCTCTAAACGGTGGGAATGTATCGGTGAGTATACAACTGGAAGAACGGCATTAAAAAGCCTAATTTAACCACTTCAGCTCCAGAAGGATTTATCCCCTTCCTGACCACGCCATTTTTTTTGCAATACGGCACTGCGTTACTTGGGCAATTGCACGGTCGTGCGACGCTGTACCCAAATAAAATTAAGGTCCTATTTTTTCGCACAAATAGAGCTTTCTTTTGGTGGTATTTGATCCCCTCTGTGGTTTTTATTTTTTGTACTATAAACAAAAAAGACCGACAATTCTGAAACATAAAACAATATGTTTTACTTTTTGCTATAAAATCTTCCCAATAAATAAACAAAAAAAAAAATTATTTCATCAATTTAGGCCAATATGTATTCTGCTACATATTTTTGGTTAAAAAAAAAATCCCAATAAGCGTATATTGATTGTAGATGCTATAACTTTTGCGCACACCAAACTATGGGATAGATTAAGGGACTTAGCGAGACTGCGGCATTATGGAGGACAAATCTGACACCAAGTGACACTTTATGCACTGGATGAAGCAAGAGATCCGTGTTTCAGCTTAGCTGAAGCATAAGACCTCTTCTATTCTGACAGAACAGAGGTCTGCCTTGTTTACATAGGCAGACCACCGTCCTGCCTTTCCTCTGAACAATCGTGGCCGCTGGACTCGTTGATATTGGCACCCGCTGTGCCCAATCACATTGGGGGCGGCGCACACGTGCCCCCTAGATCATGTGCACAAAACCACATACAGGTAGGCCAGGCTGCCCTGCTGCAGTATATATGCGGTGGGCAGTCCAGAAGCAGTTAAACTCAACCAAAGAACTAGATTGAAAAAAAATATTTATATATTGGTAAAAATGGTACCAATCCCATATCATACACACCTAAAAACATGCATCCACCTCTCTCACTATATACAAATACTTAATGAGCCCCTATAAACATTGTATAGTAATCAAAAATTAAATAAAAACAAAAATGATAATGGTGGATAAATGGAACTATGGGAGACAAAGATAATACTTTGTTAGGCAAAAGGAAAAACAGGCTAATAGCCATTCAATGATAATATCCTTGTGATAGATGATGGTAAATATCAATACTCCAAGGTGCCAAGTAAAGGGACAAAAGAAGAAACATGGATCTTTGGTTGACTCATATTGTGAAACCTCCTATGGTGGTGAGGGAGAGATGAATTTGCATGGTACAGAGGAGGATGAATGTTCACCAAAACAAAGTCAATGGCTGTCTAGAGCATATGTCTGTATGGTCCAGGATGGATTTTGTGAATATAACCTCCCTCACACATCAATGCACATTCAAGTAAACCATTCCATTGGCTGCCTTGGAAAGGTCTCCTCAAAGTAATCGAACAAGACCCACAGGTCACAAAGTCAATGGCTGTGCTTTTTAAAACATGCATGTAAGTATTGTATACTTATCCATCCAGTAATTCATGGAAAAATAGAACCATAGTTCTCATGTAGGGGAATGCACTTCCTGAATGCACGTAGCCATGCACCAATGGATCACCAATGGGGCACTCCAGAAATGCGCCTCTGGAAGAATGGTCAAACATTCCCATAGACACACTCCTAAACCTTGTGGACAGCCTTCCCAGAAGAGTTGAAGCGGTTATAGCTGCAAAGGGTGGCCCAACTCAATATTGAACCCTACGGACTAAGACCCCATACACACTATACAACTTTTGTTGTCCGATTTGCTTTAGATTTACCAAAACCATGTAGTGCAAGGTCTTTCCTGATTGCATACAAAATTGAAAGTGTTTAGGTTTGCCCTCATATAATAATGTTTTGGTAGATCTAAAGGAAAAAAAAAATCTACAGAAAATTGTATAGTGTGCATCCAGTTTAAGATTGGGATGCCACTAAAGTTCATGTGCGTGTATAGGCAGGCAACCCAATACTTTTTGGTAATATACAGTAGTGTACTTCAGCGGTACTTCACTATCAGTCCTTTCCTTTCATTCTGGGTACATTATATCCTGGCTGAATATTCATAATAAGGGAGATGGACCTGATGATCTGATGTTAAAGCCGCCATACCTGGCCACCATTATTAAGCCTGAAGTGACCCCTAGACTGAAAAGCTGGGGGCCCATTCCATTCGGTGAGTGGGGACACAGGAGGGGGAGTTTTGGCACGCCTTGAAAACTCTGAAGCACTTTGCACTTTTAATAAAAATTAGTGCAGCGCTAAAATCACTGAATAGATAATAAAAAAAATAAAAAATAAATAAAAAATCTCACCAAAAGTAAATATTGACATAATGAAATGGTGAAAACAAGCTGAAAACAGAAAACTAAGGTGGGGTATTAACTCCAAAAATAATATTCTGTGTTCTGGTGTGCCATTAAATATATATTGTGAATACTGAATCGCATAGTATTGAGGCAAATCGAAATAAAAAAAAAAAAAAAAATATTTAATATATATATATATATATATATATATATATATATATATATATATATATATATATATATATATATATATATATATATATATATATATATATATATATTTATATTATATTATATATATATATATAATAAATTCATCAAATATATAATAAGTGCATTCACATAAACAAGTGAACATATTATTCCTCAACCATGGGTAATTAAATATTATACCTCAACCACTGCGCCATCTTTACTATGGGCTGTAAGGGCACTTAAGTAGGGAATAGGTAAGCGCCTCCATTTTAACTAATGGCATACCTAAGTCAACGGAGCATGGAAAAAGGAAGCTAGGAGACTAGAATAGATGCCCGCGCCATCTAGTGGCTAAAAAGAATACTAACAGATGTAAAGTAAAGATGGCGCCGTGGCACTATTTATATGACTTGCGTGATGACGCAGGTATTGCAGCCAATCTCCAGACGACATCCGCTAGTGACGAAACGCGTAGGGAGGAGCCTGCATTTCTGACGTCATCACGCTTTCCTCTTCGGAGGCGAAGGTTTGGTAGCGGACAGCGAGCGAAGGAAGCCTCGGGAGACGCCGCCATTCGGACCCACTGTCATGCTTGTATGTGATCGCGCCCATTCAGCTGTTTTTTGTAAGTGCAAGTCTTTTGAGCTTAATAAAATTTACTCAAATGCTACACTATGGGAGCCCTCTCTGCTTTTATGTTTTGAATGACACCGACTGATACAGATTAAGCAGCCCTGGATGTCCTATAGGTTTTTGGGAAACCGAATTCCCTGGGCTCGTTGAGACCAACATATTGGTCTTTTCAGCTGGTAAGGAGAATACTTACTCACCTCGGGTGTTCCATCTCACTGGATGAGGGTTCAATGAGACTTATTTAAATTTTCATCACATATGTTTTATATGTCTTCACTTATGATTATTAGACTCACATCATTATATTACTCCTAAGTTATATATATTTGGAGTGTATTTACCCATGGTTGAGGAATATTTTCACTTGTTTATGTGAATACACTTATTACATATTTGAGATAGATAGATATATATAGATATATCTATCGATTGGCCTCAATACTATGCGATTCAATATTCACAATATACATTTAATGGCACACCAGAACACAATTTTATTTTTGGAGTTAATACCCCACAATAGTTTTCTGTTTTCAGCTTGTTTTCACCATTTCATTATGTCAATATTTACTTTTGGTGAGTTTTTTTTATATTATTTATTCAATGATTTTTGCGCTGCACTAATTTTTATTATATGATTTTGGGGTTTGTATTGTAGACTCTTGGTGCTGGCGGCTTTTCTTTCTTGATACAATTTATATTTAAGTATATCTTTTTAGCGCAGTGTTTGGCCATCTGGCTTGTTTTATCACTTTGCACTTTTGTTGGATTGGAGCACATCAGTCACTTTATATGGACAACTTTTTATTAATTATTTCTTTCTGCACATTCGTTAATGTTGTGTTTGCTAGCGCTGTAGTCATATTTTATTGTATTTTGTCAAGTGAATAGCACTTTGTGTACAGCAGCTGCATCTGACATTTTCACTTTCATTTATTGTCATATTTGTTACACCATTAGACCGAATTTATATATTTAAAATAGATTTATTCACAGGGTGACAGGTGGGCCACAACTTTCAGCAGCCCTTACGGGGATACTGCTACAGATGTGTTGTGCGTTTAGAGATGATATTCTGCATACCTTGGTTGTAACGAGTGGTTATTGCAGTTACTGTTGCCTTTCTATCATCTCAAACCAGTCTGCCCATTCTCCTCTGACAAAGGCATTTTCATTCACACAACTGTCACTCACTGGATATTTTCTCTTTTTCGGACCATTCTCTGTAACCCTAGACGGTTGTGTGTGAAAATTCCAGTAGATCAGCAGTTTTCGTTGCCCGTCTGGCATCAACAACCATGCCACGTTCAAAGTCACTTAAATCCCCTTTCTTCCCCATTCTGATGCTTGGTTTGACTGTCAGCAAGTCGCCTTCACCACGTCTAGATGCTTAAATGCATGGGAGTTGCAGATAGAGAGAGAGATAGAGAGAGAGATAGAGAGAGATAGAGAGATAGAGAGAGATAGAGAGATAGAGAGAGAGATAGAGAGAGAGATAGAGAGAGAGATAGAGAGAAATAGATAGAGAGAGATAGATAGAGAGAGATAGATAGAGAGAGATAGATAGAGAGAGATAGATAGAGAGAGATAGATAGAGAGAGAGAGATAGAGAGAGAGAGAGATAGAGAGATAGAGAGATAGAGAGATAGAGAGAGATAGAGAGAGATAGAGAGAGATAGAGAGAGATAGAGAGAGATAGAGAGAGATAGAGAGAGAGAGAGAGAGAGAGAGAGAGAGAGAGAGAGAGAGAGATAGAGAGAGAGATAGAGAGATAGAGATAGAGAGAGATATAGAGAGAGGTATAGAGATGAGAGAGAGAGAGAGATATATATCTCTCTCATCACACACACACTATATGTATATCACATGTAATGTCATAAAAGAAATGACAACATGCTAGAAATGTGAACCTGCTAGAAATGCGGGTTCTTATGCCATAATCCTCAGCTTTGTTTCACTATGTAGACAGTCACCAATTTAAACAAGGTAGAAGATCAAATTTTGCAGAACATTACTGGCAGAACACTTGTTTGGTGAAGGAGGAAAAGGATGACAGACCATTTACCTTGAAAAGGTCACAAGTCTGCAGGAACACCTCCCATTTCTAACCTTGTCAGTAGCATCAGACAAGCATTACAGATCATTATAGGAAGCCTCCCGCACACTTGTCTGCAGCAAAGAGAAAAGCCTATATAGCTGGTTATACACTTACTACACCCACTAACAGATTCCACCATCCACGCCATCAGTGCTGGGCCAAGATTATCCAGTGCCCAGGGCAAAGATGGAAAACCATTTGCCCCACCGCCAGCCTATAACCCCCATCAACCCCCCACCCCACAGGGTAGAGAAGGGGACTGGGCAAATATATCAGCGCATGCCAAAATATCCGTAATGCTTGTGGCAATGCAATTAAAGAGTACCAATGTTGATTGCACATCTTGCTGTGTACCAACTGTGTTTCTATGTCATGAATGTTTAATCATTCTGTATTTAACAAGAATTCAAATTAAAAAATAAAAAAAAATACAAGTTTTTATTTGGTAACAGAAAAATGTGTATGGAGGTACACTGCAGAACACTGAAAGGCCTATAACTGGTGCACAAATATGGGGCTACCAGTGGCAAAGGAAATGAAACAAACCATTTTTCCTGCGTGTGGAGCTGGTGATGTCACACAGACATTAGGGACATTGTGAATAGAAAGAAAGAAGTGAAACAACCGAAGTGGGGTTGTGATGCCACACAGACATGGGGGGGGTTACCAGGTGAAAGGGATAGAACGCGGTATAAACAGTTCATGAAAAATATGTTGTTGGGCTGGGTAGAACAGTAGGTGTCCGTTCACAGAAGCCACTATCCCCGCATGTTATACAGCACGACTGGGCAAATCTCCCCCTGTGGCCCCTTCAGCTGTCAAAATACCCCAACAGCAGCTGCATCTGACTGGATGCAGCCACTTTTTACCTTTGGCTGACAGAACCACCCACTGTAATTAGGAGTGACTTCCTGAGCAGGAGTGGGGGCTGCTGGAGTTAACTTTTCATATTAGCAAGCTAATGATTGGTTGCTAGGACCACTGGGCGGTATTAGCAACCAACCACCTACTTAAAAGGTTAACTGGGGCAGCTCCTGCTCCTACCCTCTGTCCAGTACTGTGCTGCCTCCCGCTCCCTGCTTTGCAGTGAATATGTGAGCAGAGGCGGCTGAGGGGGAAGGACCAGCAAAGCAGCAATGTATTCAAAATCTACCCGTTGGTTGACAGGTAGATCACGAGCGATGGGTTGCTGACCCCTGATTTAGAGAATAGCCTTTATCCTTCCTCCTAAACTTCAGGGTAAAAAAAAAAAAAAAGTTGCGCGTAAAAAGGGATTTCTTTTTAAAAATTTCAGCCTTACTGAATGTTCTGCCTTTTCTAAAAGGCATGGATCCTTTAGGCGACCCTGATCCTAGTCTGCAGCTGAAGCTGGAACGACAGGCAAAAACAAGGCTTTGCCAGTTATATGGGATGCAACCTACAGTTCCTTAGAGACCAGGCATATTTTCATGCCTTTTTAAAGCACTCTGAAGATTTCCTTGTACATTCCATGCCAATATCTGCTCTCATTAGTCCCAAAAAGGACCAAAAACACACATGCAAAACGATAAAGAAGGCTGGCATGGATGATGGTAAAGCATGCAGTGCTCACAAAAGGCCAATGCCTTAAACTTAAATTTGTCGGGGATACAGCAGCAGCTGCTTCCATATTTAGGGTGTGCTGTGTGACATGCTCCAAGTTTGCACCACCCCCTCCTGATTCCCCTGTGACAGCAGGCGGGGGATCCTCTCCCTGCAACCGCTGTCACTGTTTGAAGACAGCATTATTCAGCTGTGTCATTCATTTACAGCAAGCTGTGAATAGGAAAACTACAAGTCGAGTCTAACACCGTAGCAGACAGCTTTTAGTTTCTATGAGGGTGCTGATGAGTAGTTCATGGACACTTGCTCCAGCATTGTAATTGTCTGCCTGTACGGCGGTATAGTCAGGGAAGTTAGAGGCAGAATCTGCAAGAGCCTACTGATTGTGGGTGCAATGGGCTACAGGCTCCTCTGGAAAAAAATAAATAAAAAAAATAAATGCACAATTTATTTTTCTACAAAAATATATGCATTTATTTTAATGGGGTTCTTTTTCCAGTGTTGTATTGGAATTCACAGGGCGTGGATACCAATCACGTATAGAAGTAATATGTAAAGTTTAGGTATGCACTCTGTTTATTCTTATCTCTGTACGAAGTCTAAAAATAGAACATTAAGACATATTCGGGAAAGTTGCATTCCACAAGTACTATCCTCATTAGGCCTCAAGTGCTGCACTGAACAGGTTTCATGGAACCTGTGTAACCTGTTCAACAAATTATACCTACAGTCACTTGTGATAGAGAGATACTGTGGAACAGAATCACTCAGTTGGAAATACGACAACTCAGCTATTGAAGAAATCAAAAATCCACGTACCTGCTATTCTCATGTTTCCCACCAGCTATGGCAATGTTCTGCCTGAAACAATAAACAAAAAGAGTATTATTGTAAGGATAAAAAGGGACACAATGCTTCCACAAGCAGTTGCTGAATCTTTTCATGACCAGAAGTATTTTGTGTCTTTGTGGCTGGAGTCATTATATTTGTATTCCCATTTCAAGTGTTTGGGTGGTAGAAGACCGATTTATGACAAAGAAACCTTCTGCAACATAGGCAAGTCATTATTAGTGCCTTAATTAACTACGTTAGTGCATAGCAAACACAATTTATAGAAGGCGGTCCTTTGGGGAGACATCTCTCTAAAGCGGGAAAAAAATAAAAATAAAATAAATAAAATCCTCTCTTATAGTTAGTGGTCATCAGAACATGTGTCCTCAAATGGAAGATTTCTCTTCACCTCCTGCTCTGGTGACAACTGCAAAACATTGGATTTCTCACCACATCCCCATGACAATGGTCACCAGGACAAATAAAGAGCCTAGATTTACTAAGCAGGAACACAGACAGCAAAAAATACAGAGAGTATGTTTGAAGGCAAAGGGTGGTCACACCAAACAGCATCAATTATTCTACGTACACTTGCACACAGTTTTTATAAGGAACTTGGTAGGTTATTCCAAACATCTTGGAGAACTAACCACAGATGTCCTGTAGTTGAAGGCTGCCTCAAATCCTTCTTTCGCTTTATGTAATCCCAGAGAGACTCAAGGATGTTGAGATCAGGGCTCTGTGGAGGTCAAACCATCACTTACAGGACTCCTTGCTTTTAAGCTGAAGATCATTCTTAAAGAAATGTATGTATGTCTGTGCAAAACGGTCTTCCCTGCCCAAAAGAATTGCAATTCTGCCACTCCTGAAAACCAGGCACTCTTGCAAGACAACATAGTCAGTCTGCCTCCAATGCATCAGTAGCAACACAGCTTTATCAAAAACACAAGCTAACAGTCTACTTACTGGACAACGAAGGAGCAAGAGAACACCGATGGGGTCAGTGCTGCCTTTTCCGATCCTAGCTGGAATACTGCTGCTAAGGAGAGGCGTGGAGGTTGATATCAAGACAGACAGATTTAGGTAGCCAGCTAGATGTACAACTACATAAGGATTACAAATCGGTGTTTTAAGGGATTTAAGAATTGCGGCTTGATGAGTTTTGAATGTATTGTAACTGCTTAACTGGGATTATGAGCCATTAACTACAAAAGTGTACTGGACTGTTACATATTTGAAAAGGGTGGAATGCCAGCATACTTCATTGTTATTTGAAAGTCAAAACCCACAAAAGTAAAAAGAAGAATGCATTGTAAAAAAACAAAAACATTTAAAATGCATCTCTAATGCTCATGAATACTAGAGACAGCACAGTAGGAGCTGACAACGCTTGTGTGATGTGTAATCTTTAGGGGACCGGGCCATTAAATTTAGCAAGTGAACAGTAAACTCACCAAAGTGTTGCATGCAAATTCAGATGACTTTTTCCTAAGCATAAATATGTTGTAAAAATATGTCAATTGGATACATAGAGAGTGGCATTAAACCATTTCAACAGCTGCTAATTAAGCATACAAAGCAGCTCATAATATAAAAAAAAAAATAAATAAAAGTGAAATTTTGCGCTTATTGCATATACAATACATTATGTAGGTACAGAAAAAAAAAAAAAAGGGGGGGGGGGGGGGAGTGTAAAGAAAACACCTAGCAAAAAGAGATAACGATAGAACTATGGGCTCATTAAGACATGCAACGAAATTTAAGCACCCATTAATGCACCTAATGCATTAAGATGTGTTAATTGTGCACTTGCGTCGCATAAAAAAAAAAAAAAAAAAAAAAAAAAACTTGCCAGATGCCCCCTCTGTGCTCTCTTTTTTTTTATTGTATAGGTTTTTGTATTATCACCTCATCTAGTAATGCATCTTAAAATATACTGTAGACACCATAGGGGTGTTTGACATGTTTGCAGTGCGTTTACATTTACAACGCGACACAATGTAACCATATGAACAACATTGGGTGCTACAATGCACACAGTTTTGACAGGCATTCTTGGAGCTTCCAAAAAAAAAAAAAAATGCTCATGAAGCAGCTGCTTTTAAAGCTAGTGTAAACTTGGGCTCTTTTCACACAGGTGGACCGATCAGGTCTGCCTGTCAGGTTTTTAGGGGGACTCGGACCATCCATTGCCCTCTATGGTGCCACGGATGTAAACACACATGTGTGTTTACCCCCGCTGACATCTGATCTGATCCTATCCGCTAAAAAGAAACGGATGGGGGATCTGTTCCCCATCTGTCAGGGTGGATCAGATGACAGTTGGATGTAGCGGACAGCCAGTCTGTTTATATCCGACCGCCCATAGAGGAAGTGGGCTTTGTCCGTGTATGCATAAGCGAAGCAGACACAGATCGGTCATCCGCCTGCTCAGGTCCCACACTGAGCTGGCAGAGTCTGTCTTTGTGAAAGAGCCTTAAAGCGGAGTTCCACCCAAAAGTGGAACTTCCACTCATCTGATTCCTCTGGTGCCACATTTGGCACCTTTCAAGGGGGAGGGGGGACAGGATACCTGTGACAGGTATCCTTTGCCACTTCCTTGAGCCTTAGCTATTGACATCGCAGATGGGGCTCCCTCCTCCTCCCCCTGTCGCTGGGTCAGTAGGAAAGAAGAGCGGGCTTCGCGCATCCACAGTAGGTTTCATGGCGTGAAGCCGAAAGGCTAAACTGCTGGCTACCCTTACCCGCAATGGCGGCGGCAGCACTCGACAGCTGATGGAAACATCAGCTGCGGTGCCGACATCGCTGGACTCCAGGACAGGTAAGTGTCCTATTATTAAAAGTCAGCAGCTGCAGTATGTGTAGCTGCTGGTTTTAATTTTTTTTTGGGGGGGGGGGGCGGACCTCCGCTTCACTGAAACAAAAATTAATTTGGCAACAAAATAAAGTGCATCAATACAGCGATATAGAATTATGCAAATAATTCTGTTAATAAACTACAGTGGCAGTAATTTTAACAATGCAACACACACACTGTATATATTATATTAAAACTAATTTCTGTCTGTGCCCTCTTGTATTTAAACCTTCACAACATGCGCAATAAAAGCTGGATTCCAAAACTTCAGCTACTTTGTAAAAACTGCAGGATACCATGAGTTATAGCTGAACACTATGCATGGGTTAACTGCTTGTTTTGTCTTAGGGGTTCGGAGAGCCAAATCTGGATGGACTGGTGTCTTTAGTCAACCTTAGTAACTAACTATGTAATCCTCCGATTATCCCAGCACAAGAACAGTGCCCCGCGGTCCAGTGGTCTTGTGCGGTAGACTGTTCCTGACGTCATCACGCCCATAGACCAGATCTGGATGTGAAAACATCAGGAGCAGTCCACCACTGGGCATGGGGGATTAATGTTCTCAAGAGAATCAAAGGTTCAGGTAAGTAAAGGTGCTGTGTTTACTACTAGACAAAATGAGTAGTTAACCCATGCTGTTCAGGCACAGCCCCCAAAAAATTGCCTGGAGTTGGGCTTTAAGTCTAACGAGGTTCCTGTCACCTCCAATCTCTCTATTATTCACATCTGACAGGTTTATTGTGCTCCAGGGAGAGCTCCGATGCTGCTCACTGGTCTCAGTTCCTTCAAGAACAGAGTCGCTGGAACTGCTATGCCCACCCGTCTCCTCCTTCTGCCCATTCACAGAAGCCTTTGTATTATGTAAACCCAAATCACAAAATACAAAGGCTTCTGTGAATTGGAAGCAGAAGGGAGGGGCAGGCATAAGCCAGTCATATATAAGTAATAGAAGTAAGCCACAGACCTAATTGGACTTAAAAATTGTTCTAAAGACAGGTTTTTTTAATCTGTATCTGAATGGACACACACAGCAGCAACTCAGGTCAGGTGCCCCCATAGGAAGCTGCTTGCTGTGGGGGCAGGAGGGAGGGGCTAGGAGCACCGAAGAAGGAACCAAGAAGAGGAGGATCTGGGCCAGTCTGTGCAAAACCACTGCACATAGCAGGCAAGTATAACATGGTTATTTTTAGTGTAGTGTGTCTGCACTTTTTTCAAAGTTGCCGAATTCCTGGAATTCAGCTTTAAGTGTGATCCCACACCCTGTGGTATTACTAGCGTTATCAGAGGTTACAATATTATGTAACCATATTTGATTATATACATATGACAACTGGCTCCAGTCGCACGCTCTAGCAGATTGATAATCATGTGTACACAGCATAGAAAGCATACCGCCAGGATAATAAATAAATAAAAAAAAGGAACCTAGCCCAATGTTTGAGGAGAAAAGCAGATTTGTGGAGTTTAAACCAAGCCATTAAATACGATAAGATTATCCTAAAATGCCATCTACATGGTAGTTTGAGAATTAAAAGCCAAGTTCACCTTTGTACACATTTTAATTTTTTTTTCTAAATTCCAGCTCCCCTATGTACCAGTATACCATTAATGTACTTTTGCAAAAATAAAAAAAAATGCTTTCCATTTATTCTACACACGCTTACCTCACTGGCTTCATGGCCGTTTCAAAACACTTATCTATTACTTCTGCCTTACTTCCTGGACAGACTATAGGTCATGACACAGGAAGGAGTTGACCAGCTGACCTCATTAGCACACACCCTGCATCATCTACCCTCTTACCTACCACCCTGATTGCATTTCATTTAAAAAAACATGCACCTGGAATTGGGTGGTGGGTAGGAGGGTAGAAGATGCAGGGTGTACAGGAGAACTGTTTATGTGTCCTGTCAGTCACATGACCAGTTCTCCTCCAATTATGCAGCTCTCTGACAGGAGACATGTGATTGACAGGACACATGACCAGGCTGCCCTTCTGTTTTTCTTCTTAACAGAACTTTATTTAGTTGCATTGCACTCCACCAGCTTCAGAGTCTCGAAGGCAGTAGAGGAGACAGTAGGCTCCTGTGTGAGTCAGAACCAATGTTGGGTGGGAAAAATAAATGCTTCTCTAGGACTTAAAATCGGAGCTCCACCCAAAAGGGGAAGCTCTTCTTGTAGGCCTCTCCTCCACCCCTGGAATGAGCTACAAGACCATTAGCAAGAAGCATGGTGAGAAGACAACTGTTGTAGTGATTATTCGCAAATGAAAGAAATACAAAATAACCATCAAATCGCCCTTAGTCTGGAGCTCAATACAAGATTTCACCTCATGGGGTAAGAATGATCATGAGAAAAAAGTCAGTGATCAGCCCAGAACTACACTGGAGGAGCTTGTGAATGATCTCAAGGCAGTTGGGACCACAGTCACCAAACAAACTATTGGTAACATAATATGCAGCCATGGATTGAAATCCTGCAGCGCCCTCAAGTCCCCCTCCTCAAGAAAACACATGTCCAGGCCAAATCTGAAGTTTGCCAATGAACAGCTAAAGGCTTCAGAGAAGGATTGGAAGAAAGTGCTGAGGTCAGATGAGACCAAAATTGAGCTCTTTGGCATTAACTCGAATCACCGTGTTTGGAGGAAGAGAAATGCTGACTATAAACCCAAGAACACCATCCCTATAGTCAAGCACGGAGGTGGAAACATTATGCTTTGGGGCCGTTTCGGTGCTAAAGGTACAGGCCAACTTTGTTGAATTGATGGACCAATGGACGGGGCCATGTATTGTAAAATCTTGGATGAGAACCTTCTTCCCTCAGCCAGAACACTGGAGATGGGTCATGGATGGGTCTTCCAGCAGGACAATGGCCCAAAAACATACTGCCAAGGCAAAAAAAGGAGTGGCTCAAAAAGAATCACATTGAAGGTCACAGAGTGGCCTAGCCAGTCTCCAGACCTTAATCCTATAGAAAATGAATGGAGGGAGCTGGAACCTAAGGGGTTAATCCTCTGCATTGGGTAAAAAGGCTGTATGCACAGATCCTCCCCTTCTTGTATTGTCCCTAAAACACGTCCGGTTAAGCGAGTAAATGGAGTCAGGCTGCACATGCTCAATTTGGTGTGTATTGCTAGAGAGTTTTTTTTTTCCTTTTCTTGGGAGAGTGCATGGGATCAGCACAGGGCCAATCAGCACTGTCCAGACAGAGGGTCAGGGGTCCTGCATCCTGATAGGATAGCCAGTGCAGTATGAAAACTCCTCCTACAAGCTTTAACCAGGCACTGATAGAAGTCACAAGACTGCTATATACTGCTGATGAGAAAAGGTGTTTAGCAGTTTAGATTTACTAAAATAATTGCATTTCCATGTTCTGTGTACTGTGGGAGACCAGATATAGTGAATGTAGGGTTCTGGGTTTAGAAACACGTTAAGGATTTAGAGAAGATCTGTAAAGAAGAGTGGACCATCATCTCTCCTGGGGATGTGTGCAAACTTGGAAACCAACTACAAGAAACGTCTTATCTCTGTGCTTGCCAACAAGGATTTCTCCACCAAGTACTAAGTCATATACATTTATTTGTTATAACATGGATGACAGAAACATCACATGAAAGTTACATACATATAATTACAATACTCATATTGACGTGCTGCAAACCAAATAAAGTATAGTGTGACCAAAAATAGTAACTAGCCTAGGGCATGGTATGTAGAGATTTGTTTAAAATGAAACGATGGCATATGAGGCCATAAACATAAGCAGATTGCATCAAGAGGAGCCCAACGCATTTTGTTGGATAAACCAACTCTTCAGGGGCAGATGCAATTGGATACTGCAACTGTTCTCTCTTTTGTTGCAGTATCCTATTGCATCTGCCCCAGAAAAGTTGGTTTATCCAACAAAATGCGTTGGGCTCATTATTAGTTTCACCTGTGCACAGGACATTACAGACTCATGCTCAGAGTTCTCGCCAAGCCCTCATTTACATCAGCACAATTTGAAATGTCAAATCGCATGTCAAATTGGAGCCTATTGCCGGCAATAGGAGCGTCCCAATCGGTGCGATGCAGACTTTGCGGCGCCAAACCGCTTTCCAAAAGTAGTCCCTACACTACTTTTGGCGATGATTTCAATAGACATTTGTGCATGAACTGGCACAAAGGTTCAAATTGCCCCCGAAGTCTGACTGAAATGCGGCTTTTAAATCGTGCAAGTTCATCAGTGTGAACGAGAGCTTAAGCCTCATTCACACAGGTACTGTAGCCCATACAGCATGAATAGTCTGTTCACAGGGAGGGTGCAGCCTATGTTACTCTATGGAAATGGAGTAGTTGTATGGACACAGCCGTTCGCACACTTTATGCATTCGGGGCAGCTCACACAATCTTACATGCCTGTCAAATACTACTTTGGGCAAGAAACCTGGGAGTGCGGAGGCCTGTACTATGTATAGAATGTGCACCTAAATAAATGTCACCTTTTGCAAAAAATAAAGAATTATACACACACACACACTTTACAAAAGTTTTGTATATTCCAAAAAAAGGTGCTTGCATGAAAAGTTCATTTTACCTACCTCTCCTGGCAATGACACAGGAGAGATGTATACAGTTGTGTTCATAAGTTTACATACCCTGGCAAATTTTACAATTTCGTGGCCATTTTTCAGAGAATATGAATAACACAAAAACTTTCACTCATGGTTAGTGTTTGGCTGAAGCCATTTATTATCAATCAACTGTGTTTACTCTTTAAATCATAATGAGAACAGAAACTACCCAAATGGCCCTGATCAAAAGTTTACATACCCTGGTGATTTTGGCCGGATGGATAGAATTGTGCTTTTAGCTGCGGATTTTCTAGTTTTCTACCGCAGCTAAAAGCACACAATGCTTTCCTATGGCCCCATTCACACACTGTGTTTAGCTGCGATTTAGTTACATGCAGTTTGGTGCGAATAGAAAAAATAGAATTGACTGCGTCCAGGAGCGATTTAGCGCAGCTATCTGCACATAACTGCAGGTAATCGCAGTGTACCATTTCTCCTGCGGATAGCAGCGGCAACAAGGAAAGAAAAGCAACAGGAAGCAAATCAGAAGTGGCAAGAATGTTCCAAACACAGCTAAACGCAGCCGCATGTAAACGCAGGTAATCTCACTGTACAAATGCAGCTGATCGCAGTGCCTGGAGTTTTGAATTTCACAGAACATATTATATGCTTTTAACTGCGGCAGAACAGCCGTCCGTGTGAAAGGCGCCTTAAAGGTCAATGAGTTTCTGGACTCCTGACAGACCCTTGCATCTTTCATCCAGTGCTGCACTGATGTTTCTGGATTCTGAGTCATGGGGAAAGCAAAAGAATTGTCAAAGGATCTGCGGGAAAAGGTAGTTGAACTGTATAAAACAGGAAAGGGATATAAAAAGATATCCAAGGAATTGGGAATGCCAATCAGCAGTATTCAAACTCTAATCAAGAAGTAGAAAATGAGGGGTTCTGTTGAAACCAAACCACAGTCAGGTAGACCAACTAAAAATTTCAGCCACGACTACCAGGAAAATTGTTCAGGATGCAAAGAAAAACCCACAAATAACTTCAGGTGAAATACAGGACTCTCTGAAAACATTTGGTGTGGCTGTTTCAAGATGCACAATAATGCCGCGTACACACGAGTGGACTTTACGGCAGACTTTGCCCGGCGGACTTTGACGTACTTTACAACGGACTTTCTGAATGAACAGACTTGCCTACACACAATCCACCAAAGTCCGTCGAATTCGTACGTGATGACGTACGACCGGACTAAAACAAGGAAGTTCATTGCAAGTAGCCAATAGCTGCCCTAGCGTGGCTTTTTGTCTGTCGAACTAGCATACAGACGAGCGGACTTTTCGACCGGACTCGATTTCGACGGATTGATTTAAAACATGTTTCAAATCTAAGCCGTCCAAATTTTGAGAAAACAAAGTCCACTGGAGCCCACACACGATCGAATTGTCCGACGAAATCCCGTCCGCCGGGCAAAGTCTGCCGTAAAGTCCGCTCGTGTGTACGTGGCATAAGGCTTAAGGTACACGGGATGTTTTTACAACCTCTCCTGAAAAATTTAACTTGACAGATAGTAACCCGCTTTTATAACGTCTTTTTTGCCGCGTTTGCATTTAGAAGCGTTTGAAGAAAAAAATTATTTTTTTTCTTCAAAATAGCCAAAAATGAAAAACGCCTGTAAACGAAAACACAGCTAAACGCGAGTTACTGGCGTTTAGCGTCTGAAACATTGGAAACTTTGACGTCTGAACTCATTTTTTTGCCTTCAAAGAAAAGCCTATAAAACGCAACTGCCTAAAAAACAACATTAAATGAACCTGTGTACATGTACACATAAGATAACATCGGAGGAGTTCAGGGGCAGTTAAAAAAAAGCATCCAACTGCCTCTGAACGTCCATTTACCAGCAGCAGTGTACATGAGGCCTAAGGAGGTACTTAAAGAAAGATGGGCTGCATGGTCGAGTCGCCAGAAAAAAGCCATTATTACGCAAATGCCACAAAGTATCCCGCTTACAATATGCCAAACAGCACAGACAAACCTCAAACCTTCTGGCACAAAGTCATTTGGAGTGATGAGACCAAAATTGAGCTTTTTGGCCACAACCATAAACGTTTAATTTGGAGAGGAATCAACAAGGCCTATGATGAAAGGTACACCATTCCTACTGTGAAACACGGAGGTGGATCGCTGATGTTTTGGGGATGTGTGAGCTACAAAGGCACAGGAAATTTGGTCAAAATGATGGCAAGATGAATGCAGTATGTTATCAAAAAATACTGGAGGAACATTTGCATTCATCAGCCAGGAAGCTGCGCATGGGACGTACTTGGACATTCCAACATGACAATGATCCAAAACACAAGGCCAAGTTGACCTATCATTGGCTACAGCAGAATGAAGTGAAGGTTCTGGAGTGGCCATCTCAGTCTCCTGACCTCAATATCTTTGAGCCGCTCTGGGGAGATCTCAAAACGTGCAGTTCATGCAAGACAGCCCAAGAATTTACAGGAACTGGAGGCTTTTTGCCAAGAGAAATGGGCAGCTTTACCATCTGAGAAGATAAAGAGCCTCATCCACAATTACCACAAAAGACTTCAAGCTGTCATTGATGTTAAAGGGGGCAATACACGGCATTACCTCCCTGGCGGTATTCCCGAGTCTGGCTCGGGGTGGAATTTCAGAACCAAAAGCAGTAACCCTGAGCCAGACTTGGGATCGCATTGCAGGATCCAGGAAGAGCTTACTTACCTTGTCCCCTGGATCCTGCGATGTCCCCATCACGGAGCCGATCTCCGTTCCCTGCGAGCGCTGCGATGCACGGGGGCGGAGAACGGCGCCAAATTCAAAAAGTGAAACACACACTATACATACAGTACACTGTAATCTTACAGATTACATTACTGTATTAAATTATTTTGCATCCCTTTAGTCCCTAGTGGTTTCTCCAGTGCCCTGCATGCAGTTTTATATTATAAAAACTGTTCTTTCTGCCTGGAAACTGGAGATTGTCCATAGCAACCAAAACAAATCAAAAGTGGTTTTAGACCAGCTAGAAAACAGCGATAAATTAGAATCACTTGCAGAATTGAGTGATGGTGATGTGTGGGGAGATCCGTCATCAAACACTGAAAAGTAATGACAGCGACAATTCTGCAACTGAGCAAATTTCAGTGTTTTTGATTTGATTACATTATTAAATAATTTTTATTATTATATTATTTGGTATAATTATTTATAGTTATTATATTATAATTTATGATTTTGTGTTTCAAAATTTATCATACCAGATATGTCTCCTAGACTCTTGTTTGGACAGATTTAAGGGAGTTAATCCTAATGCCGCGTACACACGGTCGGACTTTTCGTCTACAAAAGTCCGACAGCCTGTCCGACAGACTTCCGACGTACCTTCGGCGGACTTGCGGCAGACTTTCTTACGAACGGACTTGCCTACACACGACCACACAAAAGTCCGACGGATTCGTACGTGATGACGTACACCGGACTAAAATAAGGAAGTTCATAGCCAGTAGCCAATAGCTGCCCTAGCATGGGTTTTTGTCCGTCGGACTAGCACACAGACGAGCGGATTTCGGGGTCCGTCGTACTTACGACGTAAAGATTTGAAGCATGTTTCAAATCTAAAGTCCGTCGGATTTGAGGCTAAAAAAGTCCGTTGAAAGTCCGGAGAAGCCCACACACGATCGGATTACCAGCCAGCTTTAGTCCGTCAGCGTCCGTTGGACTTTTGTAGACGAAAAGTCCGACCGTGTGTACGCGGCATAAGAATTACAGGCCTTCAATATAAAAATGACAAATTTCCATGCAAAATAATTTTACCGCTTTCAGCGTCAAAAATATGAAATAATCATACCGCCAGGGATGTTAAAGAGGGAGTCCTGCGAAAAAAAAAAAAAATTAAAAAAAAGTCAGCAACTACAAATAGTGCAGCTGCTGACTTTTAAAATAAGGACACTTACCTGTCCCAGGGTCCAGCGATGTCGGCATCCGTCCCTCGGTCCTCGGGTGCTGGCGCCGCCATTCTCTGTAAGGGAATCAGGAAGTGAAGCGCTGTGGCTTCACTTCCCGGTTCCTTACTGCGCATGCGCGAGTCGCGCTGTGCTTCCTAACTGGTCCCCGCTGTCTCTGGGACCCGTGTGTGTCCCAGCAGACAGCACGGTGGGGACGGGAAGAGGCCTAGACTCCCGTGGGAGTCTATGCCGGAAGTGGGTGCAAATACCTGTCTTAGACAGGTATCTGCACCCCCCTCCCCCCTGAAATTTTTGTGTGAACCTCTGCTTTAAGAACTGGGGTATGTAAACTTTTGATCAGGGTCATTTGGGTAGTTTCTGTTTGCACTATGATATAAAAAGAGTAAACACAGTTGATGGGTAATAAATGGCTTCAGCCAAACACTAACCATGAGTGAAAGAAATGTTTTTGTGTTATCATTCATATTCTCTGAAAAATGGCCAAGAAATCATAAAATTCTGCCAGGGTATGTAAACTTATGAGCACAACTGTATACATCTCTCCCCATGACTCAGAATCCAGAAAACGTCAGTGCAGCACTGGATGAAAGATGCAAGGGTCTGTCAGGAGTCCAGAAACTCATTGATCTTTTTATACACACACAGATTACAAGCAAGCAGCTCACAGGTGAGGATAGTTACCTTTAATAGTCATTCAAACCCCTTTGTGTCAATTTGTGTGCATGTTATCAGGTCAAAATCACCAGGGTATGTAAACTTTTGATCAGGGTCATTTGGGTAATTTCTGTTGTCATTATGATTTTAAAAGAGTAAACACATTTGATTGATAATAAATGGGTTTAGCCAAACACTAACCATGAGTGAAAGAAAAGGCTTTGCGTTTATCATTCATATTCTCTGAAAAATGGGCAAGAAATCATACATTTTGCCAGGGTATGTAAACTTATGAGCACAACGGTATCTAGAGTGTATTACAAAAGTTTAGAGGACATTAAAGCAGAGTTCCACACAAAAATGGAACTTCCGCTTTTCGAACCCTCCCCCCTCCGGTGTCACATTTGTCACCTTTCAGGGGGGAGGGGGGTGCAGATACCTAAGACAGGTATTTTCACCCACTTCCGGCATAGACTCCCATGGGAGTCTACGCCTCTTCACGTCCCCACCGCGCTGTCTCCTGGGAAACACACAGCTCCCTGGAGAGAGCGGGGAACACTTGGGACGCGCAGCGCGACTCGCACATGCGCAGTAGGGAATTGGGAAGTGAAGCCGCAACGATTCACTTCCTGATTCCCTCACTTAGGATGGCGGCGGCAGCTGCCGAGAACCGAGCGGGTTCTCAGCATCGCCTGCCGACATCGCTGGACCCTGGGACAGGTAAGTGGCCATGTATTAAAAGTCAGCAGCTGCAGTATTTGTAGTTGCTGGCTTTTAATATTTTTTTTTTTATTTGGCGGTGTGGGTGGACCCCCGCTTTAAATAAGTCCTAGTGTCTGAAGCTGGTTAAGTAGGTTTCTAGCCTGAACCCTTGTGGACATGACAAGGGCATGTTTAATATTTAACAGGTGTTAGAAAATAAATAAAATGACCAAAGGCTACTGTTTGCTAATATCAAACAATCCTGAAATATGGTGAAAGGTAAAAGGTTGTACTACATATCAAAGTATATCAATTCTGCAGCCCAAAGTCACTAGGACATTACGGGGTTGATTTACGAAAGGCAAATCCACTCTGCACTACAAGTGCACTTGGAAGTTTAGTCACTGAGGGGGAAGATTTGACATGAGTGGAAGCTCTGCTGATTTTATCATCCAATCGTGTACAAGCAAAAATGCGTTTTTTTATTTCCCTTGCATGTCCCCTTCAGATCTACAGCGACTGCACTTCCAAGTGTACTTGTAGTGCAAAGTGGATTTCCCTTTAGTAAATAAACCCCTGCCTGTGACTAAGTCTGAACTCCACACAAAGAGCTTAGTGCAGCATAAAAAGAAGAAGTACTGCTTGGTACAGCATCCGGATCAACACATTTCAGCCTGTGATAGATTTTTAAACAGGCTGCTGAACACTACAACTGTGCCTATCCGGCACCCGAATATGCTGGGACTTGATGACAGGCTAAACCACTTGTGCTCACAAGGCCTTACAATGCAGCCCTGGATTTTACCAAGACTGTGCTGCTCAACCTTTTTTAACCGGTTCAATACCGGGCATTTTCACCCCCTTCCTTCCCAGGCCAATTTTTAGTTTTCAGTGCTGTCGCACTTTAGGCGACAATTGCGCGGTCGTGCGACGTTGTACCCAAAAAAAAATTGACGTCCTTTTTCCCCACAAAAAGAGCTTTCTTTTGGTGGTATTTGATCACCTCTGCGGTTTTTATTTTTTGCGCTATAAACAAATGAAGAGCGACAATTTTGAAAAAAAAAAAACACAATATTTTTTACTTTTTGCTATAATAAATATCCCAATTTAAAAAAAAAAAAAAAAAAAAATTTTTTTCCTCAGTTTCGGCCGATACGTATGCTACATATTTTTGGTAAAAAAAAAAAAAAAAAAAAAAAAAAAAAAAAAAAAATCGCAATAAGCATATATTGATTGGTTTGCGCAAAAGTTATAGCGTCTACAAAATATGGGATAGATTTATGGCATATTTTTTTTTTTAATTATTTATTTTTTTAGCAGCGATCGCGATTTTTTTTCGTGACTGCGACATTATGGCGGACACAGACACTTTTGACACATTTTTGGGACCACATTTATACAGCGATCAATGCTATAAAATTGCATTGATTACTGTGTAAATGTGACAGGCAGTGAAGGGGTTAACCACTAGGGGGACACAAGGGGTTAATATGTTTCCTAGGGAATGATTCTAACTGTAGGGGGTGGGGACGTACAAGGGGAGGAGACTGATCAGTGTTCCGCTGTACTAGGAACACAGATCTGTCTCCTCTCAACTGACAGGACGTGGATCTGTGTGTTTACACACACAGATCCACGGACCGGCCCGGTTAACGGGCAATCGCGGGTGCCCGGCGGACATCGCAGCCGCCGGGCACACGCACCGGGTCCCGAGCAACGCGGACGGCGCGCGCGCGCCCCCTAGGCGGCCGGGAACCCGAGGCCATCATATGACATCCACCCAGGATGGGAGATCCCATCTGTGGACGTCATATGTCTATGGCTGGGTAGGGAAGTGGTTAAAAGTTTGCAAGGCGAATGGCTTTTCAGAGGTATCTGACAGGAGGCAATATGTCACCTCCTAGATGGCCGTTTTATTCCTTGAAAGCCCATAGCAAGGCTATACATTTTGCCTAATGCCTACTTTAATGAATAACCGAATTATCACCATCTGACATACAGTGTCTTGCAAAAGTATTCACCCCCTTGGATTTTAACCTATTTTGTTACATTACAGCCTTTAGTTCAATGTTTTTTTAATCTGAATTACAGTGGGGACGGAAAGTATTCAGACCCCCTTAAATTTTTCACTCTTTGTTATATTGCAGTCATTTGCTAAAATCATTTAAGCTCATATTTTTTCCCTCATTAATGTACACACAGCATCTCATATTGAGAGAAAAACACAGAATTGTTGACCTTTTTGCAGATTTATTAAAAAAGAAAAACTGAAATATCACATGGTCCTAAGTATTCAGACCCTTTGCTCAGTATTTAGTAGAAGCACCCTTTGATCTAATACAGCCATGAGTCTTTTTGGGAAAGATGCAACAAGTTTTTCACACCTGGATTTGGGGATCCTCTGCCATTCCTTCTTGCAGATCCTCTCCAGTTCTGCCGGGTTGGATGGTAAACGTTGGTGGACAGCCATTTTTAGGTCTCTCCAGAGATGCTCAATTGGGTTTAAGTCAGGGTTCTGGCTGGGCCATTCAAGAACAGTCACTGAGTTGTTGTGAAGCCACTCCATTATTTTAGCTGTGTGCTTAGGGTCATTGTCTTGTTGGAAGGTAAACCTTCGGCCCAGTCTGAGGTCCTGAGTACTCTGGAGAAGGTTTTCGTCCAGGATATCCCTGTACTTGGCAGCATTCATCTTTTCCTTGATTGCAACAAGTCGTCCTGTCCCTGCAGCTGAAAAAGACCCCCACAGCATGATGCTGCCACTACCATGCTTCACTGTTGGGACTGTATTGGACAGGTGATGAGCAGTGCCTGGTTTTCTCCACACATACCACTTAGAATTAAGGCCAAAAAGTTCTATCTTGGTCTCAACAGACCAAAGAATCTTATTTCTCACCATCTTGGAGTCCTTCAGGTGTTTTTTTTTAGCAAACTCCATGCAGGCTTTCATGTGTCTTTCGTTGAGGAGAGGCTTCCGTTGGGCCACTCTGCCATAAACTGACTGGTGGAGGGCTGCAGTCATGGTTGACTTTCTACAACTTTCTCCCATCTCCTGACTGCATCTCTGGAGCTCAACCACAGTGATCTTTGGGTTCTTCTTTACCTCGCTCACCAAGGCTCTTCTCCCCTGATAGCTCAGTTTGGCCGGACGGCCAGCTCTAGGAAGGGTTCTGGTCGTCCCAAATGTATTCCATTTCAGGATTATGGAGGCCACTGTGCTCTTAGGAACCTTAAGTGCAGCAGAAATTTTTTTGCAACCTTGGCCAAATCTGTGCCTTGCCACAATTCTGTCTGAGCTCTTCAGGCAGTTCCTTTGACCTCATGATTCTCATTTGCTCTGACATGCACTGTAAGCTGTAAGGTCTTATATAGACAGGTGTGTGGCTTTCCTAATCAAGTCCAATCAGTATAATCAAACACAGCTGGACTCAAATGAAGGTGTAGAACCATCTCAAGGATGATCAAAAGAAATGGACAGCACCTGAGTTAAATATATGAGTGTCACAGCAAAGGGTCTGAATACTTAGGACCATGTGATATTTCAGTTTTTCTTTTTTAATAAATCTGCAAAAATGGCAACAATTCTGTGTTTTCTGTCAATATGGGGTGCTGTGTGTACATTAATGAGGAAAAAAATTAAACTTAAATGATTTTAGCAAATGGCTGCAATATAACAGAAAAATTTAAGGGGGTCTGAATACTTTCCGTCCCCACTATATATGTGAAGGATCAGAACACAATAGTCTAAGCTGGAAGTAAAATTAGAAAAATCTATACATAAAACTATTTTTCAGAAATAGAAAACTGATAATTGGCATGTGCGTATGTATTCACCCCCTTTGTTATGAAGCTCATAAAAAGCTCTGGTGCAACCAATTGCCTTCAGAAGGGACATAATTAGTGAAATGATGTCCACCTGTGTGCAATTTAAGTGTCACATGACCTGTCATTACATATACACACACCTTTTTCAAAGGCCCCAGGGGCTGCAACACCTAAGCAAGAGGCACCACTAACCAAACACTGCCATGAAGACCAAGGAACTCTCCAAACAAGTAAGGGACAAGGTTGTTGAGAAGTACAAGTCAGGGTTAGGTTATAAAAAAAAAAAAAAAAATGTCCAAATCTTTGATGATCCCTAGAAGCACCATCAAATCTATCATAACCAAAAATGGAAAGAACATGGCACAACAGAAAACCTGCCAAGAGACGGCCGCACACCAAAACTCACGGACCGGGCAAGGAGGGCATTAATCAGAGAGGCAGCACAGAGACCTAAGGTAATCCTGGAGGAGCTGCAGAATTCCACAGCAGAGACTGGAGTATCTGTACATAGGACAACAAGCCGTACGCTCCATAGAGTTGGGCTTTATGGCAGAGCGGCCAGAAGAAAGCCATTACTTTCAGCAAAAAACAAAATGGCACGTTTTGAGTTTGCGAAAAGGCATATGGGAGACTCCCAAAATGTGTGGAGGAAGGTGCTGTGGTCTGAGAAGACTAAAAATGAACCTTTTGGCCATCAAAAAAAAAACACTATGTCTGGCGCAAACCCAACACATCACCCAAAGAACACCATCCCCATAGTGAAACATGGTGGTGGCAGCATCATGCTGTGGGGATATAAAGTAGTGCCTCAATCTAAAAGATAAAACAAAAATGGGGCGGGTACCATCATCCTTGAACGTAGAATGATAAAAACAAAATTTTTAAACGACAACAAAAATTGTTATGGACTATCTCGGTACCCAAGGATTTAGACGGAATAAGTATAAAAGTATTAATTTATTGAAAAAGGACAAAAATGAAGGACATTGGATACAAAAATATATAAAATGGTCATTGCATTCTGTTACAAATGATACAAACAAAGAGCAGATAAACCCCATAAGTATATGGGCAGAAAAGATTTAGGTCCTACTGTACTTCCAAAAGAAATTTGTTTTAATATATTATATCCAAGAAAAGGTACATGAATTGTATTTGTGTAAAATGTTGCACGACAAGGTAATTGTCATTCAAACCATCGCAGCGCTTAAAACTGAAGAATGGCCTGTAAAGTGGAACTTTAGTTAGAAAATTAAGTCCTGCTAGACCACTGCAGGCTGGCCCTTTTTGCAGGTATAGCTATGTAAAACATTAAAAATAATGTGTTTATACGGTTTAAAATCCAGTAATACATTGTCTCACCCCCTTTTTTTTTTTTTTTTAACCAAAAATATGTAGAAGAATACATAACGGCCTAAACCGAGGAAAAAAACAAAATAGTTTTTTTATATATTTTTGGGGGAAATTTATTATAGCAAAAAGTAAAAAATAATGCGTTTTTTTCAAAATTGACGCTTTTTTTTTTATAGCGCAAAAAATAAAAACCGCAGAGGAGATCAAATACCACCAAAAGAAAGCTCTATTTGTGGGAAAAAAAGGAAGTCAATTTTGTTTGGGTACAACGCCGCACGACTGCGCAAGTCAGTTAAAGCAACGCAGTGCCGAATCGCAAAAAGTGCTCTGGTCAGGAAGGGGGTAAATTCTTGTGGGGCTGAAGTGGTTAATTAAGGAGTATTACAGGCTGGTACTCAAGAGGTTAACGGTTGCTTTTTAAGGTCTCTTGCACACAGTACTGATGTAGGAGCTTCTGCTTTTTTGAGTGTAATTTCAGGTGTTTGTTTTGTGCGATTGCACATGTATTTATGCGCTTATCTGCATGCCAACAGACACACACACACTCCTAGGAAAACTGCATTCATAGTTATGCTCATTATACGCTTATTTGTCTGCATATGCACAAATTTGCGCACACCAGAGCAAAATACTGACTGGAGATTTTTTTTTTTTTAACTGAGGAATAATGGACTACATTTAAGCTCAGAAGATAAAAAAAAAAAAAAAAAAACCATCACACACAACCTTGTACTGAGCTTTAAGCTGCAGTGTGCAAGAGACCTGATATTAAAGAGGAAGTAAAGCCTCTTAAAAAAAAAAAAAAAAAAAATACCCCCTGCAAGGCAAAGGCATAATGAGCTAGTATGTACAGCATGCTAGCTCATTATGAATGACTTACCGGAGATCGAAGCCCCGGCATTGGCCCTCGTTCGCCTCCTCCAATGACGCCATCTATCCCGGAGTGACTTCCGGGTATGGCGGCTCCGGCGCCGAGACTGTCCGGAGCCGCGATGACGTCACTCCCGCACATGCGCGCTGATGCTGCCACTAATGGCATGATCGCCGTTAGAAACGGCACGCTCAGTGCGCCTGCGCCTGATGTCTGACGCTTATGCGCGGTAGACACCGGTGCCGCTATTTCTGCAAATATCTCCTAAACCTTTTAGGTTTGGCAGATATTTCTTGCATCCTGGCTGCAAACATGCCACCCCCCCCCCCCCCTAAAAAAAAAAAAAAATTAGTGGGTTTTGAGAGGAGTTTTTCAGCTGTAAAAACGCTCCAACGTCAAAAAACTCAGATAAACGCGGCTCACAGGCATTTAACGTTTTTGATTCCATTTATTAAAAAAGACTGCAAAGCTACTGGCATTTTTATGACATTATTATAACGTCCAGTGTGCATGAGGCCTAAAAGGCAGAGCTTAAAAAATGAACAATCACAACTTTGCTGTTTTTTGTGACATGTCAGGAAGATTTTTGTGCAAGTCGGTACAGATACTGAAAGGTCCTCTTGAACAAACCAGTATGACGCGACAAAAGCAAAGTATCTGTAACATACGGAGTGGCTCATATCACAAGGTTTGCAGGGAGTGCCTTCATTTTCTGTATTCTGCTTACTAGATCGCATTTCACAAACCACACAGTAGCACATTGCAGGGTATGACAACTGTAACTGTCATTAAGGATAACAAATCATGCAGACACCCAACTATCAGACACAGGTTATCTTCTATTAGATAACTGGGTCATGGTATAGTGAAGACCACACACAAGTACAAACCAGGATTTTTGCTTTGCTTTTTTAATCCCTAGGAAAAGGTTAATTATTTTAGTGCCAGGTTTTTATGTCACTAAGAATTTATTGCCCAGTTGCTGATTACAACCTTCCCATAATCTTTAGTATATGGAAACAAACTGCTGGTGATTGGCGATTTAGCAGCGATGCAGTCATGATGCAGTTATACTTTTGTCCTGTAACACAGCGATTTTCTGAAGCTAGCTAGAAATCAACGCTTAGTGATTTGTAGTGCTACAAATCTCTTGTGTAACATGGCCCCGGGGATTAGATTACTAAAATAGCACATAATGTCTAAAGGTTCTCATCTATCCAGGTCATGATACAGCAATCAGTAGTCACATTCAACTGAACTCATTCTGTAATGTTGAAGAAGTCTCACCACTCATCCGAATGGCGTCCTCGGGGGTCATAGGACTGCCAGTACATACCCCAGTATACCCAACATACCCATGTGGACAACTCAATCAGCAGTACTAAAAGCAAAAATGAAATACAATGCAGTCTGTCATTAGCTTTAACAAAAGCAGTCCCCTCTGTAACTTCGTATTTTACCTGTGGACACCGCTATCATTTTTCAACTTCTTTAAATAATTAACCCCCCCCAAGCCTTTTCAGGCACTTTTTGTTTTTACATGTAAAAAAACATTTTTTTCAGGGTGGATAAAAAAAAAAAAAAAAAAAAAAAAACCCTCAGATTTTTGATTTTTTTTTAAATTAAATTTATTTTAATAAAATGCTTTTGGGGTAAAAGTCTAAAAGATAGTTTTCTATTTAAGATACATTAGTAATTTAGCTTATTCAGCATGAAATTGAGCTTAGTTATGTAGCATGAGGCTGTATATTCTGTGATATTTACCATTTTGGTAAACTCATTCAATGAACCCAACCTCTGCAAGCTGAGATAACATGCACTACATTGATGCATTCACACAATTTCACATGAGATAAAACAACGTTCAGGAATACTTCTTGATCCCACTGTTTTGCAAATCTATGTACACTACAAACTGTATGATTGAAGAGAAAGGCATCTATACCAGGCTTCAAACATGAGGAGGAAGGGCAAGCAGTAAAAATTAAAGTGAAACCTAAGCCGCTTATAAATCTTGATCATTTTCCACATACAGTATCTCAGAAAAGTGAGTACACCCTCAGATTTTTGTAAATATATTACAACTTTTCATGTGACAACACTGAAGAAATGACACTTTGCTACAATGTAAACTAGTGAGTAAACAGCAGTGTAAATTTGCTGTCCCTTCAAAATAACTCAACACACAGCCATTATTTGTCTAAACTGCTGGTAACAAGAGTGAGTACACCCCTAAGTGAAAATGTCCAAATTGGGCCCAATTAGCCACCCCCCCCCCACCGGTGTCATGTGACTCGTTAGTGTCACAAGGTCTCGGGTGTGAATGGGGAGCAGGTGTGTTAAATTTGGTATTATCGCTCTCACTCTCGTATACTGGTCACTGGAAGTTCAACATGGCACCTCATGGCAAAGAACTGAGGATCTGAAAAAAAGAATTGTTGCTCTACATAAAGATGACCTAGGCTATAAGAAGATTGCCAAGACCCTGAAACTGAGCTGCAGCACGGTGGCCAAGACCATACAGCAGTTTAACAGGACAGGTTCCACTCAGAACAGGCCTCACCATGGTCAACCACAGAAGTTGAGTGCACGTGCTCAGCATTATATCCAGAGGTTGTCTTTGGGAAATAGACAAAAGAGTGCTGCCAGCATTGCTGCAGAGATTGAAGGGGTGGGGGGTCAGCATGTCAGTGCTCAGACCATACGCCACACGCTGCATCAAATTGGTCTGCATGGCTGTCATCCCAGAAGGAAGCCTCTTCTAAAGACGATGCACAAGAAAGCCCACAAACAGTGTGCTGAAGACAAACAGACTAGGAACATGGATTACTGGAACAATGTCCTGTGGTCTGATGAGACCAAGATAAACTTATTAGGTTCAGATGGTGTCAAGAGTGTGTGGCAGCAACCAGGTGAGGAGTACAAAGACTAGTGTGTCTTGCCTAAAGTCAAGCATGGTGGTGGGAGTGTCATGGTCTGGGGCTGCATGAGTGCTGCCAGCAGTGAGGATTAAAGGTCATTGAGGGAACGAATGAATGCCAAAATGTACTGCGATATACTGAAGCAGAGCATGATCCCCTCCCCTCGGAGACTGGGCCGCAGGGCAGTATTCCAACATGATAACGACCCCAAACACACCTCCAAGATGACCACTGCCTTGCTAAAGAAGCTGAGGGTAAAAGTGATGGACTTGCCAAGCAAGTCTCCAGACCTAAAGCCTATTGGGAATCTATGGGGCATCCTCAAACGGAAGGTGGAGGAGCGCAAGGTCTCTAACTCCACCAGATATGTGATGTCGTCATGGAGGAATGGAAGAGGACTTCAGTGGCAACTTGTGAAGCTCTGGTGAACTCCATGCCCAAGAGGGTTAAGGCAGTGCTGGAAAATAATGGTGGCCACACGAAATATTGACAATTTGGGCCCAATTTAGACATTTTCACTTAGGGGTATACTCACTTTTGTTGCCAGCAGTTTAGACAAATAATGGCTGTGTGTTTGATTTATTTTGAAGGGACAGCAAATTAACACTGTTATACAAGCTGTACACTCACTACTTTACATTGTAGCAAAGTGTAATTTCTTCAGTGTTGTCACATGAAAAGATATAATAAAAATATTTACAAAAATGTGAGGGGTGTACTCACTTTTGTGAAATACTGCAGCTTGAAGTGCTTTATTCCTCCCTTGAGGAGCAAAATGGGAGCAGGCCGTAAACAGGGACCCAGTTTGGGAATATTTACTAACCGGATAGCTTATTATTTTTAATAGGAATCCTTCATTTTGTTTGGCAAATGTTAAAAAGTCTAACCAACTATCAGCGAGAATTAGTCCTTAGCCCTGTTAGTGGGCATCCACTCACCTGCTTTCGCCACGTCCCTGACCTTGTTACTACCGCATCACCAGCTGTCCCATTAAAGTGAATAGGACCGTCGGTGAGTCAACAGCGGGTCAGAGGAGGAGCTGCTGCGAGGCATTCACCTTTGCGTGTGAGCAAGGAGGGGAAAGGGGGCACTATAATTTTTTTCTTTTTTTAAATCGCTTATTTTTTTAAATGATGTTTACACTGTTGCTTTAATGTATTTTATTTTTTTTTGGATCACTTTTAATGCGGTCACAAGCAATGTAAACATACCTTGTGACAGCAATAAGCATGTGACAGGTACTCTTTATGGGGAGATCTGGGGTCTATAAGACACCGTCAGCTCCCAATCCCACTGCTTGTAAAAGCAATCTGAAGTCTAGTGATGTATGGGTATGTTGCTGGTCGGCAAGTGGTTAAAGGCAAAGTTAACCTTTAAAGTGTAAGTAAACCATATCGTTTTCAGCCAAGAAAGCTGCCATCTTTGCCTCGGTTTAATCTACAACTGCTATGATGCTGCACATGCAATCAGTTATGATGCCAGCCTTTGGATGGTTTGACAATTTTGGTTGAGAGCACAACCAATGGGAATGTTACATGTCTGGCACGTGCCAGGAAAGGAAACGTTTTTATGGATGGGTTTACTTCCACTTTAAAAAGTTTTTTCAGACAGACAAAAAAAAAAAAAATATCACATGTACACAAGTATTCACAACCTTTGCCATGACACTCAAAATTGAACTCAGGCACATCCTGTTTCCACTGATCATCCTTGAGATGTTTCTACAACTTGACTGGAGTCTACCTGTGGTAAATTCAGTTAATTGGACATGATTTGGAAAAGACACACACCTATCTATGTAAGGTTCCACAGTTAACAGTGCATGTCAGAGCACAAACCAAGCCATGAAGTCCAAGGAATTGTCTGTAGACCTCCGAGCCAGGATTCCATTGGGGCACAGATCTGGGGAAGGGTACAGAAAAAGGTCTGCAGCATTGAGGGTCCCAATGAGCACAGTGGCCTCCATCATCCGTAATTGGAAGACGTTTGGAACCACCAGGACTCTTCCTAGAGCGGGCCGCCTGGCCAAACTGAGCGATAGGGGGAGAAGGGCTTTAGTCAGGTAGGTGACCAAGAACCTGATGGTCACTCTGACAGAGCTCCAGTGTTTCTCTGTGAAAAGAGGAGAACCTTCCAAAAGAACAACCATCTCTGCAGCACTCCACCAATCAGGCCTGTATGGTAGAGTGGCCAGCAGGAAACCACTCTTCAGTAAAACGCACATGACAGCCTGCCTGGAGTTTGTCAAAAGGCACCTGAAGGACTCAGACCATGAGAAATTCTCTGGTCTGATGAAACAAAGATTGAGTTCTTAGGCCTGAATGGCAGATGTCTGGAGGAAACCAGGCACCGCTCATCACCCAGCCCATACATCCCTACAGTGAAGCATGGTGGTGGCAGCATCATGCTGTGGGGATGTTTTTCAGTGGCAGGAACTGGGAAACTAGTCAGGATTGAGGGAAAGATGAATGCAGCAATGTACAGACACATTCATATTGAAAACCTGCTCCAAAGCGCCCTGGACCTCAGACGGGGGCGAAGGTTCATCTTCCAACAGGACAACGACCCTAAGCACACAGCCAATATAACAAAGTAGTGGCTACAGGACAACTCAATGTCCTTGAGTGGCCCAGCCAGAGCCCAGACTTGAACCCGTTTGAACATCTCTGGAGAGATGTTCAAATAGCTGTGCGCCGACGCTCCCCATCTAACCTGATGGAGCTTGAGAGGTCCTGCAAGCAGAATGGGAGAAGCAGCCCAAAAATAGGTGTGCCAAGCTTGTAGCATCATACTAAAAAAGACAAAGGCTGTGAATACTTATGTACATGGGATTTTTTTATTTTTAATAAACTTTCAAAGATTTCAAACAAACTTCTTTCACATTATAGGGTATTGTTTGTAGAATTTTGAGGAAAATAATGAATTTAATCCATTTTGGAATAAGGCTATAAGATAAAACGTGAAAGTGAAGCGAGAGCGAGAGAGCGAGCGAGAGAGAGAGAGCGAGAGAGCGAGCGAGCGAGAGAGAGAGAGCGAGAGAGCGAGCGAGCGAGAGAGAGCGAGAGAGAGAGCGAGAGCGAGAGAGCGAGCGAGAGAGAGAGAGCGAGAGAGAGAGCGAGAGCGAGCGAGAGCGAGCGAGAGAGAGCGAGAGCGAGCGAGAGAGCGCGAGAGCGAGAGAGAGAGCGCGAGAGCGAGAGAGAGAGCGCGAGAGCGAGAGAGAGAGCGCGAGAGCGAGAGAGCGAGAGAGAGAGCGCGAGAGCGAGAGAGCGAGAGAGAGAGCGCGAGAGCGAGAGAGAGAGCGCGAGAGCGAGAGAGAGAGCGCGAGAGAATATTATAGATCTAAACATTATTAGAGAATATTATAGATCTCTATACAAGTACCTCTAATAATGTTTAGAAACAGCTGTTCCATACAGATATAGATGGATGAGAGCCAGACCAAACCAACACACATTTGGTTGGAGAAGGCCATTTGTAATAACTACTTCTAGCTGGACCCGACGATATCCTTAGAAAACTGCATTTACATGGTTGAAAAGTAGATCATAACTTTCCCTGTAATAGTCATCAATCAAAATCACGGTTTTACACAGCTCAAGTTAAGCAACTAACCATAAAATGTCAGTTTTCACAAAATCAGTTAAAGTGTTACTAAACCCACAACAGCAAAATTAGTGTGTATATGCAGCAAAGCATGCTTGTTATACTCACTGTGGAACCTAATTGGTTAATCTCCTCTGCATTGTGTAAATAAGCTGTTTGATCCTGTCTTCTCTGATCCTCCCCTTCTTACACAGTCCCCAATCCATCTGCTGATAGTACAGAGCCTTGGGTGGATTCTGCATATGTTCAGTTTGGTGTTTTGCTAGAGGGTCAGGGGTCATGCAGCCTCATAGGACAGTCAGAAGGGAATGCAAACTCCTCCTACAAGCTTTAACCACTTGCCGACCGCCGCATGACGATGTAAGTCGACAGAATGGCACGGGCAGGCATATGGGCGTACCTTTACGTCCCTGCCTCCCAGTGCCTGTGGCGGTCGGCTTCGTTGCAGGAGCGATCCGTGCTGAGGGGGAGAAAAAAAAACAATTCATTGCCACCCCCTCGTGATTGCTCCTGAGGAATGAGAAGCTTCCTCTGCTTCTGAACTGTAAACAGAAGCAGAGGAAGTGATGTCATCTCTCCTCATGGAGCCTTTCGTTCCAGCGCCTGAGGAGAGAAGACATCACTGAGTTACAACAACACTACACTAACACTAGTACACATAGGCACATTAAAACCCCCCCCCCATCACCACCCGATCGCACCTCCTGCCTTTCACCAGTGATCACCGTATAAGTGTTTTATGGGTGACATTGGTTAGTTTGTTTTTTATACCTGCCGTTTATTACCCAATAAAGGTTTAACCCACCGGTCGCCCGGAGGGTGATATCAGTTAGGTTTTAGGGTCAGATAAGGTCTGCATCACTCCAGGCAGCGTCAGATTAGTGCCAGTACCACTAACACCCCCAAACGCAGCATACTCCTCCCTTAGTGGTATAGTATCTGAATGGATCAATATCTGATCAGATCTATACTAGCGTCCCCAGCAGTTTAGGGTTCCCAAAAATGCAGCATTAGTGGGATAAGCTCAGATACCTGCTAGCACCTGCGTTTTGCCCCTCTGTCTAGCCCTGCCCAGCCCACCCAAGTGCAGTATCGATCGATCACTGTCACTTACAAAACACAACACACATAACTGCAGCATTCGCAGAGTCAGGTCTGATCCCTTCGATCGCGAACAGTTTTTTTGGTAGCATTAAAATCAGTTGCCGACAGCCTAGGTGCTTTTTTTACCTGCGAGTCTCACTAGTTTACCAGTAAATTTAGAGCCCAAAATGGCAAAAATCGAAGGTACACTAGTGAAGAGACCTACACGTTTCTCAGCATGATAGATAGTGAAGAGGAAGTCACTCATCTGTCAGATTCAGGCTCAGAATATGATCCTGTAGAGGACAGCGGCTCCATGACAGATAGCTCTGATGACAAAATTGTGGTCCCTGCTAAGGTCAGGCGTATCAGACCCCAAACTTCTTTTGCTGTTGAGGTGCAAGAACCGCAGGGCTCTCGTATGGAGCAGAGAAGTACTAGCGCCGCTCATCCTTCTGGTGAACTGGCAAGCACCAGCGGTCTAGTACATCCTGGTTGTACATCCTGCACTGCAGTATCATGTGGTGACATTGTGAGTCCCATAAGTGCAGTTCAAGCTGGCGAGGTGGCAAGCACAAGTAGTGTCCCGCTGCCACCAAGAAGACAAAGACAGGCCCGTCATGCCCATAGTGTCCTTCCTGCAGAATTTGCCAATCGAATTGGGAGCCCACCACTTCTGCAGCACCCGTACTTCCCCCATTCACTGGCCAACCCAGCATTCAGGTGGAAACAGTTCATTTTACGTCACTTTATTTTTATTCTCGTTTTTTCACCGAAGAGCTCTATAGATCTATTGTGGACCAAAGCAATTTGTATGCTGGTCAATTAATCGCCGCTAATCCCCAGTCCTCCCTTGCCAGAGATTGGAAACCAATTAGTTTCCAAATTCAAGACGTTTCTGGGCCTATCCCTCGACATGGGCATAACTAAAAAGAGTGAGTTGCGGTCATATTGGTCCACTGACCCAATTCACCATATGTCCGTGTTCTCTGCTTCCACCAGGGCACGATACGAGCAGATCTTGCGGTTCATGCACTTCAACAACAATGAACTCTGTCGTCCTCGGGGTGACCCTGGATACAATCGGCTCTACAAAATTCGGCCCCTCGTAAACCACTTCAGCCAACGTTTTGCAGCCTTGTTTACTCCCTATCAAGTTGTCTGCGTTGATGAGTCAATGATTAAGTTTTCTGGCCGCTTGTCTTTCAAGCAGTATCTTCCCAGCAAGCATGCCAGATACGGGGTCAAGATGTATAAGCTCTGTGACAGGGCCACAGGTTATACATGTAGTTTTATGGTTGACGAGGGAGAAGATAGCCACGTAGAGCCGGAGAACTGCCCAGACTACATAGGTAGCGCTGTTAGGATTGTGTGGGACTTGGTGTCACCCTTATTCGGAAAGGGGTACCATTTGTACATGGACAATTATTACACGAGCGTGCCACTTTTAAGTCACTTGTTTGATCATCAGATTGGCGCATGTGGCACCGTGCGACCTAATCGCTGGGGCTTACCCCAGAGGCTTGTAGATTCCCGTCTTAGGCTGGGGAAGAGAGCCTGCTTCAAGTGTAATAATTTGCTCGCTGTGAACTGGAGGGATAATAAGAATGTTTTTGTTCTTTCCTCCCTTCATGCAGACACGATGGTCCAAATTCCTACGGCGACAGGTGTTGTGGAGAAACCCCTCTGTGTCCACGAATACAACCTTAATATGGGAGGGGTGGACCTCAACAACCAGTTGTTGATGCCGTACCCAATTGCCCGCAAGGCCAGACGCTGGTAAAAGAAAGTGTCTGTTTATTTATTTCAATTGGCTTTGCTGAACGCTCATGTGCTATACAGAGCTTTAGGACGGACTGGATCCTTCCTTAAATTCCAGGAAGAGATCATTTCTGTTTCCAGACGGTGCTCCACCTCACCTTCCCAATCCAAATGCAGTTACCCGGCTGCATGTGAGGCATTTTCCGTATATCCTCAGAGTACCCCTACCCAACGAGCCCCCCAAAGAAAGTGTTGTGTCTGTAGAAAGCGCGGATATAGGCGTGACACCCGCTATTTTTGTCCCTCCTGTCCCGACAATCCTGGTCTTTGCATTGGTGAATGTTTTGAACGCTACCATACACTAGTGGAGTATTAGCGTAGGGTACAGCATTGCACAGACTAGGACACAGTTTCACAGGGTCTCCCCAAGATGCCATCGCATTTTGAGAGACCCAAACCTGGAACCGAACCGTTCCAGTTACAAAAAAAAAAAAAAAGTGTTAAAAAAAAAAAAAATAAAAAAATAATAGTTGTCGTTTTATTGTTCTCTCTCTATTCTCTCTCTATTGTTCTGCTCTTTTTTACTGTATTCTATTCTGCAATGTTTTATTGTTAACCATTTTTCAGGTACGCCATTCCGCTGCAGCGTGGATTTATTTATCTTGACAGCAACAGCGTTTGTTCCCACGATACATAAAGCCATGACTCCAGCTCTGTCGGAGGTGATTTCACCACCACCAGTCAAAAAAAAAGAAGAGCATATATGCCGAAGCATGGGGGCAGCAGGGGTGGAATAGCGATTTGCTCCTAACTTTTGGGGCAGATGCCCCCCTGCTTCGGTGTATGTATATATATATATATATATATATATATATATATATATTTATTAGGCACAGGTTGCATTTAAAAAAGGTTTTATTTTTTACTATTTTTTTTGTATTTGCTTTGCGGGTATGGCAAGTCTTACCGTTATACTGTAATGTTACTTTGTTTTACTGTTAACCATCATTTGCTTAGCAGGTATGCCATTCAGCTGCAGTGCAGATTTATTCATCTCGACAGCAACAGCGTTTGCTCCCACGATACATAAAGCCGTGACTCCAGCGCTGTAGGAGGTGATTTTACCACCACAGTTAAAACCAAAATGGTGCATGTATGCCCATCATTAGAAATGGGTGGATGAAGAGAGGTATTCTAATGGTCGGCATACCCACCGATCAATCTCTTTTTTTCGTTCAGCCCACAGGCTGCATGAAAAAAAAAAAAAAAAATAGATTACAATATATGCCCAACAAGGACCAGCAACGTACTTGTATGTTGCTGGACTTTGAGTGGTTATACCAAAATGATGCCTGCGGGTTTAGGTATCATCTTGGTATCATTCTTTTCAGCCAGCGGTCGGCTTTCACGTAAAAGCAATCCTAGTGGCCAATTAGCCTCTAGACTGCTTTTACAAGCAGTGGGAGGGAATGTCCCCCCCCCCCTCCCACCGTCTTCCATGGTTTTCTCTAGCTCTCATGTCCCAACAGGGAACCTGAGAATGCAGCCGGTGGTTCTATCAGCTGACCATAGAGCTGATCAGAGACCAGAATGGCTCCAATCATTTCTATGGCCTAAGAAACCGGAAGCTACGAGCATTCCATGACTTAGATTTTGCCGGATATAAACAGCGCCATTGGGAAATTGGGAAAGCATTTTATCACACCGATCTTAGTGCGGTCAGATGCTTTGAGGGCAGAGGAGAGATCTAGCGTCCAATAGACTTTTTTTTCTTTGAAAAAATTGGAGTACCTGTCACTACTATCATAGGGGAAATTTACGTTCCCTGAAATAACAATAAAAATGATTAAAAAGAAAAAAAGAAGCACCCCTGTTCCCCCCTGCTCTCACGCAAAGGTGAACGCAAGCGTCGGCCTGGCGTCATATGTAAACAGAAATTGCACCATGCATGTGAGGTATCACCGCGCAGGTCAGATCGAGGGCAGTAATTTTAGCAGTAGACCTCCTCTGTAAATCTAAAGTGGTAACCTGTAAAGGCTTTTAAAATGTACGTAGTTTGTCACCGCTGCACGTTTGTGCGCAATTTTAAAGCAGGTCGTGTTTGGTATCCATGTACTCGGCCTAAGATCATCTTTTTTATTTCATCAAACATTTGGGCAGTATAGTGTGTTTTAGTGCATTCAAATTTAAAAAAAAAAAAAAAAAAGTGGGGTGATTTTTCCCTAAAAAATGCTTTGAAAAAAAAAAAAAAATTGCTGCGCAAATACTGTGTGGGGAAAAAAAAAAAGAAACACCCACCATTTAAAAAAAATATATAATATAATATAAATAAATGTTTGGGGGTTCAAAGTAATTTTCTTGCAAAAAAAAAAAAAATTATTTTCTCATGTAAACAAAAAAAGTGTCAGAAAGGGCTTTGTCTTCAAGTGGTTAGAAGAGTGGGTGATGTATGACATAAGCTTCTAAATGTTGTGCATTAAATGCCAGGACAGTTCAAACCCGCCCCAAATGACCCCATTTTGGAAAGTAGACACCCCAAGCTATTTGCTGAGAGGCATGTTGAGTCCATGGAACATTTTATATTTTGCCACAAGTTGTGGGAAAATTACAATTACTTTTTTTTTTTCAAAAGTTGTCACTAAATGATATATTGCTCAAACATGCCATGGGAATATGTGAAATTACATACCAAAATGCATTCTGTTGCTTCTCCTGAGTAAGGGTAGGATACCACATGTGTGAGACTGTTTGGGAGCCTAGCCGCGTACGGGAATGCCCAAATGGTACAACCCCCCCCCCCCCAAATGACCCCATTTTGGAAAGTAGACACCCCTAGCTATTTGCTGAGAGGTATGGCGAGTATTTTGCAGATCTCGCTTTTTGTCACAAAGTTTTGAAAATTGAAAAAAAATAAATAAATACATTTTTCTTGTCTTTCTTCTTTTTCAAAAACAAATGAGAGCTGCAAAATACACACCATGCCTCTCAGCAAATAGCTTTGGGTGTCTACTTTCCAAAATGGGGTCATTTAAGAAATGACATAGGCAAGTCAAACTAAAAGCTGTGTAAATTCCAGAAAATGTACCCTAGTTTGTAGATGCTATAACTTCTACAAACCATAGCAAACCAATGTACGCTTATTGACATTTATTTTTTTTTTACCAAAGACATGTGGCTGAATACATTTTGGCCTAAATGTATGACTAAAATTGAGTTTTTTGGATTTTTCTTATAACAAAAAGTAGAAAACAACATTTTTCATCAAAATTTTCGGTCTTTTTCCGTTTATATTGCAAAAAAAAAAAAAATCGCAAAGGCAATCAAATCAAATACCATCAAAAGAAACCTCTATTTGTGGGGAAAAAAAAAGGATCTAAATTTTGTTTGGGTACAACATTGCATGACCGCGCAATTACCAGTTAAAGCAGCGCATTGCCGAATTGTAAAAAGTCCTCTGGTCTTTAGAAAGCCAAATGGTTCTGGGCTGAAGTGGTTAACCAGTCTGCAGTCAGACACTGATAGAAGTTACAAGACTGCTATATACTGCTGATGAGAAAAGGTATTTAGCAGTTCATATTTACTAAAATAATTGCATTTCCATGTTCTGTGTACTGTGGGAGACCAGATATAGTGAATGCAGGGTCCTGGGTTTAGTAACACTAATGTTTCCTAATGTTTAGAAAAATGCTTCTTAGGGCTCATTCACACAGCACAGCAGCTTTCTATACAGGAGCTGGCTGGCAGATTCTGTGCGTAAATGCTTTGTACACAGTACATGTAGAATATTTGAGCAACGTTTACCGTATATACTCGAGTAAAAGTCGAGTTTTTCAGCACATTTTTTTTTTGCTGAAATTGCCCCCTCGACTTATACTCGAGTCAAGCACTTTTCTGCAGCAAAAAATTTCATTTTCCGAACCGACTTTGGGGCCCCGTATCTCAGGGCCACTTGGTGCTAGGAATCCCAAATTTGGTGTGCAAACCCAGTGGAACTGGTTCCACAACATATCCAAAGATGGAGTTCCTAGCACCAAGTGGCCCCGAGATACGGGGCCCCAAATCCGGTTTGGAAAATGTCATTCTCTGCTACAGAAAAGTGCTTAACATTTTCTGAACCAAATTTTTGGGGCCCTGTATCTCGGGGCCACTTGGTGCTAGAAACCCCAGCTTTGGTTATTTTATGGTGCCACTGGGTTTGCACACCAAACTTGGGGTTCTTAGCACTAAGTGGCCCCAAGATACGGGGCCCCAAATTCGGTCAACTGTGTCCATCTGCAGAAATGTCATTTTGGGACCCTTTGGGTTCAGAGACCCCAAATTTTGGCTGCAGCTAGGGGGCATCTAGGAACCCTTAACTACCGAGTTTGAAGTTCGGGGGACCTATGGCTGCAAATGGGCAAAGTGAGGCATGCAAATGGGCATTGTTGACCCTCTTTTCCACTTACAGTAGCTGTGCATTTCTCACCCTCGTCTTATACTCGGGTCAATACGTTTTTACCATTTTTTTTTGTGGTAATTTAGGGCCTCGACTTATACTCGAGTATATACGGTACATGTTCACAGTCCTACAGCATAAATGAAATAACAACAAAAAGTGCAGCGCTAAAAGTATCTATCATGTGATAATAAACATATGAATCTAAAATGAACACCCTTACAGATGTGAAAAGTTGTGAACATCAAATTATAATCAAATGTCCTGTGTGAAATATGAAACAGCAAATAAAAATGTCCACATGAAAAGTGTTAAAGGGATATCTCTTCAAGTTGGAAGATGCCGGTGAACATCCCGAGACCTATGGATATTCAGTAAGAAATGAGAGGGTACCGAATCCGTAGGACGCACATATCGTATGGCAGTGCGTCAGAAAGGCATGGGGAGGATCTCCCGTGGTATCCAGACCAAGTGATGTCTTGTAGGCCGCGATCTCCGATGGATGATGATAAACAGGGCTGCCATACGATATGTGCGTCCTACGGATCCGGTACCCTCTCGTTTCTTACTGAATATCCATAGGTCTCGGGATGTTCACCGGCATCTTCCAACTTGAAGAGATATCCCTTTAACCCTTTTCATGTGGACATTTTTATTTGCTGTTTCATATTTCACACAGGACATTTGATTATAATTTGATGTTCACAACTTTTCACATCTGTAAGGGTGTTCATTTTAGATTCATATGTTTATTATCACATGATAGATACTTTTAGCGCTGCACTTTTTGTTGTTATTTCTCATTGGACTTGGTTTGTTTGTGTGCTAGCTGCTTTTGTTTTCCCGTTTCTGGGTTTAGCGCAGCATTTTCACCTTCTATACCTACAGCATAAATGGCCTCTATTGGCCACCACCGCTTCTCAGCCAGTTGTTAGGACTAGTAACCAAGGAAGCCAATCCTACCATCTATGCCAATACACAGGCAGGCTGTTCCATATCAGCCAGTGGGAGAAACCATTTCTGTCTGTGTAAAATCTGATTGGCTTGGCTATCAGCGCAGACCTCAGGGTGAAACCACTGGCTTCAGAACTTCCCAGCCAAAAGGTCAGGTCCTGCTGGGATAGCACCTCCACTAATGCTTCACAAAAGTGTTCTGACTTCACCATGCAGGTGCTATTCAGATTTGGTCAACCTGCCCTCTGCCGAGGAGACTGGCAGTGATCTGGTTGTGGGCATTTAAAGCCCCAGGGTCTGAAGGGTCTTTATTGTAAATAAACGTAAATGTTTTCTATCCAACAGCTGAACTTTTAGAAGCTTTAAGACCTTTTCTGTATCTGATAAGAATTACTATAAGGTTGCTGGACCTTCAAAATTCTCCTGACGTTGCAAAGTACTGCAGTAGGCATCTAGGTACAGCCAGGCAATGCAATTACTATTAGTTGTCAGTCTTAGAACCCCCCCCCCCCCCAAAAAAAAAAAAAGATACAATCTCCTAAGATTTATGGAAGCCCAAAGCCACCCTGGGAGAGTACGTTGGGTCTGGTCTGAGAATTATTCTAACTGGGAGTACAGTAAAGTAGTGCTCCTTTAAAGATAAGGCTTGTAAATTTACTACCCCAAGCTGAAGTTATGTTAAAAGAAAGGCAGCTTTGAGTGTCAAGAAATTTAAGGAAGGCTCCTGTAAAGGTTTAAATGGAGAAAGGGTAAACCCTTCAACATTTCTGAGACATCACATGGTACTACAACTTTAGGAGTTCTAAGGGAACACCTTTTATTGGTGGAAAAAAATTAAAAAAAAAAAACAACGCCACAAGCATCTTCTAGTTTGGTGTCCAGAAACACTGAAAGTGCAGAAATATGTATTAAGCATACAGTGGTTGTAAACCTCAGACATGAAATATGAGCAAAGCTTCTCCCTCTATAGTGCATACTGGTCTCAATTCAGAGCACCAAGTGTCATTTCTGTCTGCTGCCTTGTTCCTCTGCTATAAGCAGGAGTCAATTCTGACAAGTTTCCTTGACACTAAAAGAAAAATGGTGACGGGGAGGACACAGCTTGTGGTTGGCAGCCTCAGCTGTGTTCCTGTGTGCTGGGGTGTGTCTTTTTCCTCCAATCAGCTCTCAGAGCTCTCCTCACTGATGCAACTTCAGCTCCCCAACCCCTGCTTTTCAAAGATCCTGTGTAAATTCTGCACAATGAATAGATGTAGGGGAAAGATGGCTGCAGAATAAAACCGATACAATTTATGTGGGAGGATTTGTTTAATCTCTGTATCACCTGAGGCCAGCCACTTCACTGGATATGTGCGAGGGTTTATAACCACTTTAAGGAATAGCTTAAAATGACCCCATCTTCATTGAATTTGAGAATTACTGGGATTTTTTGGGTGGAAGGGAAACTTTTTTATACCTTTGCATAGATTGATGGTTCTTGGTCTGCCTGCTCAAATAAATCCAGTACTGCAATAAAGAGGACGTAAACCCTGGTGGGTTTTACGTCCTCTTTATTTCCCTGCAAAGGTAAAGCATAATGGGCTACTATGTATCGCATAGTAGCTCATTATGTGTCACTTACCTGACACAGAAGCCCGCGCTGTCGCCGTTGTCCCCACGAGCAGGGAGCTTCCATCCTCGCAAACACCAGCTCTGTGACTGGCCGGGGTCGCATGACGTCACTCCACGCAGGAGCCGTCAGTCACGGCACAACCCCTAATGGAAACGGCATGATGTGCTCTTCCTAAAGGGCCAATGACATCAGCGCATGCACTGTAGTCATTGGCGATCGTCTTTTTAGTAAATATCTCCTAAACCGTGGAGGTTTAGGAGATATTTCACGCACCTACAGGTAAGCCTTAATATAGGCTTACCTGTAGGTAAAAGTGGTTGTACAGGGTGTGCAACCACTTTAAGGTGACCATGAACAGCACCTAGGGATCAAACGTTCTTTGTTCTCTGCTGCAAGATGCTTCTTGCAAGGTCTAAAAAAAAAAAAAAAAAAAAAACTGAAGATCTGGAGCCTCTTTGGTGACTAAAGTGAGAAACTGGTAGTTTTGTCTGAAAGAATCAGAACACCTTGGTTTCTGACTTCTTCCTGCAAAATCAGCAGCGCTTACCCTACGGCATCCAGTTTTGTGTAATTAGATTATATTGCTGCTATTCCCACACTGATGAGTGGTTTGTACCATCAGGCCCCAGGCACTGGCATCCGCCCATAAACATCACTGGTTAAGACAGTTTCCAAAGCTACTCAGCCAACAGGTTTTCCTCATCTACCAGGCTAGACAAGCACACAATTTCTGAAGAAGGTAGACAGTGATTCTAGAAAGTTTGGAGTGTGGTTCTGAATTGATAGGAAAACCATTTTGTTAGACTCTGAATGTTATACCCAAGTGACTTCAGGAATGAAGGCAGTCATTAGATACAGAAGTTTCATGATTTGTCTTAAGAAAACACGAGAGAATGCCTTTTAATCTCCTATTTTCTCCCAGTCTAGAAAAAGGTTTTGTGGTATAGAATATATCTTTTCATCCAAAAAAAATCCTGTACTGTCACGGAATAAGAAACAATTTTTCCCAATTCACTCATCCCTTGGAGGCAGGTTCAAGCCTCCAAAATGTATTTCCAGACAGCCCTTAGCGGTTTGACAGGTTCTCCTGATCTCCACAGTGGCTCCAGAAGAGGAGCATCTGAGTCTGCTGTGATCTGGCCATCCATCTCGACCGATCCTTTGCTGGGCACTGAACTCAGAGACACGCTTGAAATAAGTGATGTTTGAGTGCAAATTGCACTTCTTTTATGGTTTCCCAATAAACCTCGTTACAACACTATGGTCAGCTTGGCACCCCACTCTTTCCCTTCTTTTGTTCACAGCCTTAGCAACCACATGAGGGGATTCCTTAACCTCGTTCACAGCAGATACTGAGCTGCTGACCTCAACACCTCCTCATTATGCAAGCAGTTGACCCAAACATCCAGGTTGTAAACCATAAAGGTGTCAGCCAAGGCCGGTACCGTGACAATAGTGCTACTATCCCAGGCTCTCCTAATCAGGGCCCTTGTCTTCGTATTCTTTGAATGATCCCAAGTCATTTAGGGAGAAATTTCCATAAGTTATGAAATTCTAGGGGTCTAGGGTCAGTAGTGTAGAAGACAGGGGTCTGCAGGGCAGAAGACAGTGGTCAGCAGAGTAGAGGACATGGTCACTGCTGGCAGGGCACTCACGAGATCTACTACTTCCCACACAGCACGTAGCTGAGATTGGCATCCCTCCTCACTGTGTGTAACTGACTACTGCAGCTGCCAATCTGATCAGGGAAACCCCGATCAATCCGATCACTCCCAAATTCCCCCCTCCAAGTACAAATATTCCCCCCCAAATCCTCTCCCTCAAAATCTCTCCTAGTACAAATCTTCCCACGGAACCCCTCCTCTTAGCACAACCCCCTCCAAAATTACCCTTCACAGCACAAATCCTCCTTAATGCCGTCCTCCTAGCACAAACCTTCCCCAAACCTGCCTCCTAACACATAACCCCCCATTGCTCCTAGCTGAGCACATATATTACACCCCTGCCCACCCATTATCCTTCCCAAGCACAAGCCTCCAAACCCTCCCCCCCCCTTTCCAATCTTACAGGCGGGAACTAAAGTACTAAGAAGGTGCGGGCTCTCTGTGCCCCCCCCCCCCACTGTTAAATTAGCGCTCCTTCTTACAGGAAATTACACAGGGTCGCTCTTAGATCAGATGGTACACAGCTTGATTACCCGTCCTCTATCTCCGCCAAAGGCTGCTTCTCTGCCAGAAATGTGGGAGGGGGGCTGGTAATCAAGCAATGTACTGTCCGATGTAATAGCGACCCTGTCCAATCTGCTGTATGGGGGATCGGTGTCATGACAGGAGGGGGGAGAGCACACAAGAGAGCTCCTAACTCCTCCCGCCTCGCTCCTGTCTGCCACTGACCTCTACTGTCTGGACTTTATATTAGTTCACTGCACCAGTCTGCACTCTGCCCCTTGTCCTGGCCCCAAGTGCAGAGATTGGGGGAGAAGCTCAGTGGGCGCGAGTACAATTGTTCATGGGTGGGTTGGGCACATTAAGGTTAAAAAATAAATAAAACACATTCTACCTCTTTCTGTGTGCAATCCCTCTCAAATACCTACCAGAGTCCATCAATCCAGCTCTGTTCCTGACTGCATTTCCCACAAGCTTGGCCAAGAACAGTGGAAGCTGCTGTGGTCAGTGAAATCCTGCTAAAAGGAAGTGAGGGACCAAACTGTGCTGTGCACATCTATAGACACACACACCAGACTCAAAAACAAGCCCGCAGGTGTGGCCCCATAAGAAATAGTTTCCTATGGTGGCATAAAGTGAAGAGGAAGAGCCTAGAGCATGGGCAGGGGACACCAGAAGTGGAGGTTCGGGGCAATCCTATGCAAAGGTATTACAATTATAACAGTTTTGTTATTTTAGAAAAAATTCATAAAAATAATAGTAGGCTTTACAACCACTTTAAACACCATCTCTGGGCATGGCTGCACTCAGTGCTACAGTCACATACAAAACTGGCAAATAGCTTATCATTGGAGCAATGTGCAATCACTCAAGACTGATTGCTTTAACACATTGCTTGTTAGGCTTATGGCACAGGAAACCGTTTTCTATTGGGTCATGTTTTTTGTTAATTTTTTTGCATACAAACTTCCTCATGTGTATATATGTATGCACTTTTTTTTTTTTTTTTTTTGGAGCCTGTAAAGCATTGCACCAGTGATCTGCAGATCGCTGGTGCCATGCAGGTCTCCTGCAGATCTTTCTGTGCATCTGTGTGCCTTACATTCCACACAGGCAAGTGGATACGACGACAGGAAAAATCAATGAACTACCACAGCGGTCCGCAGTGCCATGGTATCTCACTGAGATGTTAGGGCTTGTAGTTCGTTCACACAGAGAGAACTTCTCCCTGTACTGCTGTCACAGGGAGCGCAGGGATCGGGCAGCGGCTGCAGCATTGGGAACCGTAAAAAACAGGTGAAACATGCAACATGTTCCCAAAGCTAAACTTATCCTTTAGACCCCTTTCACACTGGGGTGTTTTAGCGCTAGAAATAGCCTCTGCAAAGCGCCTGAAAACCGTCTCCCATTCATTCCAGTGTGTCATTTCACACTGAGGCAATGCGCTTGCGGGACGTTCTGAAAAGTCCTGCAAACAGCATCTTTGGGGCGGGTTGGGAGCACTCCCAAAACGCCCTGCCTATAGGAATGAATGAACGGGTAGCGCTTTCAAAGCGCCTCAAAAGTGATTTGAAAACGCCACAAAAAATTTTTATTTTTTTTTTTTTATCTTAATGCATTCTATGTGAATGTGAGTTAGAGACCTTCGATGGTAAGCTCCAAGGGCAGGGCCTGATGTGAATGTACAATATATATGTAAAGTGCTGCATAAACTGATGGCGCTATACAAGAACCTGTAATTAAATAACATAAAACACCTCTCCAAGTGTAAATATGTTTTCAGAGGAGCAATAGTCCTTCCTGCTAATGTAAATGAGCCTCGGGGCTCATGCGCACAGGAGGTTTTTACAGCTGCTGTTAGGGGGGTCTGTAGTTTTTTTAACTGCCTCTAAACGCCCCTCCATGTTAGCCTATATGTCCATGCACACCAACTGTCAGAGGTGTTTGGAGGCATAAGCGTTTAGGGGCAGTAGAAAAAAAAACGACAGCCTGTGCGTCGCAGAGTAGAGGCTGTTGAGCTGTAAAAACGAAAAACGCTGTGACAAGCTTTTATGTCAAGTTTGCCATTTTTAGGTATTTTTACTATAAAAAAAATGCCTATAAAACGATTATCAAAAACATGGCTAACAGCGTGTTTTTAATGCTGCTTTTTCCTGGCAGCAGCACTGGTGTTTTTTAAAGGTCCTGTGTGCATGAGCCCTTAAAGTGGAACTTCACTCTCAATCAACAGTGATCATTTTTTAATCCTCATGCTGCCAGCATTAGTAAATAGATAGGGAAGTATATCATTTACTGCTTTTAAAACTTTTTTTTTTCTTTACATTTCTTCAATTATTTTCTGGATTCTTGCCTAGGCAAATGATGTCATACATCCCAGGAGTCTTCAGGAAAGAAGGAGGGGTTTTCTCAGCTAAGCACCCTCTCCTGCATGCATGCTTGAGCTAAGGGCAGATAGATTCTAGGAAGTAAATGCTACATAAATCGTTTGCCCTTACTCAAGTTGATCATGGCCAGAAATGTTAAGGGGTATTTTTCAAAGTGATTCTCAACAAAATAAAGCATAGAGACATACATTTATAAATGGGCGAGTTTGCTTTGAATATAAAAAAGTAATTTAGCCGTGTCACACTTGTGTGTTCTGCGAGATCGCATGAGACTCGCAACACACTGCAGTGCAAATCACATGCGATGTCCGTGCGATGCAATTTCAGCCATACAGATAATATGGCTGATATTGCATCGCATTCGGATCAAACTTGCACAGGACCCTTTTTTTAGTCCGCACCAGAATCGGATCACATTGGTGTTCACATCCAATTCAAGTCCGAACTGTCAGTTCGCAGTGCGATATGCAAGCTGAAATGGGGGTGTCATTAACATTGTATTGACACTCCCAGCAGTTCGCTTGGAGCAGTGTGAACTGCCGTGTGAGTCTGGTGCGATGCAGGAACGCAGTGGATTTGCACAACTATGAACTGAGCCTTAAATACTGTTTTTGGTTTGTGGTGCTCAGATGTAGTAAAGATCCACTTTAACCGCTTGCCGATCGTATACTTCACGGCAGCAAGGTGGCTCTCCTATGCAGGATCACGTACCTAGTACGTGATCCGCTCCAAAGGGGTTAGGAGTGCGACCGCGCGCCCCTGCTGTGCATGAACCAATCAGCGAGTGCCAGCTGCCGCACCTGACGATTGGCTCCGGACGTTACCGAAGAGAGCCCTGTGTAGGTAAACAAACACAGGGCTTCCTACTGACAGCAGCAATGTGCTGTTTATTTTTTCATGCAAAGCACATTGCTTAGTAAAAGCAGCACACACAGTAACACATGCTGGCCACACATTTAACCCCTTGATCACCCCTGATGTTAACCCCTTCCCTGCCAGTGTCATTAGTACAGTGACAGTGCATATTTTTAGCACTGATCACTGTATTAGTGATACTGGTTCCCAAAAAAAGTGTCAGCCTGGGTTCACACATGTGCGGTGCGAATTGAAGCTCAGGTTTCACTGGGAAGATAAAAATCAGTTGTTCAGAGGTTCCTCTGTGTTTTAGCTGCGGATCAGTGAGCAGGGAGAGGGGGAGGTGTAGTGAGGAGAAGGAGAAAATCCATGTTCAGAACGCAATGCATCCGTGAATCAGATGCATTCCCATAGAAGATAATGGGCTTGTGATTCGCACCGCAATGCCCAGAAAACACACACGTTTTTTGTGCAATGCGCAGTGCGAAAGCAACGCACATATGTGAACCAGATGCATTCATATGAATGTATTTTAAAATGTCCTGCGAATTGGATGTGGTGTAATCCACATCTAATTCGCATAGGTGTGAACGGGAGGCCAAGTTAATTGTCCGATGTGTTCGCTGTGTTTTTAGGTTCCCTGGAGTTCAGCTGTAACACATACATGTTAATGTGCATTACGGCTAGGCATCTCATGCTTTGCATGGGCCGCAAAGTGCGCCAAGCTGGCTCGAAAAATCATACCTGCTGAATTATTGGTATGGCAATGCAGGGCAGTGTGTTTCCATGCAGGTATGTTATGGCAGGGCATTTAGAAACTGAGTAACCACATCACCATGGTGCAAAGTTATTTGTCCTTAGACAGCAGAGGTAGTAGCCTGTGTCCAAAAAGATTCTCCCCTGCCTGTAACCAGAAAGGCTTGGAATTCCTTTTGCTTTGTTGCACCTGGAATGTACGGTAATTAAGTAAAGTCGATTTTCTGTTTTAGTATGCAACAAGTCACATTGCCAAACAGCGGTCAGGTCACTGAGCAACAGTACAGTACAAGCAAGACTAGATTTTCCTGTTCAGTTTGGCAGATAAGGAGAACACCTTATTATTCTGATCTTCAATGCCAGCCAGTCTTTACTGATAACAATGGTAAGTGAGCAGGAAGGAGCAGAGAATTACACAATCTCACTGATGTAATCAAAGAGTCATCTATAGACTGGAGTAGGGCAAGGTCACCAAGCCTATAAATAAATGACACGACTACTACTGGTATGTAAGGTCCCTTCCACTCATGCGGTTCATTTCTTCGGTTCAGTCATGACAAAAACCGATGAAGTATTCATCCGATTTTTTTATCTGATCTTTTTTAAAAACAGAAGAAAACTGGAGCTTTGATCAGTTTAAAAAAACAGATGACGGATGTGGATGTAAATGGCCGATCATCCATTTTTCTATAGAGATGCATTGATTTCCGTTTCTTCATCCGTCAACAGATGAATGAAAAACAGACAAACGGACAGCATGTGTGAAAGGGACCTTATTAGGCTGTTAAAAAAAAAAAAGAAAAAAAAAAAAGAAAAAAAAAAAAGAAAAAAAAAAAAGCTTTTTGGAACTAAAAGCAGAGTTCCACCCAAAAGTGGAACTTCCACTCATTTGTCTCCCCCCCACTCCGGTGCCACATTTGGCACCTTTTCAGAGAGTCCGGGCTACGGCGAATTACGTCACAGCTCGGCTTCCTCCTCTCCCCGCCGCCAGGCCAGTAGGAGAGCGCAGCGGTGACTCACGCATGTGCATTAGGGACCTGGCGTGAAGCTGTAATGCTACACTACCGGGTTCCCTTACCCGCAATGGCAGTGGCAGTACCGGACAGCTGATGGAAACATCGGCTGCGGTGCCGACATCGCTGGACTCCAGGACAGGTTAGTGTCCTATTATTAAAAGTCAGCAGCTGCAGCATGCGTAGCCACTGGTTTTTAATTTTTGCAGGGGTGGGCGGACCTCCACTTTAACACCTTCACTATATTGTACACAGCACACAGACCAGGCCATAAGAGGTCATTTTAATGACACGTTGCCCCCTTGCCCCATAACCCTAAAGGCACGTATGAACAAAGTGTATTCCTGGTGATTTTAAAGTGTTTTTTTTTTTCAGAAGTTTTTCAGCTGTTTTACAGGCTGTATCAATATTCAGGAGCTGGGCAAGGGGAGAAGAGTTTTTGTTTTTTTACAGGAAGAAAAGAGTTTTTTTAGACACAAAAAGTGCAAGGAAACAAGCAAAAAATGAAAAATTTTGCACATTGCATGTCTGCAGGTATTCCCAGTCTGCGAGGCCAAAAATGCCCAAAAAGTCTAAAAAAAAAAAAGGCTCATGCAACTTTTTGCACATGGGGCGGCTGAGCTTACAAGTGTAAGATGGAATCTGAATGTTGAGTGTGGTCAGCCACAGGAAAACAGCCAGAAAACTGCTCATGTGTGAATAGGGGATGAAACATAGCATAACATAACATAACATAGAATACACATAGCAGTTTTTTTAACCTTCAACTGCAAAAATGTGGGGATACCTGCATGCAATTTGCATAAGAGTGAACCCAGTCTTAGCGTTACACCCCATACACACTTGTGTGACTTGTCATGTGACTTTGGACATCAATGTTGCAAGACCAGTCATACCACATGTTTTCCCAATGAGAACCATTCATGTATGTACGACTTAATGTTGCAGTGACTTCAAAGTAGTTCATGTACTGCTTTGGTCCAAAGTTCATGCAACTTGAGGGCCATAGACCTCAATGTTAACCCTCAAAATTTGCATGAAAGCCGTACCTGAATGTTTTACATGCAACAGTGGGTCCGACTTTGCAGAGAGACAACAAGTCACATCCAAGTCGCACCCATTCAAAGTTGGAGCCTTAGGCCCCTTTCACAGCTGAAAAACAGACAGGTGGACCTGATCAGAACACCCATTGTTCTCTATGGGGCGGCAGATGTCAGCTGACATGTTTCCGCTGTCACCCCACAGTATCCGATCAAAACAGACAGAATAGGACCCGTTCCCTATCCATCCGGCGGATCGAATGAAAACAAACAGACAGTCTGTTTCCATCCGGCCACCCCATAGAGAACAGCGGGCTGTGTCTGCATAGCGGAGCGCACACAGACCTGTCGTCATCTTCCTGCTCAGCGGAGAGATCCCTCGCTGAGCAGGCAGATCCACTTGGACGGATTCCACGCCACCTGAAAGGGGCCTTAAAGTGGAGTTTCACCCATATAAAAATCAGCAGCTACAAAAAGTTTAATATAATAATATAAATCAGACACTCACCTGTCCCACGGCCCAGCGATGCAGGCGAACGAAGCCCCGTTCCTCTCCCCCTCCTCTTTGCACTGCCGGCATTCTGACTGTGGGTGCCCAGCTGTGGCGCTGTGATTGGCCGGGCATTCTTCTGGGACCCGTGACGTGTCCCAGAAGATTGCACAGGGGAGGGGAAAGAGGTGAACTTCCTTCTGGGGCCGCAGAGCACCAGGAGGAAGCGGGAGCTGTATGCCCCTAAAAAGAGGGTGTCTGCCCCCCCCCCCCCCCCCCCCTAAAAAAATGACATACCAAATGTGGCATATCAGGGAGTCACCGTAATTTAAAGTGGAAGTTCCATTTTTGGGTGGAACTCCACTTTAAGCAAGTCTTGTGATTACTATATTAGATTCCTGATAACTACCTTGTGTACTGCCAGCTTTCTAGTACAAATTATGCGAAGGTTCAGAGTTTAGAGTGGCATTAAAGGATAAAAAAAAAAAAAAAAAAAAGGTCAAGAACGCAGGCTTTTTTTTTTTTGCAGAACAGTCTTTACTTGAATGAACCCAACTTACCTGTCCATTGGCAATCTCCTTTAGAATGTAGACTGAGCTAAACAGGTTACATTCTTGGCACAGTGCCTCGGTGTCACAATGAATAAATTCCTGTGTATGTGTAGGAGTTACATCACCGTGTACCGGCCAATCAAGAGAGCTGACGCCCGGCACCACTGAAGAAGTCAAAGAGAAGATGTGGGTGCTGGTGACGGACCTCACAAAATTAATTGGAGCGGAGATTAGTTCTGCCTTAAGCGAGACCCTTTATTGGCCAACTTAAAGACGCTACATTCACTTTACAACAATTCGTAGACACAAGCAAAATCGCATCATCCATATGTGCGTTTTTTGCTCCATGTGCATAAGGCAGTATATTCTTTTTAAAGGGTTGCCCTATATGTGACAAACACAGCAAATTAGATCATTCACTGCTTTGGGCTTCAAGGGTTTGGTGCGTTTTAGTGCAAAAAATGGACATCTGTTAAGACGTATTTGAAGTGCCAATAACAAGGAATAGTATTGCAATCATGACAGGTTTTTTTACACTTTTCATAAATGCATGCAAAAATTGCACAATTTTGTGTGTGTTCACAAAACAAAATGAAGCCCAAGTTTTCCTAAGGCTTAATGTACACGGGACGTTTTTACAACCTCTCCTGAATGATTTAACTTGATAGATAGTAAACCATGTTTAAAATGTCCGTTTTGCTGCATTTACAAAATAAATAAATAAAAAATTGTCTTCAAAATAGCCAAAAATTAAAAATGCCTGTAAATGAAATGCAGCTAAATGCAAGTTACCACGTTTAGAAGCGTTTGGCGTTTGAAATGCCTCCAAAAAAAAAGCATTCAGAAGCTGTGTTTAGATTCCAAAAAAAGCCTCTAAATTTAACTGCCTAGAAACAACTATAAACTGCCCTGTGTACATGTACTGATAAGATAACAGAGGAGAGTTCAGGAGCAGTTGAAAAAAAAAATGCCCACCTGCTCCTAAATGTCCATTTACCAGCAGTATACATGAGGCCAAAGCTTGCATATTTAGGCCTCATGTACACTGCTGGTAAACGGATATTTAGGAGCAGTTGGGAATTTTTTTCAGCTGCCCCTGAACTCTCCTCTGTTATCTGATCAGTACATGTACACAGGGCAGTTTATAGTCATTTCTAGGCAGTTGAGTTCAGAAGCATTTTTTGGAAAGCAAAAAAAAAATGCATTCAGGATGGATGTTCAGAGGCATTTGAAAAGCCAAACGCCTGTTGCTTGTAAAGTCGGTAACACGCAATAAGCCACGTTTCATTTACAAGCACTTTTAATTTTTGACTATTTGAAATAAAAAATAAAAAAACACTTCTAAAAAAGTAAACGCAGCAAAACAGACATTTTTAAACATCGGTTACTATCTGTTAAGTTAAAACTCCGTTCAGGAGAGATTGTAAAACGTCCCGAGCACATTAAGCCTTAGGCCTCATGCACATTGGACGTTTTTACAGCGGCTGTCTTTGGCTAGTGGGTTTTAGGAGGAGTTTTTCACCTGTAAAAAGGCTCTAATGCTGGCCATACACTATACGAAAAATCAGCCGAACCCATTTTCGAAAAACAAACATTCAGCCGCGAGAGCAAACGATAGTGCCACATGTAATGACCGATAAATCGTTCAGTGGACATAAATGAATGCATTTTTTGTTAGTTTCTTTTACATATACCTAGTGCAGACAGTTTGGACGGGAAACACATTAACCTTTCAATTTATCGTTCGTTCAAAAATTTCCAAACTTGTCCTCTTTTTTTAGCTCCCAAACGATTATCGATTTTGTGTCCATTAACTGGCTGAAAAACGAATGCACTGGCCAAACGACCCAATTTCGGGTGATTTTTCATATAGTGTATGGCCAGCAGAACTCTTGATAAAAATCTGAAAATGTTGCTATACGGCGTTTTTGAGCCATAAGCCTTTGTGGGAGTATAAATTTGCTAAAAAAAAAAAAAAATTCTACAGCCAACACTACTGGCATTACTATAACATCCAGTAAGCATTAGGCCTTAAAGCACGGGCGGCACAGTGGTGTAGTGGTAGCACTCTCGTCTAGCAGTAAGAAGGGTCGCTGGTTCAAATCCCAACCACGACACTACCTGCCTGGAGTTTGCATGTTCTCCCTGTGTCTGCGTGGGTTTCCTCCAGGTACTCCGGTTTCCTCCCACACTCCAAAGACATGCTGGTAGGTTAATAGGATCCTGTCTAAATTGTCCCTAGTATGTATGAATGTGAGTTAGGGACCTCAGAGTGTAAGCTCCTTGAGGGTAGGGACTGATGTGAATGTACAATGTATATGTAAAGCGCTGCGTAAATTGACGGCGCTATATAAGTACCTGAAATAAAGCGGAGTTCCACCCAAAAGTGGAACTCTTATATGCCTCCCCCCCCCCTCTGGTGCAACATTTGGCACCTTTCGGGGCGGGTACCTATTTTTGACAGGTACCGGTCACCCACTTCTGGGAGACTGCACTGCAGCATTAGGAAACCGATCGGTTTCCCTTACTACGAATGGCAGCAGCACCTGAGAGCCAATCGGAAAATCGGCTGGGGAGCCGACATCGCAGGATGCCTGGACAGGTAAATGTTCTTATATTAAAAGGCAGCAGCTACAGTAGTTTTAGTTGTGGACTTTACTTATTTTGGTGGGGGGGGGGGGGGGGCAGAACTCCGCTTTAAAGAGATCTTCACCCTAGAAAACATTCAAAGTGAGCAGCTAATACATAAGAAGCAACAAATACTGTAGCTGCTGACTTCTAATACAAGGGCCACATGCTTGTCCCGGGATCCCGCACCGTCCTCACCCCCAGGCTGGTTCTTCTCCAGTCTTCAGGTCCCCAGCGCTGGCATGTTTACAAAGGGAGGCTGTGATTTCTTGCGGGTTCACAGCCAGTGCCGTCGGCAGTAACTGCATACAAAAAAAAAAAAATCCATCAGGCTAGTTGTAGAAGTCCCGATGGATCCAATTCAAGTCCAACCAGCCTGCTCAGGGACGGATGGATTGTGGATTCCATCCATCTATGGCCGACTTTACACAGTGGACGGCGGTGGATGTAGAAGGTCCTGTCTACATGACATTTCTGGTCCTGGAGGTCGGCGGTGTACACAGAGACACACGACCCTTCTGATCAGATCTGCCTGACAACCTGTGTGCAAAGGCCCTTACTTTCTCCATCAGATCATCCCCCCACAGATCTGATCACTTGCCCCTCTCATTTAGATTGTAAGCTCTTGGGAACAGGGCCCTCCCTAGCCTCTTGTGTTGGAACTGTCACTATATACACGGTATAAAGATCACAATGGGAGCTCTGTCAGTGACAGAGTTCATAGGAAGCCTTGGATTTCATTGGGAAGTGTGGGGACTCCATGGAAGTTACTGTATATTGTGAAGTCCCTAACATGGACCATGTGGCAGTGCCACCCTCATCTGCCAGGCACTGTCATCATCCCCCCAGTACAGGAACCCGTCCAGGGCAGACACAAGTGATAGGAAGGATGGAGGGCTGCTGATGACACAGATGTCTGTCTGGGCGCAGTGTATAGAATGACAGCTCCTCCGACCCCCCACACCCCATCCTGTCACATTCCTACAACATACGTTACACAGGGAAACACAAACACACCTACCGACCTCCTGATGTACGATCTACACTCCGAACTGCCAGCCAGCCAGCGATCCAATGCTACACAGGAAGACAAACTACAAGGTCCATCGTGCCTTGCGGGAACAACAGGAACAACTGGTTCAACAAGCTTTATTGATTCCGAGCAACTCCTTCCCCTCCTCTCCCCTCCCCCTTCTGTTTGTCGCTGACTGTGTTGCTGTGACAATGTCGCCTGCTGGTTTCCCGGCACGGCTCACCCCTCCGCCATTGTCCTGGGCTGCAGTCATGTGTGTGGTGTCAGTACCCTTCATCCCTCACTGCCTTCATAAAATTAATCACTGGGGGTTACACTTCACATTTCCAATCAATAAAAATCTCACTGTGCCTTGGTAATGGTGCCCAAAGCCCATTCTGACTAGAAAGTATTCGTTTATGGTGATCTTATACGCTCACCGGCCACTTAGGGCCCTTTCACACTGGGCGCTGCTATTGTAAGCGGCACTTTACCGTCGGTATTCGGCCAATAGCGGTTCGGTTTTACCCCCGCTAGCGGCCGAGAAAGGGTTAAAAACCACCGCAGGTGCTTTGCCGGCGGTATAGCCATGCTGTCCCATTGATTTCAATGGGCAGGAGCGGTATACACTCCGCTCCTTCACCGCTCCGAAGATGCTGCTAGCAGGACTTTTTTTACCGTCCTGCCAACGCACCGTTCCAGTGTGAAAGCCCTCGGGGCTTTCACACTGGAATCAAAGTAGTGCCACTTTCAGGTCGGTTTGCAGGCGCTATTAGCGCAATAGCACCTGCAAACCGCCCCAGTGTGAAAGGGCCCTTACTAGTACCGGGTTGGATCCCCTTTTGTCCTCAGAACTGCCTTCATTCTTCGTGGTATAGATTTAACAAGGTGTTGGAAACATTCCTACAGCCAGGTTCACATATACACAGGTTCCCCCACATCCGATTCCCATGACAGGCTCTCGATGGAGCTGATTCCCACATGTCCGGGGAGGCCATGGTCTGGATTGAAAAGGAGTCCTGTGCGTCTTTGGGTCCGGTTCAGGTCTGAATTCAGGCAAAAATTCGGACCTGAATCGCATCTGAACCGCGTACAGGAACACACCAGACCCCAGACATGAACCCACGGCTGCACATGCCAATTTCATCGACTAAAACATTTTCATAGACTAAAATAATACTAAAATACGACTAAAACCAAAACAATTGAGATGACTAAAATACGACTCAAAACTAGTCAAAAGAGTATGACTAAAACGAAGTTAAAATTTGACGTCAAAATTAACACTGGTCTGTAGTGCATGTTCAAACCTAAATACCATAAATAATAACATATTCAATTTTTCACTCCAGCAGTATATAATAAGTTTGGAGATTGTAGAGAAATGCTTAAATAATGCATTACAATTTACACCCATTCGATTTTAGACGACTAAAATGAGTTTTAGTCAACTAAAATGCACTGGAGATTTAGTCGACTAAATTCGACTAAAACTAAAACAATTGCAGAAGACTAAAATGGGACTAGAACTAAAATGCCATTTTAGTCAAAAGACTTAAGCCTCGTACACACGATCAGATTTTTGGACGACCGTTCGTCCGTTTTTTGTTGCATGCTAGTCTCAGTCGAAAGTGAAGAGGTTACTCACCATACGAAAATTCTCATACAACCGAATTCAACATCAGAAGTGACGTAATGTGTTGAATAGTTTGTATGTATTCTTTCGTTCCTGAGCATGCGTAGTCTTGCTCTTACGATTTTTTTTCGGACGAAAACCGTACTAATTAAACGAAAATCAGACGTTGAGCTCACATACGACAAAAATTTTATAGCCTGTTCATCAAGATTTTTTTGTCCGAAAAGTCAAAATGGACTGTCGAAAGGACCATAACAACGGTAAGATTATGGGATGATTGGACGTCGTACGAAAATTACTGTACGAATTTTGCATCGTGTGTACGGGGCTTAAGAGGAAAGCTAAATCGAAATTCACTGCCAAAATTAACACTGCATATGTGTGAACCCGGCCTCAGAGATTTTGGTCCATACTGATATGATAACATCACACAGTTGCTGCAGATTTGTTGGCTGCACATTCATGATGCGAATGTCCCGTTCCACCATATCCCAAAGGTGATCTCAGATTGAGATCTGGAGACTGTGGAGGCCATTGCAGTACAGTGAACTCCTTGTCATGTTCAGGAAACCAGTAGTGAGATGATTTGAGCTTTGTGACATGGTGTATTTTCCTGCTGGAAGTAACCATCAGAAGATAGGTATACATTGGGGACGGAAAGTATTCAGATCCTCTTAAATTTTTCACTCTTTGTTATATTGCAGCCATCATTTAAGATTTTTTTTCCTCATTAATGTACACACAGCACCCCATATTGACAGAAAAACACAGACATTTTTGCAGATTTATTAAAAAAGAAAAACTGAAATATCACATGGTCCTAAGTATTCAGACCCGTTGCTCAGTATTTAGTAGAAGCACCCTTTTGATCTAATACAGCCATGAGTCTTTTTGGGAAAGATGCAACAAGTTTTTTATTTATTATGGGGTAAACCTCAAGGATGTGACAAGTTATTGTTTTCATATAAATCTGTACTTTTGGTATTCACGATATTATTATTTTTACCTGTGTCCAACCCTCTGCTGCAGTGTAATACTGGCGTATGGTGCGAGCGGGGACACAGTGAGTGCGCAAGCGCAGTGATAATAGTTCCGCCCCTTATGACAGCGGAGGGTATAAAGAGGAGATTGCCTAGCCGTACAACCAATCCCATGATTAAGTCCCTGTGACGAAACATGTCAGGGCGTGGCTGTACGGCAATCGAGAACGTATGACGTAGCACGCTGTGACGGAGAGCGCCATACTAGGAGGTGGTACTACACTATTGGATCACTCCTTTTTTTACATGTGTAGAGAGCACTTTATTGAAAAACTCTGGATGTGTAACGGTGGATCACTGGAGGTCATTAGTTTGCCCCCTTCTGTGTGGGTTAAAGCCTTATAGCCAAACACGAGAGTGTGAGGCAAGAGGAGCTGGTGAGTCTGTTCGCCTAAGGGGAGTGGAATCACAGTCACAGAGGTGTGGTGGAAGATTGATTTATTGAAGATCTACACTATATCACGTCACGGATTAACACCAAAGAAAGCATTATTTATCTATTATTATTTTTTGGACTTTTCACATGTATTTGATTTAAAAGTCTCTTATTACACTTTTTTGATCTTTTATTCACCTAAATTGATTATTCACATATTTACTTAGGATACGGTTCACTTTATTTGATGCACTGTATTGTGGATTAATATTTTCCATATTTTTGTAATATTTTCACTGTTTATGGAAGTGACTCACTTGTTCATTTAGGTTAATTGACATAGCGATGCTATTTGGTTTCACTGTCGGTTGGGATTAGTTTATGGTGAACCAAAATAATTTCTTGGACACGTATTTACACACACAGAAGTGGCTGCTCAATTTGAAACTTTGTTTCCATTGGCGCAGCGTTTGGAATATAGGAGTGGGCGGATTTCCTATACACCATAATTTTAACAAGTTTTTCACACCTGGATTTGGGGATCCTCTGTCATTCCTCCTTGCAGATCCTCTCCAGTTTTGTCAGGTTGGATGGTAAACGTTGGTGGACAGCCATTTATAGGTCTCTCCAGAGATGCTCAATTGGGTTTAAGTCAGGGCTCTAGCTGGGCCATTCAAGAACGGTCACGGAGTTGTTGTGAAGCCACTCCTTTGTTATTTTAGCTGTGTGCTTAGGGTCATTGTCTTGTTGGAAGGTAAACCTTCGGCCCAGTCTGAGGTCCTGAGTACTCTGGAGAAGGATATCCCTGTACTTGGCCCATTCATCTTTCCCTCGATTGCAACCAGTCGTCCTGTCCCTGCAGCTGAAAAACACCCCCACAGCATGATGCTGCCACCACCATGCTTCACTGTTAGGACTGTAATGGACAGGTGATGAACAGTGCCTGGTTTTCTCTACACATACCACTTAGAATTAAGGCCAAAAAGTTCTATTTTGGTCTCATCAGACCAGAGAATCTTATTTCTCACCATCTTGGAGTCCTTCAGGTTTTTTTTTAGCAAACTCCATGCAGGCTTTCATGTGTCTTGCACTGAGGAGAGGCTTCTGTCGGGCCACTCTGCCATAAAGCCCCGACTGGTGGAGGGCTGCAGTGATGGTTGACTTTCTACAACTTTCTCCCATCTCCCGACTGCATCTCTGGAGCTCAGTCACAGTGATCTTTGGGTTCTTTACCTCTCTCACCAAGGCTCTTCTCCCCCGATAGCTCAGTTTGGCCAGCTCTAGGAAGGATTCTGGTCATCCCAAACGTCTTCCATTTAAGGATTATGGAGGCCACTGTGCTCTTAGGAACCTTAAGTGCAGCAAAAAATGTTTTCGTAAACCATGGCCATATCTGTGCCTTGCCACAATTCTGTCTCTGAGCTCTTCAGGCAGTTCCTTTGACCTCATGATTCTCATTTACTCTGACATGCACTGTGAGCTGTAAGGTCTTATATAGACAGGTGTGCGGCTTTCCTAATCAAGTCCAATCAGTATAATCAAACACAGCTGGACTCAAATGAAGGTGTAGAACCATCTCAAGGATGATCAGAAGAAATGGACAGCACCTGAGTTAAATATGTGAGTGTCACAGCAAAGGGTCTGAATACTTAGGACCATGTGATATTTCAGTTTTTCTTTTTTAATAAATCTGCAAAAATGTCAACAATTCTGTGTTTTTCTGTCAATATGGGGTGCTGTGTACATTAATGAGGAAAAAAAATGAACTTAAATGATTTTAGCAAATGGCTGCAATATAACAAAGAGTGAAAAATGTAAGGGGGTCTGAATACTTTCTGTCCTCACTGTACTGTAGTCATAAAGGGATGGACATGGTCATCAACAATACTCCAGTAGGCCGTGGTGTTATAATGATGCTCAATTGCTACTAAGGGGCCCTAAGTGTGCTAAAAAAATGTCCCCCACACCATTACACCACCACCACCAGCCTGAACCGTTGATACAAGGCAGGATGGATCCATGCTTTCATGTTGTTTATGCCAAATTCTGACCCTACCATCTGAATGTCACAGCTGAAATCGAGACTCATCAGACCAGGCAATGTGTTTTCATTCTTCTCTGACCACTGACATCAACAAGGCATTTTTGTCTACACAACTGCCGCTCACTGGATATTTTCTCTTATTTCCAACCAATCTCTTTAAACCCTAGAGATGGTTGTGTGTGAAAATCCCAGTAGATCAGCAGTTTTTGAAATACTCAGACCAGCCCTGTCTGGCACCAACAACCATGCCACGTTCAAAGTCACTTAAATCCCCCTTCTTCAACCATTCTGATGCTCGGTTTGAACTTGAGTTTGCATTGAGTTTCTGCCATGTGATTAGCTGATTAGCAATTTGTACCATCTGAATGTTGCAGCTGAAATCGAGACTCATCAGACCAGGCAAAGTTTTTCCAATCTTCTATTGTTCAATTTTGATGAGCCTGTACAAATTGTAGCCTCAGTTTCCTGTTTTTAGCTCACAGGAGTGGCACCCGGTGTGGTCTTCTGCTGCTGTATCAATTTATTAAATAATTGTCCATATAGAGAAGGATATTGGTTAGTTACTGCAGACGTCACATCTTTATATACAATAATCCCTCACCATTGGGGAATTTCATCTATTGAGTATTTCCTTAATAGAGACTCTGCCTTACCTGCCAAACAGAGGAGGTTCATCATGGAGCTTTTAGAGTTTGCCACTACGCATAGCTTTTTCTGGTTTAACAATAAATATGACCTACAAAATTTGCCCCCAGCCTAGCCAATCTATTTATGGGTAAATGGGAGGAGGATGTTGTCTTTGCCAACCTTAGACCAGAATTAGTCTTATGGGCTAGGGATATTGACGAATTCCTCCTCCTATGGAATGGTACGAGGGAGTCTCTACACACTTTCATGGAATTTTTGAACAATAGCGATAGGGGTATAGAATTTAAGTACAAGGCAGACCAGTACACTATTCATTTTCTGGATCTATAAATACGGGTTGAAGGAGTCAGTTTTTCACTTCAACCTACTTCAAACCTACAGATAGGAATGTCTTTATTCCCCGTGACAGCTGTCACCACCACTCATGGCTAGACTATGTCCCAAAAAGTCAATATATGCACCTGAGGTGCAACTGTACTAGGACGGAAGATTTTAGGCCAACATTCTAACCTATAGGTTTTTGGGAAAAGGTTATTCTGCCCAAGTCCTAGAGCAGAGAGTAACTGAAGTGGAGCAATTGGATAGAAATCAACTTTTGGTTGAGAAACCCAAAAGGAACAGTGAGCAAAACATTTTTGCTTGGCCTTTTGTCACTGGTTACTCCCATCAACACTTTCTGATCAGGAAATTTGTGCGCAAGCATTGGCATATATTGAAAAATTACCAAGTATTGGGTTCACAATGTACATGTGTGTTAATGCTAAAGGGTAAGAGACAGATAGAGGTAGAGAGAGGGTGGAAGTTAGAGAGTCATAGACAGATAGAGGTAGAGAGAGGGCAGAAGTTAGAGAGTCAGAGGAAGTTAGAGAGTCAGAGGGAGGAAGGGAGGAAGAGAGTCAGAGGAGGTTAGCCAGTGAGAGGGAGGAAGAGAGTCAGAGTAAGTTAGAGAGTCAGAGGAAGTTAGAGGGTCAGAGGAAGTTAGAGGGTCAGAGGGAGTTAGAGTCAGAGGGAGGAAAACAGTTAGAGGAAGTTAGCGAGTCAGAGGGAGGAAGAGAGTCAGGGTAAGTTAGAGAGTCAGAGGAAGTTAGAGGGTCAGAGGGAGTTAGAGTCAGAGGGAGGAAAAGAGTTAGAGGAAGTTAGAGAGTCAGAGGAAGTTAGAGAGTGAAGGAAGAGATGGAGTGGGAGAATGAGGGGAGAAAGAGTATGAAGGGTGAAAGAGAACGGGAAAGATAAAAGGAAAAGGAGAGTATTGTCTCCTCATTATGTTGTTTTTGTTATGTAAGAAGTTTGATTGTTTCCCCAATATTTCTGAAATACTTTTTTGGAAGACAACTTTGGTGTGATATCTGTCTGCATTCCTTGTATTGCTTACTATTGCTTACTATGGTGCAAAACATGAAATTTCACAAAGTATATCAATGAAATTTACCTTAATGTAACAAACAATAATTTCAGCTGGCTCCACACTATTCCAGAAGGTGGTGTTCTGACACTCCAAATGGGTACCAAGTAGTCCAAGTGATTCATCAAAACTAAGAAATAAAAACACAAAACCAACGTAAGTGAGAGGCATAAGCCTCGTACACACGATCGGATTTTCTGCCGGGAATTATGTGATGACAGACTGTTGGCCTAAAATCCAACCGTTTGTATGCTCCATTGGACAATTGTTATCAGATTTTCCGCTGACAAATGTTGGATGGCAGGCTTATAAATTTTCAGCGTACAACGGTCTGTTGTCAGATTTTCCGATCGTGTGTACACAAGTCCATCAGACAAAAGTCCAAAGTACAAACACGCATGCTCGGAAGCAAGAATGAGCCGAAAGCGGTCGGTCTTGTAAACTAGCATTCGTAATGGAAAATTAACTTTTGTGACGCAGCAAATTATGAAATCTCGAAATGCAGCGCACTTTCTCTTCTTTTTTCTTAGGATAATAATGAAGCTGCTTTGCTGGATGGTCCAGGCATCAGGGCCGGTCCCAGGCGGGTGCACGGGGTGCAGTGCACCCGGGCGCCAAAGAGGTGGGGGCGCTGAAGTGCCAGAGTGCTCCCCTCCCTCCTCCTCCTCTCCGTGTCCAGAGCAGGCTCTCTCCGCAGGTCACGGCCGCGGTGCAGCCGCTGTGTTTTTCGCTGCTGCTAGAGCCCGTCCCCCCTCCCTCCTTCTCCTGTCAGAGAAGGAGAGCAGCCGCCGGAGATCGGAGCGGCTGGTCTCTGTGTGGAGAGAGACCAGCCGCTCAGTGACTTCGCTGAGGGGGAGAGCGGTCCGTGCCTGCAGCCTGACAGGCTGACACAGGTTCTCCTCCTCTGTCTCTCACTCCCGCGGCCCGCCCAAGCCTGTCTAGACAACTGCTGGGTTTTAATGGGTCTCTAGAGTACTAATACTAATGGGGGGTTGTCCTGGGGGAGTCTGTACTAATGGGGGGGTTGTCCTGGTGGGTGGTCTGTACCAATAGAGGGGGGGGCATTGTCCGGGGGGTCTGTATTAAAGGAGGGGGGATTTGTCCTGGGGGAGTCTGTACTAATGGGGGGGTTGTCCTGGGGGGGTCTGTACTAAAGGAGGGGGGTTTGTCCTGGTGGGGAGTCTGTACTAATGGGGGGGTTGTCCTGGGGGGGTCTGTACTAATGGAGGGGGGATTTGTCCTGGGGGAGTCTGTACTAATGGGGGGGTTGTCCTGGGGGGGCTGTACTAAAGGAGGGGGGTTTGTCCTGGTGGGGAGTCTGTACTAATGGGGGGGTTGTCCTGGGGGGGTCTGTACTAATGGGGGGGCTTGTCCTGGGGGGGTCTGTACTAATGGAGGGGGGTTGTTCTAGGGGAGTCTGTACTAATGAAGGGGGACTTTGTCCTGGGGGGTCTGTACTAATGGGGGGGTTGTACTGGGGGGGTCTGTACTAAAGGAGGGGGGTTTGTCCTGGTGGGGGGTCTGTACTAATGGAGGGGATTTGTCCTAGTGGGGGGTCTGTACTAATGGGGGGGCTTGTCCTGGGGGGGTCTGTACTAATGGAGGGGGGTTGTCCTGGGGGGGGTCTGTACTAATGAAGGGGGATTTGTCCTGGGGTGGCTGTACTAATGGAGGGATCTTGCCCTGGGGGGGTCTGCACTAATCTGGGGGTTGTTCTGAGGGGGTCTATACTAATGGAGGGGAGTTTTGTCCTGGTGGGGGGTCTGTACTAATGGAGGGGGGGTTCTCCTGGGGGGGGTCTTTACTAATGGAGGGGGCTTTGTCCTGGTGGGGGTCTGTACTAATGGAGGGGGGGTTGTCCTGGGGGGGTCTGTACTAATGAAGGGGGAATTTGTCCTGGGGGGTCTGTACTAATGGCGGGGATTTGTCCTAGGGGGGTCTGTACTAATGGAGGGGGGGTTTGTCCTGGGGGGTCTGTACTAATGGAGGGGGGGTTTGTCCTGTTGGGGTCTGTACTAATAGAGGGGGGTTGTCCTGGGGGGTCTGTACTAATGAAGGGGGGTTGTCCTGGGGGGGGTCTGTACTAATGAATGGGGGATTTGTCCTGGGGGGGTCTGTACTAATGCAGGGGGGTTTCTCCTGGGGGGTGGTCTGTACTAATGGAGGGGGGATTTGTCCTGGGGGGGTCTGTACTAAAGGAGGGGGTTTATCCTGGGGGGTCTGTACCAATGGAGGGGGGGTGTTTGTCCGGGGGAGTCTGTACTAATGGAGGGGGGTTTGTCTTGGGGGGTCTTTACTAATGGAGGGGGGTTTGTCCTGGTGGGGGATCTGTACTAATGGAGGGGGGGTTTGTCCTGTGGGGGTCTGTACTAGTGGAGGAGGGTTCTCCTGGGGGGGGGTCTACACTGCAGCTGTGGGCTCTTCTTTTGCCCCTTCCCCTCCGTCTCCTCCGCACGTGCACTGCTATACTAGTGAGCGGTGCTGGCCGGCACAGCCTCCCACTATGTTTCTTCCCCCGCCTTCATATCAGCCAGGGAAAAAATAGAATAGAAAAAGGAGCATAGAAGAGGATTGTGGGACATGTAGTCCCGAGGACTGACAGCCCCATTGTAACATGGAAACTGCAGCCCACACAGCATGCTCAGCTGAAGGGGAGAGAGAGAGACAGGAGCCTGGGAAAGCTTTCAGGGAAGTACACCCTGGACTCCAGAGGGAGAGGGGAGTGCTGAGGGAACACCATCAGAGAGGGAACCCCACTGCCCTGCACCACCAGAGGGAAAGACACACAGCCTAGCGCCATCCCTGGTGGAGAAAGGAATGGAGTCATTGCCGGAATACAGATCTGGGTGCTACCCAGCGGAGTCACCCCGGGCAATTCAGAGTGAGCTGACTCCTGATCATAGGAACCGTTGCTGTATCGCTGGGTCAGGTGAGAGGGCCGATCGGCCATTATCTACTAACGTTCATAGGAACTGCAGTCTCTGACCATCTTCTTGTTCTGACCATCTCTTGTATAGTGTCTGCAGTCTCTGACCATCTCCTGTATTATGTCCGCAGTCTCTGACCATCTCCTGCACTATGTCTGCTGTCTCTGACCATCTCCTGTATCATGTCTGCAGTCTCTGACCATCTCCTGTATTATATCTGCAGTCTCTGACCATCTCTTGTATAATGTCTGCAGTCTCTGACCATCTCTTGTATCATGTCTGCAGTCTCTGACCATCTCTTGTATCATGTCTGCAATCTCTAACCAGTTTCTGTAACATGTCTGCAGTGTCTGACTGTCTCTTGTATCATGTCTACAGTCTCTGACCATCTATTCTATCTTGTCTGCAGTCTCTGACCATCTCCTGTATTATGTCTGCAGTCTCTGACCATCTCCTGTATTATGTCTGCAGTCTCTGACCATCTCCTGCACTATGTCTGCAGTCTCTGACCATCTCCTGTATCATGTCTGCAGTCTCTGACCATCTCCTGTATCATGTCTGCAGTCTCTGACCATCTCCTGTACTATGTCTGCAGTCTCTGACCATCTCCTGTATCATGTCTGCAGTCTCTGACCATGTCCTTTACCATGTCTGAAGTCTCTGATCACCTCTTGTACCATGTCTGCAGTCTCTGATCATCTCCTGTACCATGTCTGGAGTCTTTGACCATCTCCTGTATCATGTCTGCAGTCTCTGACCATCTCCTGCACTATGTCTGCAGTCTCTGACCATCTCCTGTATCATGTCTGCAGTCTCCTGTACTATGTCTGCAGTCTCTGACCATCTCCTGTACTATGTCTGCAGTCTCTGACCATCTCCTGTATTATGTCTGCAGGCTCTGACCATCTCCTGCACTATGTCTGCAGTTTCTGAGCATCTCCTGTATCATGTCTGCAGTCTCTGACCATCTCCTGCACTATGTCTGCAGTCTCTGATCATCTCCTGTATCATGTCTGCAGTCTCTGACCATCTCCTGTATCATGTCTGAAGTCTCTGACCATCTCCTGCACTATGTCTGTAGTCTCTGACCATCTCCTGTATCATGTCTGAAGTCTCTGACCATCTCCTGCACTATGTCTGCAGTCTCTGACCATCTCCTGTATCATGTCTGCAGTCTCTGACCATTTCCTGTACTATGTCTGCAGTCTCTGACCATCTCCTGTACTATGTCTGCAGTCTCTGACCATCTCCTGTATCATGTCTGCAGTCTCTGACCATTTCCTGTACTATGTCTGCAGTCTCTGATCATCTCCTGTACCATGTCTGGAGTCTCTGACCATCTCCTGTATCATGTCTGCAGTCTCTGACCATCTCCTGTATCATGTCTGCAGTCTCTGACCATCTCCTGTATCATGTCTGCAGTCTCTGACCATCTCCTGTATCATGTCTGAAGTCTCTGACCATCTCCTGCACTATGTCTGCAGTCTCTGACCATCTCCTGTATCATGTCTGCAGTCTCTGACCATCTCCTGTACTATGTCTGCAGTCTCTGACCATCTCCTGTATCATGTCTGCAGTCTCTGACCATTTCCTGTACTATGTCTGCAGTCTCTGACCATCTCCTGTACTATGTCTGCAGTCTCTGACCATCTCCTGTATCATGTCTGCAGTCTCTGACCATCTCCTGTACTATGTCTGCAGTCTCTGACCATCTCCTGTATCATGTCTGCAGTCTCTGACCATCTTCTGTATCATGTCTGCAGTCTCTGACCATCTCCTGCACTATGTCTGCAGTCTCTGACCATTTCCTGTATCATGTCTTCAGTCTCTGACCATCTCCTGTACTATGTCTGCAGTCTCTGATCATCTCCTGTACTATGTCTGCAGTCTCTGATCATCTCCTGTATCATGTCTGCAGTCTCTGACCATCTCCTGCACTATGTCTGCAGTCTCTGATCATCTCCTGTATCATGTCTGCAGTCTCTGACCATCTCCTGCACTATGTCTGCAGTCTCTGACCATCTCCTGTATCATGTCTGCAGTCTCTGACCATCTTCTGTATCATGTCTGCAGTCTCTGACCATCTCCTGCACTATGTCTGCAGTCTCTGACCATTTCCTGTATCATGTCTTCAGTCTCTGACCATCTCCTGTACTATGTCTGCAGTCTCTGATCATCTCCTGTACTATGTCTGCAGTCTCTGATCATCTCCTGTATCATGTCTGCAGTCTCTGACCATCTCCTGCACTATGTCCGCAGTCTCTGATCATCTCCTGTATCATGTCTGCAGTCTCTGACCATCTCCTGTATCATGTCTGCAGTCTCTGACCATCTCCTGTATCATGTCTGCAGTCTCTGACCATCTCCTGTGCTATGTCTGCAGTCTCTGACCATCTCCTGTATCATGTCTGCAGTCTCTGACCATCTCTTGTATCATGTCTGCAGTCTCTGACCATCTCCTGTACTATGTCTGCAGTCTCTGACCATCTCCTGTACTATGTCTACAGACTCTGACCATCTCCTGTAACATGTCTGCAGTCTCCAGCCATCTCCTTTACCATGTCTGAAGTCTCTGATCACCTCTTGTACCATGTCTGCAGTCTCTGATCATTTCCTGTACCATGTCTGGAGTCTCTGACCATCTCCTGTATCATGTCTGCAGTCTCTGACCATCTCTTGTATCATGTCTGCAGTCTCTGACCATCTCCTGTACTGTGAAGGAATGTGATGTAGATAATAATAATAGTAATCTGAAAATGTCTATTTTCTTATGTGCATACATATTTTTCTCCTTACTCATTATATAGGTATACAGGTTTGCTCTGTTCCTATATTTTCTCAAGATGGCGGGTACCCCCTGCATCCCACACATCAGAAGAACGCGGAACTGAAGATAAAACCAAGGACAGCCAGACCTCGTTATGAAGATTCTCCATTTTCTTTTTTTATCTTAACCAATGAGATGTACCTATTAGACTAACATAGCAATGACGTATTTGTGTGTATAAAACATTAGCACCGCCTTGAATAAATTAGAAGTGTAAGAAGTAACGGAGCTGAGCGTGTCTCAGAGTGTTTACTTTTATATGCATGCATATCAACACTTTCAAATTAGAGACAGCAGCAGATAACCTTGGGCTCGATTGGAGCTCTTAATCATTTCCATAACAGATGGTGCCGAAACCCGGGACCTCAGGCTACAGTCGAAGCCGTACCGCGATAAGCATTTGGGCGTTAACTGATTGATGAGAGTGGGGTTTGCGCAGCCCTAACAGTACCGGTAAGTTTGATTTATATTCTTACCACTGTACGACTTTCTTATCTTTCGGTTGACGGCTGGATTCTGTCGGTATGCTGAGACTGTCTTAGAGGCAGGTATTTCCTCGCCTGAGGTTGTTTTAACGAACCTGCCAATGGGTTTCTGCTGACTGTATTTTTTGTTCACTGTCTGCCATTCTTTGGACTGCGAAACTCAGCAGTCTAAAAGTGCTACATGTGTGAATGGGTAGTCTCATCTCCAGATGAGCTTTCGGCCTCTGGAGGAAACATGAGATTGTTTCCCTTGTAGCAAACGTTTATAGACGGGTTACTCTGGGTTCGACGAACCTTTGAGGGTTATCTCAGCTGCTGGCTTTGCAGTCTAAAAGTGTTACAGAAGTCTCACCCCAAGACGAGTTGTCGGCCTCTTGGTGTAGAGCTGAAAAAAAAAACGTCTATAAACGGGTTTATTTTTGCAGGGTGGTCTGCCCTTGTGGTTATCTTAGCCTGCTGAAATTTTGCAGTTCGAAGAGTGGCAGGTGTAATGTCCTGTCGTGAGTGTATTTGTGGTTTACTGTTTGCTATACACGAGAGGGGTTGGGGTGGGGACTGGTTAAGGTCGGAGGGGGGGCTGCCCGGGGGATCTGTTGGGTCGCGGGCCGTTGCTCCTCACTACCCCTGATGTGTTTGTTCTTGTTCTGAGATTAACCTAGGAGCACAGTTTTATGTGCTCCCACCGAAGGAATTTGTTGATAAGAACACTGAGAAAAAATATTAACCACTTGGTTGTACGTATTTTCCTCTCAAGCCGTTAGCCGAGAAACAGAGAGAGAAAAGAAAGTGATATTGTAAAGAAAGTGATATTGTAAAGAAAGTGATATTGCAAAGAAGGAGAGAAGAAGATGTTGAAATAGTTAACAAAGTTGAAAGAAGTGGTGAAAGTTATGTTGCTAAAGAAACAGGGAGAAAAATCCTGTATGATAAAGAAAATTGGATAAAGGAAGTTAAGAAAGATGGCGATTGTATTATGTATGTGTATCACAGAGCTGATGATATGTTGGAACTTGAAACAAAGGAGGGGAGGGACAGCACTGCCCTCCGTCTAACAACCACTCCTTTCTCACCACCCAAGCACAACCCACTGTGACAACTCAGCCCGGCGGCCATCTTAGTGCACCCATGCCTTCACTTTCTACCCAGCCCAGTGCACTTCCTGCCGGCGGCCATCTTGGTAAACCCAGTAAGCTTAAACAGCCTGTACCCATCCCTCCCTGTTTTAAACCAAGATGGTTCATACCACACACCTGTCTTCCCCAATACGGGAGCATCACATTCCCAGGCCGGATATGTTAATGATGAAGAAGCATCTGAGTGGGAAGCCCAACAGCAGGCAGCAAAGCCACCCACTGATTTAACCCCCAATCCGGCTCCAGACTCTCAGTTCCGAGAGGATCTCAAACACATGCTGGCAACCGTAAGGAACAGTGCCTCTTGCCAGCCCCCGCCCCAACAACAGTCTCGGTTACCAGAAGGGGCACCAGTGATGTATGTCGCTTTTACTCTATCACAAGCAGCGGCCTTAGTGACAAGTCTGCCTGACCCAGAGAAGCAGCCAATTCCCTTCTACCACAGGATAGTGCAGATACAAGAAACTTACTCAGCTGCCTGGAGAGACTTGATCAGCCTATGCCAAATCAAAGCAGGATATGTCTTTTGGCCAGTCATGCAGATGGCCTTCAATGATGCCTGCCTGACAAGTGCCACTTCCTACACCTCAGGCGTGGAGTTCTGTGCACAACTCCACAACTGGGCAAAGGAGAAGTTGACGGATCAAACCACCACAATCCAAGATATTACCCAAGATAAAGGGGAGTCTGTGAAGAAGTATCATGCTAGACTCATAAAGGCACACACACACATGTTATTAACTGCTTTTGTTTCAGGGCTCAGAGAGGATATCAGAAAAGGCCTGATGGTGGCCCGCCCTGAATACCATTCAATGAAAATGTCTGATTTATTGTTGGTGACCAGAGGTATAGAAAATCAAAAAGGTAAAAAACCAACGCCCCTCATGGTAACCCATGACGAAGATCCCGCCTACACTAGTCCACCACCACTGCCCAATACCAGGGAAAGGATCACCTGTTACAACTGTGGGAAACGGGGTCACTTCAGAAAAGAATGCAGAGCCCCAAGATGTCCCAGACAAAAAAACCTACCACTTTCCTCATTGACAGGGGTGCAGCCAAAAGTGTGTTGAGGGCGGTGAACCTGCCTAATAATTCTTTCCTTTCCACTATTGATGTTTCCTGCGTAAGAATGGATGGGGTGCCCCGCTCCAGTCCACTTCCTGATTTGCTTGCCAGATTTGTGGTGTCCTCTACATGTCCCTTGAATCTACTAGGAGCTGATGTGTTGTCCAGACTACAGGCCTCAATCAGGACACGCCTGAAGGGGGGATGAAGTTACATACTCCCCTATCTTTAGAAGACTAATCTGCTTTGTGTTCTCTGCCTCTCCTGATGACACTTAATGAAGCAAAAACTTCAAGTTCAATACTGCAGGAAGTACTTAACAGAATCCCTGCGTGCCTATGGTCCACAGGACCGGAAGACAACGGTCACTTAAAGGTGCCACCAGTTTCAGTCAAGCTAAAAGAGGGCGCATCATTGCCCCGGAAACCACAATAACCCCAAGAAGAGAACCCCTAAAGAAGAACCAGGTACCTGCTGTGGATGCCTTTGACTGCAAAGTACCTCACAGAGGTGGACCTTACAAACGTTTTCTTCAGTGTCCACCCTCACCCCTCCTGCTGGTACCTTTTTGCATTTATCCACGGAAAGAAACGGCAACATACCTAAACAGTTGTGCCACAAGGGGCACAGAACTTTCCAAGCCAGTTTGCAAAAGCTATGGCTATCATCCTTGACACATGACAGGAGGAACACCCGGAAGTGATTCTCTTCCAACATGTTGATGACCTTCTCCTTTGTGCAGCTGACTTACCCCCTGTTGAAGTCACCTCAGAAAGCCTGTTGTGCTATCTTGCCAACCAGGGCTGCAGAGCCTCAAAGCCCAAATTGCAGTGGTGCTCAACACCTGTCATTTTCCTTGGACTAATTTCCTAGTGCAGAGCATGGATTCCAGAAGCCTTCCTACTGATGCTCTGCAATCAGACCCCTTCCAGATGTCTCCTGAAGAAATATCTAGAGTTTGAAGCCCTTAAGTGCGCCACCCCTGGCGCTAGGGCTCCCAGCCTACGACAAAACGCTTAAGCTCTTTGTATCCGAACGTCTGGGACATGCTGCAGGTGTACTCACCCAATCACACGGCATCAGCCTACGCCCCATAGGATATTATTCCTGTCGGCTGGATGCGGTAGCAAGAGGAGGCCTATTGTGTCTGCGAGCTGGATTTGCTACACAAACCTTGCTTGACAAAACTTTGAACTTGGTCCTTGGACACTGCCTCGTTCTGCTTGCTCCCCATGACGTTGTTGCCATATTCAACCAGGATCCAGCCGAAACACTTGTCCACTACCAGACACTTGAGACTCCTGTGTTTCCTCCTACTGGACAGCATTACTCTATTAAGTTGTCAAACACTGAACCCTACCACCCTTCTTCCACTTCTCGAGGGGGGAAAGGAGGAGGAGGAGTAGAGTCTTGACTTGTCACCCCATGACCACACAGGACACGCGGTCACCACTGAAAACACTGTTCTACAAGCTGAAGCCTTACCACCGGTGATGTCTGCACAGGAGGCAGAGCTGTAAGCACTTACTACAGCATGTAAATGGGCAGAGGGAAAAAGAGCCAACATTCATATGGACTCAAGATATGCTTTCAGCATTGCCCATGATTATGGTGTTATCTAGGACAGAGGATTCCTGATGGCTGCAGGAACACTTGTGAAAACTTGATTGATGCCTTGCTTCTCACGACTCAAGTGACTATTATGAGTAAAAGCACACGACAAACTGAACTCAAAGGAAGCTTAAGGCAATCATCTAGCCAATTCAGCTGCCAAACAGACAGCTGGTGGTCCACGGGAAGTGGACAGCAGGGTGGTAGAAGAAGACCACCCTGTGCTTACCTTACAGACTTTCCCAGTGGACAGAGTTTATCTAAAAGAACTACAGGAAACAACAAGTCCGGATAAGAAGGAAAGCTGGAAACGGAGAGGAGCAACTCTCAGAAATGAACTATTCGAGTGCAACAAGAAGCCTTGTCTACCCAGGAGTATGTACCCAGCTGTGGTGCAATGGGCACATGGAGCTGCCCACTTGACAAAGACTTTTATGAACTCTCTTATCAACAAGTGTTGCACCAAGAGTTACTCCACTGACCGACAACTTCTGCAGATCATGCATTATCTGCACCAAATGTAACCCAGGATGCACAGAAGAAGCACAGAAGAAGCACAGAAGAAGCACCTGGCAAAAGCCCTATACCCCATTCCAGAGGATGCAAATTGATCATTCTCAAGTGCCAAGAAGTGGCAGATTCGAATACGCCCTAGTGGAAGTGGTCATGACTGCCAGGACCACAGCTAAGAAACTACTGAGTGAGATAGTATGTAGATTTGGGGTCCCAGAGGTGATATTGAGAGATCAGGGCCCAGCCTTAACAGCAACCCTTACTAAAGAGATTTGGGCAGCACTGGGGGTTCAGTTGACACTACACATCCCATACCACCCTCAAAGTAGCGGGAAGGTAGAAAGGATGGATGGGACACTAAAAACAGAATGTTAAAGATGGCCCAATAGACTAACATGAGTTGGCCCATTGCCCTGTTCAGTGTCAGACACACCCCCGGGGGAAACATGCCCTATCCCCTTATGAAATTTTGTTTGGTTCAGCTCCCAGACTTGGTTGTTACTTTCCACAACAGTTACAGTTACAGTCTGATGTGTTGACTAATTATGTAACCACTTTATCACGAGAATTAACCTGAATGCATGTCCAGGTGTTTTCTTCCATTCCAGATCCTGAATTAGATACAGGAACACACCAACTACTGTCTGGAGATCCTTGAGCCAAGTTATGATGGTCCATTCCAAGTTTTGGTGACCACAGCCACCTCAGTCAAGTTGGCCAGGAAGAACACCTGAATGCACGCTTATCACTGCAGGAGAGCGTGTTTTCGGGTGCTGCATATCCTTTTTCTGTTTGATCTAGGGGTGGGGGGGGGGCCCAGGGGGTGGCCATCACAAAAATTATAACATAATTACGTTTTGGTGTAACTCTTCAGGTACACATGTGACCACCTTTACCTTAGATTACTGTGACATAGTACCTTGTCCGTTTGACCCTTCATGGTGATGCCATTGGTACAGTGATATCCCTGACGGTAAGGACATATATGTATGCCACACAGACAGTTACTGGGGACAGAGTTGTGGTTTCTGTGGGGGCCAGTGGGTTGGAACACAGGGCCAGACTGGGCGACCACAGAGTGCATTAGACAAAAAAGATGAAAATAGAAAGCCCCCATATCCTAACCAAAGATACCCCTGATACATACACTGACCCAGCACACAGTCAGAGTAGGAAGCGAGCAGCTCTCTCCGGAAGCTTTGACCCTCATGTATACATACATGTCATAAGGGTTACAAGGGGGGTCCCTGATCAGTTTAAAGCCAGGGATCAGGTAAAAGCTGGTTTTGAGTCTTTGATCCCCATAACAACTGTCAGCAAGAATGTAGATTGGATTAACTACATGTCATGGTTATGCAATAGAGTTTGTCGATCAGCATACCTGTCTCCATGTGTTCATACCTAGAGACCAGCTGACCCTCACCTGACTGCTTTTGTAACCTCTCCTCTAAGCATGGCCCCACCCCAGGCCCTATCAGGGAACCCTATATTAACCTGTGCAATGCAAGCCAGCAGTGCTGATCAACCATTGTGTGTTAGCCTCTGTGTGTACTTGCTGTGTTTCATACATCTGATTCCTGTTACCGACTTTGACGTGTTCCCGACCATCCCTGTTTGCCTGTGACCCTGATGTTCCAGCCTGCTGCCTCCTTCCTCTTCTCCTGTAGTCTACCGTGAGCGTGAGCTGTGAGACCCTGGGGGCCGCGACCTGGAGCCAGACTGCAGCGCAGTCCATCCTTACCATTAAAGGCTCTGGTGAACACCTGCTGGCTCTTAGACTCCGCGCCCTGGGGAATCTATGCTCTAGCTCCCAGTGGGATCTGTGTCAGTGATCCAGTAGACCTGCTTCCCGAACCTCCCAGGGTTCAATCCGCAGCAGTCACCCGTAGGGTCCACTACCTTGCGGTGCACTCCTGATCCCAACGGTGTGCATCTGTCACCCAGCCTCTAGGTGACCTGACACTACACATATTATAACCAACAGAGATTTGTAAATTACACTAAAGATGCCCTCCAGGGAATTGCTGACCAGTTAGCCCCCACTTCCTACATGACATTTCAGGACCTGATGGCCTTAGACATGGTGCTAGTTGGGAAAGGAGGTGTTTTGTAAAATCATAGGAAAAAACGGGAACCTGTTGTACATACATTCCTGATAATACTGGCCCAAATGGTAAGGTTACTCTAGCTATAAAGAAATTAGAAGATCTGTCACTGGAGTTGAAGAAGAACTCAGGTATCACAGACCCATGGGATCAATACTTCAGCTGGATGAGTGGGTGGCAGAAGGTGCTCGTCCAGATAGGGGTAACGGTATTAATAATCCTGGTCCTTTTAGCCCTGATTGTATGCTGTATTCTACCTTTTGAAAAAAAGTTAATGAGCAAAGCTGTAGACAATAGCACACCTACATTTCTCCACCAAGAAGAAGAGGACCCCCTTATGATGGAAGATGACAAACCCTTCACTCCTCTACAGTCACTCCCTGTCCATAATCTCACAATCCTATAGGGTTTTAGGGATAGATAGCGCCTGACTGCACCTCTCCAGCTGTATCGAGGAGGGAAGTGAACAGTTGCTGCCCAATTCTATATACAGCCAAAAAGAGTTGCTGAGGAGAAGGGCCAGGCTAAAAGTAGGACCTTTAGTATTAGGGACAGAAAAGAGAAAATAGTCATTTTAGGGGGGATTGTGAAGGAATGTGATGTAGATAATAATAATAGTAATCTGAAAATGTCTATTTTCTTATGTGCATACATATTTTTCTCCTTACTCATTATATAAGTATACAGGTTTGCTCTGTTCCTATATTTTCTCAAGATGGCGGGTACCCCCTGCATCCCACACATCAGAAGAACGCGGAACTGAAGATAAAACCAAGGACAGCCAGACCTCGTTATGAAGATTCTCCATTTTCTTTTTTTATCTTAACCAATGAGATGTACCTATTAGACTAACATAGCAATGACGTATTTGTGTGTATAAAACATTAGCACCGCCTTGAATAAATTAGAAGTGTAAGAAGTAACGGAGCTGAGCGTGTCTCAGAGTGTTTACTTTTATATGCATGCATATCAACACTTTCAAATTAGAGACAGCAGCAGATAACCTTGGGCTCGATTGGAGCTCTTAATCATTTCCATAACAGTACTATGTCTGCAGTCTCTGACCATCTCCTGTACTATGTCTGCAGTCTCTGACCATCTCCTGTAACATGTCTGCAGTCTCTGACCATCTCCTGTAACATGTCTGCAGTCTCTGACCATCTCCTTTACCATGTCTGAAGTCTCTGATCACCTCTTGTACCATGTCTGCAGTCTCTGACCATCACCTGTACTATGATTGCAGTCTCTGACTGTCTCTTGTATCATGTCTGCAGTCTTTGACCGCATCCTGTATTATGTCTGGGGACTCTTTCTAACAGACAGCCCTCTCTGTGTGCATCAGAGAGACTCCCTTCCAGGTCTCATTAGTGTTCTCTCTTCCTGTATTTTCTTGTTTTCTTTCTTTATTGTTAAGAGATCGTGAGAAGATCCTAGGGTAACAAAGACTTCTTAGGGGAGCAGCTCTGTGTTTGAGTCGTTGCCATATAATCATTTGTAAAGGGGAGGAGTTGGTAAGATGACCACGCCCATGTGGGGGCGCCAGAAATATTTCTGCACCCAGGCGTCTGTGACCCTAGGATCGGCCCTGCCAGGCATTCCTGTTATTGAGAACGTTAATCATAAATCTGCAAGAGGGATGGAGTGGGGTGGATAGATATGGTGTGGGCTTGGAGTGGTGGTGTATACTATTCCTGCTGGAGGCTCTGTGACCTAGTAGGGTGAGGGTTGCTGTATTACTGTGATGGCCCTGATGGAGTTATAACAAACAAATTTTCAAGGGTGGCGCATGACTATTGAACTTCCTCTTTGTAGTCTCGTAGTATGTCTAATACGTCACTATGTTCGTGTTTGTTGGCCGACAATTCCTTTCCGTTTGTATGCAAGACAAGTTCTTGACCAACGCCCTTCGGACAAAAGTCTGACATTTTGTGTGCGGAAAATCCGATTATGTGCACAAGGCTTAAGGGTGAAGGGTGCTCAAAGAATACTAAGAGGCAAGAGTGCTAGTGAGAGGAGAAAAGAGATAGAAAGGAGAGAGGGAAGGAAGTTGCTGATGAGAGGGAGGAGGAGAAGGAAGAGGGGTACAGGTACTAACCTATTTACTGACATCAGGGAATAGTTAAAGAACTTCTCTTCTTGTTGCTGGAGATCATTATAGAGGATCCTGAACTGGCCTCTCTCGTCCCTATTTGAAATTATTGGATGGACCCAATATCTTCGTGTTCTCATCGGTCTCCTCCTCCTCCTGGCTTCGTCCATCAGGTCTGCAGCAATAGCGGTAACAACTGCTGCCATGACCAAGGGCATATGATGAAACATAATCACCAGAAATCACACTCCTCACCGACAACTCACAAAAAACCACACTCCTCACCGACAGTACTCTCCTAACAAAAAAAAATAGAAAGTGCACAGGAAGTTAACACCCATTTTTTGCTTTTGATTGGCCTGAGCACAAATCGCATCTGAGCCTAATTAACATGGTAATCCTCAATTAACTTCTAGTCATAACTAACTCTGATTAACTCTTTCATCTTCCATTTTTGTAATGGTAAGCGCATTAAATTCACAATACAATCTCGCTGTTAATAACCAAAAATGCAATAGAAACTCGCACTGTCGAATAGCAAAAATTTGCATCACAATTGCACAAGTGTGAACTGTCACTAAAGCCTCGTAGACACAATAAGACAATAGTCTCATATCAAAAACCAATAGAATACTAAAGTTACGAAAATTCTCGCACTACAGAATACAAATTCAGAAGTGATGTAATGTAATGTATTGTATACGTATTCTTTCATTTCTGAGCATGCATTCTCTTGGTCATACAGTTTTTTTCGTACAAATACCATACTAATTGCACAAAATCATTTGTTCTGTTATCATATGAGGAAAATTTTCGTGTTTGTCCCTCTGGATATATTTGCATGTACTGTCATGATCGGCTCTCGAAAGCTATGTACTAACAATCAGATTATTGGACGATTGCTCTGAAAGCAGTATTTTTCATCCGATTTTCTCATTGTGTGCACAAGGCATTAGGACTCATTCACACCAGATGCGCCTCACATGCAACTCATGGACAAGGCGGTGCATTTTTCCAGCACAATGGGTTGAGTCAAGAACAACCACATTGCAATGCCACTGCAGTGAATAGAACTGTATTGAAATGTAAGGAATAAAACACAATAATTAATCATCTTCTGGTCCAGGCATTCCTGTTATTGAGAACGTTAATCATAAATCTGCAAGAGGAAGAGAGCCGGGTGGATAATTATGTATAGAGTATGTGGGATATTTTATCCCCCGCTTGGGACATGGAGAACTAAAGCTAGACTGGTTGGGAGTCCAATGTTTGGTCCTAACTAAGGTTTGAGGTCCCCCTTGGCACCAGAACTAAGAGAAGTCCTTAGTTCAGGGAAACAATTTAGGATAGTCCTGGAGTCTTGAGTTTGGTGGAACTTGGTTTCAGATAGCCCTGGAGCCCTGAGTTTGAAGGAAATTATTTTGGATGGCTCTGGAGTCCCAACTTTGAGGAAAATTATTTTGGATTGTCCTGACGTTGGGAAATGATTTTGGATAGCCCTGGAGTCCTGAGTTCAGGTAAATGATTTTGGATAGCCCTGGAGTCCTGAGTTTGGGGGAAATGGTTTCTGATAGCCCCAGAGTCCTAAATTCAGGGAAACATTTTTAGATAGCCCTGGAGTCCTGAGTTCAGAGAATAATTTTGGGTATCCCTGGAGTCCTGAGTTAGGGTAAATGATTTTTGATAGCCCTGAAGTCCTGAGTTTGAGGAAATTATTTCTGATAGCCCTGGAGTTCCGAGTTCAGGGAAATTACTTCAGATAGCCCTGAAGTCCTGAGCTTGGGGAAACAATTTCGGATAGCCCTGAATTCCCGAGCTCGGGGGGAATGATTTTGGAAAACCCTGAGTTTGGGTATGTGATTTGGATAGCCCTGGAGTCCTGGGTTTGGGTAAACGATTTCAGATAGACCTAGAGTCCTGAGTTGAGGAAAACGTTTTCCAATAGCACTGGAGACCTAAGTTCAGGGAAGAAATTATTTTGGATGGCTCTGGAGTCCCGACTTTGAGGAAAAGTATTTTGGATTGTCCTAACATTGGGAAATGATTTTGGATAGCCCTAAAGTCCTGAGTTAGGGCAAATGATTTCTGATAGCACTGAAGTCCTAAATTCAGGGAAACAATTTCAGAAAGTCGTGAGTTTAGGGTTAAAGATTTTAGATAGCCCTGATGTCCTAAATATGGAGAAAGGATTTCAGATAGCCATGGAGTCCTGAGTTTGGGTAAATGATTTTAGAAATAGAAATGGTTGCCCCCTAATTGGGACATTGTATGGACCACCAACTCAAAAATTGTGTAAAAATATTCTTTAATATAACAGATTAAAACACAAAAGACAACATATATAATATGATAAGGATGCACAACATGTGCTACATGAGACAAATCAACCATAATATATGAAATAGCATACAAAGAGAATGCCCAAATGCCCAACGCGTTTCCGATATAAAGTGTTCCAATACCTTCCTCAGGGGCCAAGGGTTCAGAAAGTTTAACATTCAAAATAAATTCCAGTATGGTGATTCAATGTCAGAAATGAACATTGGGGACCAGTGAGTCCATATTGGCACTGCGCACCTCACCACTAGTCAGTGTTATAAATATTGAGTGCGTTCTCTGAGTGCATAGCACTTGTACAGTCTATCGGGACGTGCTCCTATTATTAGCTTCCATTGGGTGGAACAACACAGCTAGTAGAGAACATTGCTGTTGGGCTAAGTGGCCCAGGGAACAGTGTCCCAGCGTTCCACCTCTGGTGAGACCAGTATGCATGCAGTGTCAAGTCCCTGGATGAATGCCTAGCCATTCATTCCTAGGCATTCATCCAGGGACCTGACACTGCACGCCGGACGGAGTATGGAGGAGTATATTACCTTGCCCCTTTCTCCCAGAATGTGGTGCCAGGCCCGAGCAGCCAATCATCAGGCCTGAACACTGTAACATGTGGAAGCAGATTGTTAACCCTTTGTAAGCTTCAAAACGGATCTACCTACACAGGGGTTGCACATTGCTAAGTAACACAAATCAAGGAACCAATGGGGAATCATAGTGAAAAGGAAAGTATAGGTTGGTGAGGGTTAGCTTTCCAGAGAACCTGTCACTTCACCCAAAAGACTTTTGTTTAGCCATGTTTGCAATCTGTACACCTCTGCAGGACAGCATAGCCAGGTCCTGGACCTCCATTGCAGTTAAGCTGTACAGATAAATCCAGTATATACCCTACTGACTGGGCAATAACTACAGCAGTGCCTGACAGACTCCTACTGTTGTTCCTTCCTCTTCCAGTCTATCTGCTGCTGTACAAAGGATTACAGAGAACTGACATCAAAAGAAAAAAAGCACTAAAGATATTAGAATTTCAGCTGATTCAGTGGGTGGCCCTGCCAGCTCAACAAAAGTACACTTGCCTCTTGTGTTTAGAACTGTCATCTCAGGGGTCAACTTTAAGCTTTTCCCATGCTTTGCCAAGTGAGAATTATAAAACAGCTAGTGATACTGTAGATACAAAGTAGAAATTGTATTCTGCATGCGGTCCCGTATAATATGATATGGAAGTTGATTCTAGTGTCAAGCTTTTTCTATATAGAAATGTTTTTAAATTCTGAGTGATTTTATTGCTAACACTACAAAGAACAAGCAAACCAGAAACTTTTATGTTTGCACAATGGTAAAATGAATATATATATATATATATATATATATATATATATATATATATATACAGTATAGTTCAAAAAATGGAAGATGAAAGAGTTAATCAGAGTTAGTTATGACTAGAAGTTAATTGAGGATTAAATAGGACTTTTTTAATTAAAAGACACTCATTGTTTATGTAGCACTTACCCCCCGAAGGAGCTGCTAGTTTAAATTGGGCTTACCGTTATCTCGTGTCCGTCACAGGGGAATCCCATAAAAAATAAAAGATTCAATAATGTCTGCACCAAACATTACGTTTCTTTATGTTTGCAACTCTTTTATTCTTCAATGTTAGGTAGAGGGATGGAGGGTTAGGGGAAATTCAGGTACATTGTATTGCGGATCAGGGTATTTCTTCTATCCAGAGGACAAACGGTTTCCTCAACCGGATATAGCATTCACCAGATAGGTCCCTCTCACTGACCTAGCAGCCGGTGCAATGCTCGGACACAGTCTCTGCCACAGACTTGACGGTGTAACAAAGAATAATCGTTGCGGTCGTTACACAAGTCCTTTGCCACAGAACGGTATAACCAAACTTTTTCTAGGTTTAAAGCTTAACTGCAGAGTACCAGTTTCTTTCAGCCGACCCGGCGATACTGTCAGATAGATGATCTAGGTTGCATCCTTCGATTGAGTTTCCAGGCTCCTCCTGAGATACCAGCATGCTTTGCTCGGTCACCTTCAGAGAAGTCCTCCCCTGGTCTCCTCAAACCGATTGGCTTCTCCCCACAGGCAAGACAGCACAGGACCACCCTTTGGATCAGCAGGCCCCAGAGCTCCTGGGCCTACTTCTGTAGTAGCAACGCCTCGGGCCAGCCACCCCGAGGCAGCAGAGCTGCCCCGGCCCCCTTTGGCCAGGAGGGTCTTCAGGTCAGGGTCCACAATGAAAAGAAAAAAAGACGACCCCAAAACATGGCGCCTGTACCTTAAATACCCTTACCCAGAATGCACAGCGAGTGAACCACTCCCACCGGGCTGTTTCTGAGTAAAGGGGTACCCAATGCATCCAGCCTGTTGCATTTCCAACACTTACCGGCACCCATGGTCAAGTGGGAACTGACACAACCCAGCTGAACTGATACAGAAACCAGTAAATTTACCATAATTAGTCTGAGCTAAACTACAGTTTCAGACAACCTTAAAGCGGGGTTCCACCCAAATTTTGAACATTATCTCTATGCATTCTCTTCCTTGCCTAGATGCTGACATGCTGTGTAAAAAAATTTAAATCGCCGTAATTACCTTTTTTTTCTAATCTTCTTAGCACTTCCTGGTTTTCCTCCCATGGGAGTAGGTGTGTTTCTAGCCTCTCCCAGACCTCCCACAGTCCCCTGGGAGCTAGTCTCAGGCTTCCCAGCATGCATTGTGCAACAGCGTCATCACAACATCTCGGTGAATGCTGGGAGCACAGCATTCACCAAATCCAGGAAATACATGCTTGTGGGCTTCAAATGCCCACAATGAAGATGGAAACCGCCTTCAGTGAATTTTATAAGTTATTCTTTACAACGAAATCGGACACAGGCGGACTTATTACACAGAACATGTGAGTAGATAATCATGAAAAGAAAAGTTTGTGAATGAACTCCAAAAAAAAAAAACGATAGATAGGTGGACCCCCCGCTTTAAATTTACACAAATAGCACCTGCCCATCAGGAGTAGGGTGCTACATACTCCCCCCACCACAATAGAACTTGGATAGGAAAGGGAGGGAGTAAGGTAACAACAAAATGTAGACTTAACATTAGCACACATAGAAGAGTTATAACAACATAGTTCCCAACATCTAACTCTCTATCTAAACCACCCACTCTCCAGCAGTTTGACAGAAGATCCAGTTGAACCTGAAACAAAACACATAGGAAAGAAAAAAACCCCGGGGGCAGGAGGCGGAGCCTAGCGGAGCAGACATGCATTGTTAGAGCTCCACACTGCTGAGGAGAGAAGAGAAGGACAAAGCGGAGCCTGCAGGCTCAAAAGGTATCCATTTGAACCTTTTTGCCCCAGGGAACAAACTGTGAAAGTTTGGGCAGGAAATATGGTACTGGGAGGAAACCATGGCAGAAATAAAAATCACCTCACAAAGAGCTCACAGGCACTCACTGCAGCTGAAGCAGCTCCAGTCACCTCACAAGATACAGCATCAGGGCGCTCTCACAGACAGAAAATGTCACAGCAAGACTCTCCATTTGAGTCAGATACAGAACAAATCCTCTCACAAACTTCTCCACAAGCCTCCTCAGTATGCCCAGTAATATTATTACAATTTGAAAAGATGCTTCATAAGGCTTTAAAACAAACCTCAGACCAAATAACAAAAAGCCTAACCAAAGAAATAAGAGAGCTGGGAAACCGCACCGCAGCCTTAGAAATAAAAATGGATGAAATTGAAATTACAACCCAAGAAAATATAACAGAATTGGAACAATTAAAAAAAGAGAATTTAATACTTCAAACTAAGCTCGAAGATTACGAAAATAGAGCCAGACGTTCAAACTTGCGCATAAGGGGAATACCTGAAACTGTGACAGACCTGCAATCTACTATTACTGCTCTATTACAAGAACTAAAGCCAGATATCCCTATTGAACGTTTAGAACTGGACAGAGTACACAGAGCCCTCACAGCCAAAAAGAAAGATGGACCCCCACGTGATATAATCACAAAATTTCATTATTACAGAACGAAAGAACAAATACTAATTGCTGCAAGAGAAAAAAAAGAACTTCATTTTCAAGGACACAATTATCAAATTTTTGCTGACCTATCCCAACTTACTATTACTAAAAGACGATCCATGAAACCCCAACTAATGGAACTGCAACGCCACAACATTATGTATCAATGGGGCTTCCCCTTTTCAGTCAGATTTAACTACCAAGGTACAATTTACAGAAGCAGATCAGCAGATGAACTACAACAAACCCTTTTAAAATTAAATCTGACAGAACCCACAAGCAGCAACACTCCCACACGCAGAAGAATGGCATCATCTTCACCTTCAGGCAGCACCCAGAAAATTTCAGAACAAAATGGGAATCATCATTTTCACAAAAGAGGCCGTTATGCCACATCATCCATGGACCAAGAAGATTCAATGGACTGACATCCTAATTCCTGATATCTCTTCATTTATTATACTAAGAGATGGTTCTCTATAAAAAACCTATATTTATAACTGAATGTAACTGCATTCTGATAGTCACACACTGTGTGGGATCATGTTACATTCCAGTTATATTTCTTATTACTTCTGATTCATATAGCCTTAGAATATATAAGTGAAATAAGGAAATTCTTGTTCAGTTATATATTATCAGGTAATAACAATAGATTTATTACTTTTTAGGACAAATATGTTCAATAATCCAGAAGTAATGGAAGCTTTTTCTTTCTTTTCTTAAAACTAGTTCCTAGAATTATGTTTTTGTTTATTCTAATCTGAAGCAATACAACCTCAATTTTATGAGTTAACATATCTAAACAGTTACATATGAATAAAATATGTAATTGTTTACTCTAAAAGGGTTAAAATCCCAAAATAATTCAAACTATCTTCATCAATACCAAAGTTATTAACAGTACCTTTCTAACTGAATTATTTAGCCTAGGGCAAGACTAACCATATACAACCACCCTGGAATAAATAATTTCAACAAAAACTATATTCTGCACTCCAATTAATGAAACATCATTTTGATGTCTTTTGACATAGCACTTCTCTCCTGTAAGCGGAAGATCCGTGTACCCCCATTAGCCCTCCTCATTCTCCCAACCATATTATGTGGGAGTGTGACGAAGGTACTTATTCCCCTGAGAGAGATATTTATTCTCTTTCACGGGTAAATTGTGATTACTTGCAAAAAATAATTTATACAATGTATCATCTAATCTCATATGTTTTTTGTCTACTCTTTACTCCAGAATTCACTGGTTTCTTTTCTATCTATTCATCTCTTCAGTCCACACAAGTTGATCTGCACAGTCAGCTCTGCATAACAAAAAGTAAGTCAAAACTATTTGATCTATTGCCATGGCACCACTGAATATACTTTCCCTGAATGTTCAGGGAATAAATGTCCCTCAAAAAAGGACCAAAGTCTTCCGTACTTTCCATAACAAGAAGGCTCACATAGTATGCCTCCAAGAAACACACTTCACCAAAGATTCTACTCCAAAATATATTTCTCCTTTTTATCAACAAATTTACACGGCTTCTGCCTGTACCAAGCAAAGGGGAACTCTAATTGCATTTCACCGATCCACACCATTCACCTTATCATCAGAAATTAAAGACCCAGAAGGTAGATACCTGATACTCATGGGTTATATAATGGATACAGCAATCACGGTGATTTCCTACTACGCTCCTAACAAACAACCTACACCATTCCTCTCACATATATTACAAGTGATTAATACACACAAAATAGGAACAGTGATAATGTGTGGGGATTTGAACCAGGTCCTCTTCCCATTTCTAGATAAATCACCTTTTACACCATCCAAAATAACCTCTAGATTACCTTTTTCTCAACTTCTTTCCAAATACAATCTGGTAGATTCATGGAGAGAAAGTAACCCAATGAAAAAGAAATTCACTTATTTCTCGCACCCTCATCAAACCTTCACCAGAATAGATCATATTTTTCTAACAATAGGAATGATACCAGAAATTATTGCATCAGATATAATTCCGATTCCGTGGTCTGACCATAATGCAGTATACACTACTATAGCCTCAGCCATACCAAAAGCGCATGACCCAACGTGGTACTTACCGGACATAATGCTCAAACACCCACTACATCAGATGACCATTGAACAAGCTTTAAAGGAATACATATCAATTAATAATACAACAGACATCTCCCCAATAACACTGTGGGAAGCTCATAAACCTGTCTTGCGTGGTACAATACAAAGACAAATGGCACTATTTAAACGGGAACGCAAAAATCTACCAAAAAAACTAGAACTCAATTTTAATGCAGCCTACATATCATTTCAAGATAATCCATCTCAGAGTACAAAATCTCATCTGGAAAAATCTAGATTGGAATACGATCTATTTCTCACTGAGTCAGTTGATAAATCCCTCAAACGCTCCAAACACAATTTCTACATGAATACAAACAAACCAGGTACATATTTGGCTCGGGCATTAAATTCAACTAACAAATCTTTCAAACCAATACGTTTGAAATTATCAAAAAATGTTTACACTTGTAATCAAGTTAAAATAGTCCATAAATTTCACTCACATCTCGCAACTTTATACAAGACAAACAATGAATTTAATCCTACAGAGGCTGAATCCTTCATCTCAAAAATAACCTTACCTGAGTTATCTCAGAATCAAAAAAGCAGTTTGGATGAGCCTATAACTATAGATGAAGTTGCTAACGCCATAAAAGACCTAAAACTTAACAAAAGACCAGGCCCAGACGGCTACTCGGCTTTATACTATAAAACATTCTCAGAAATACTCTCTCCCATTCTCACTAAAACTTTTAACAAACTTCTAGATGGACATTCTTTTCGGCAAGAAACACTAATGGCAATTGCTTGTATGATCCCAAAACCCCTTTCTGATGATACTTCCTGTGTGAATTATCGGCCTATCTCTCTGTTAAACCTCGATATTAAATTATTAGCAAAAATAATAGCAAAACGCCTCAATAGCATTATAGGAAAATTAATACATAGAGATCAAGTAGGCTTCATGCCAAATAGACAGGCAGGCGATAATATACGCAGGGCAGTGTTATTGGCACATATTGCTAAAAAAACGGAAAATCCCTTTATGTTTTCTATCTCTCGATATTAAGAGGGCATTTGACACAGTATCCTGGCAATATATGCAATATTCATTACAAAAATGGGGTTTTGGACCCCACTTTTTAACATGGATCAAAGCATTATATAATAAACCCAAAGCCTATATAAAATATGCTGGATACAAATCTGAAGCCTTTAATATCGAAAGAGGTACCCGACAGGGTAGCCCATTATCTCACTTATTATTTGCCCTTATACTCGAACCCATGGCCCAATACATCAGAACAAACCAAACTATAACTGGCATTGAAGTAGGAGGTATTACACACAAATTATGTATATTTGCAGACGATATATTACTTTTTCTATCATCACCACAGGTCTCTGGTCCTAACTTAATACCAGCTCTTGATGGGTTTGCAGCCCTATCCGGCCTTATGATTAATCCTAAGAAATGCCTAGTGCTTAATATTTCACTCACAAACATGGAATTGATCCCGGCTGGGGCTGCACTCCCATTCACATGGGCAGAAAAATCAATCCCATATCTTGGAATTCATTTAACAGCATCTTATTCTGACTTATTCTCAACCAATTATCCTCCTGTATTAAGACAGATCACAAATCTAATAAAACAATGGTCGCAACTTCCTTTATCCTGGATAGGGAAGATTAATGCAATCAAAATGACTATTCTACCCAAATTGCTTTATCTATTCAGAGTCCTCCCTATTCCAATTCCTTCCTATTTTTTGAGAATAGTACAAAAAAGAGCAACTTCGTTTATATGGGGCTCTTCTAAACCACGTATACCTATACACACACTACATCTTCCCAAAAATAAAGGAGGCCTGGGATACCCTAATTTTACTAACTACTACAGAGCAGCACATTTGGCCAGTCTGTCCAAATACCATGCAAAACAGGAAATCCCATTATGGGTATTTATAGAGGCTTCAGAAAATGACCCTCTATTAATATCAAATTTATTATGGCTTAATCCTAAAGACCGTATTAAAATTCATAATCCCATAACTAAACACTTCTTATCTCTCTGGGATAAACTAAAAACCAAATATCAGTTACAATCTCCACACAATCCTCTCCTTTCTTTTATCAGAAATCCGGCCTTTTATCCGGCATGGATCTACCCAAATTCTTTTAAAGCTTGGACAACATCAGGCATTCAGACACTAAATGACTTCATAGCATCTAAATCATTCCTTTCATTCCCATCGCTTAGAGAAAAATATGATCTACCAAACTCTGAGATATTTAGATATCTCCAAATCAAAAATTTCTATACACCATTCCTAAAGGGGGATACACCATTATCCCAATTATCCATTTTTGAATCAATCTGTACAAAAGATCCATTTGCTAAAGGTACAATTTCATCACTTTATAATCAATTATATGGAGTAGCAAATCTTAATAGACCCTCTTACGTTCAGAGGTGGGAGGAGGACCTGGGACGAACTTTAGAAGACACGGACTGGTCTAACATATGGCTCACATCTAAGTCATCTTCACCCAACATCTTAGCACTGGAGACAAATTATAAAGTCCTAACTCGCTGGTACCTTGTACCCGCTAGAGTGGCAAAATATTCACCTAATACCTCAGCTCTTTGTTTTCGAGGATGCCCAGAAATAGGCACATATTTACACATATGGTGGACGTGCCCAGTAATCCAAACCTTCTGGAAGGAAGTCTTCGTGATTGCATCTAAAATATTTAAAAAAATAATACAACCAGATCCATATTTAACTTTACTTAATCTAAAACCGGAATGGTTAACACTCTCTCAATTCAAACTTATGATCCAACTAATAACGGCTGCAAAACAAACAGTGGCCAAGGCATGGAAATCTCCTACATTGGTACTAGCAGAAACAATTCACAGAATGAATAATACAATGTCCCATGCTAAGATGGTAGCCATCGATCAAAATCAAATTCCAAAATTTGAAAAACTTTGACATCCTTGGATAAAACAACAGTTCCTGTCAAACTTCAATGACTCTGTCCTGTTGCCATGGTAACAGATTAAATGACTTACAGAGACACCCATTCTAAGGCTTCAAAGAGAACTAAAAAGAATAATAAACTGACGAGTGGGACAACCTTGTGGACCATACCTCTACCTTTCAACCCTTTTTTTTCTTTCTCTTTCCTTTTCTCCACCTTACGATTAAAGCTCATTATCAGAATTTATTTGACCTATATACACTCTACTTGTAAACAATATGTATAGTAGGTATAAATCATTTAAATATCTACAAAAGTAACTAAGGAAATGATATATATCTTTAATTTAGGTTTACGTGAACCCAATGTTTAATATTTGAAATGTCATGATATTTACCTATATAAACCCTACTGTAAAACAATGAGCTTACTTTATAGATCCTTGTAAACTTACTTTATGTATCTTTATAACATTGTATACTCAATAAACTTTTTTTGACAAGGAAAAAAACCCACATACACAAATTCTTATACAATATAGGAAGCAAAGCCTCATCTCCTAAAAGATGAAACTCTCTTTCCCTTCTTTGTGTTTTTTTTTTTTTTTTTTTTGTGCGAGTTCAACTTTTGTTTTGTGCAAACTTCTACCACCTAGTGGCAGAAGGCATTGTAACACAAGTCCTTGATACAAGTGGTTGAGGTAAATAGAAGATCTTGACTTGAAGGTTTCTATTAGCTAACACTACCTAGCTATATACCCCACAGTCCTTGCAGCATTAAGATTTCTCGAAATGACATCAACGGGACAGTCACTGTAACTGATCACCAGTAAAAGCGAGGATCAGGCAAAGTCAGGGCTTTTCCTTGCATATCCACAGTAGTGATAAAGTATACAACATTATCCTTGCCAGGCCGACAGATGATCACTTTATAAGCATGAATGGGTCTTCCATAGCTCCAATGCCAAAGGCATCCATTGTAACGGTCATCCATGGTGGAAAAATGACCTGCTTTACAAAAAGGTTTTGGTACACCCAAATAGTCCCAAACAGCATCACTGTACCATTTCTCCCAATTGCATTCAATCTCCTTCATAATCTCTTTGGGAACATAAGGAAATTCCAGTCCCTATTCCGTGGCCACCCTTTTATTGAGCAGTCTTTGAGATCGGGCTAGCCTTGGCAAAGCTCTGTTATTTCCCAATCCAGGGGGTACACATGAGGTTGGCCACTTGCACACCATAGCACTTGCAGACAGCTTTTTAGCCCCAAATGAACTGGTACCCCTGGCCAGAACTTCGTTAGTAGCAATGGGAGTTTCCACACTGGGTGATGTTTTTCCCGAATCTATGGCTACCCAATAGGAAAAAGCAAAAGCTGAGGCGACATCATCGCTAGTCGCCCATAACATCTTCTGAGACAAGGTTTCAAATAAATCATCGTCCCTGGATACGTTTGACAGGGAATCTAACTCAGAGTCCCGTAACTCCTCCGCTGGCACATATTTACATACAGTCCCCCTATGTACATTGTCCCCAGATCTCTCACCCGTTCCTGTCTTGGATTCTTCAGGAGCGGTTTCTTTCTCTGAATCCGGTTCGGGTAGTCTTCGAGGTAGGCCTCGGCCGCGGCCATGGCCACGGGAGGTTTTTACATATCCCACCTTCTTTTGGGTAGATAGGATGGGGTTTGTGGAAGCGGGGGTAACAGCAGCGATGATCTCCGCAGATGGTCCCGTGATAACAGCGACAGCGCCATCTCCCTCTGGAGTACTCGTTGTGGCCGATGCAGTGAGCGTAGGCCTCACCATAGGAGCAAACGTAGTGGTCTCCTCAGTAGCAATGCCCATAGCCCAGTCCATCCGGTAGGCATGAGGTGGCATGGTGGGTTATTCTACAGTGAACAGGTACTCCCCACAATGTAGGCACGAGCAAATGGATAGGGGTTTGCAAGCAGTCCCCCGCACCTGTTGCATAGCATACCCAAAGCCTCGACATCTCCTGTCGTGTACAGTATGAAACGCCCATGCGGTTTCAGGTGGATACCAGGGTCCGTCAGCAAAGTTCCAGGTAGTCTGACATTCGTAGCGGTACCCACAGGGAACATCCTGGACCCCATGGCCAACTGCATTTGGAACATGGCTGTAGAATTAGATCCTTCTTTCCGTATGTTTGGACACACACACGCGGTGTCTCGCACAGCAAACAAGCAGAAAGAATTCCTCCCACTGGTTCCTTTAGTCATGTAGCCCCCGGGCTTTCTTGGCTCCACCCATCAGCCCACGCAGCTAAATGATGATCCACAATCAACCCCCTTTTTTTTTTTTTTTTTTAGAAAAATGTCCAGAACAGTCCAGAACCCTCTTTTAGCACAAATTCTCGTTAAACAATTTCCTCAAGTTGCAAGAGGTAACAGTAAATCCTGGACCAGAGCCCCCACATGTAGCACTTACCTCCGAAGGAGCTGCTGGTTTAAATTGGGCTTACCGTTACCTCGTGTCCGTCACATTGAAGTCCCAAAAAAAAGAAAAGATTCAATAATGTCTGCACCAAACATTACGTTTCTTTATGTTTGCAATTCTTTTATTCTTCAATGTTAGGTAGAGGGATGGAGGGTTAGGGGGAATTCAGGTACCTTGTATTGCGGATCAGGGTATTTCTTCTATCCAGAGGACAAACGGTTTCCTCAACTGGATATAGCATTCACCGAACAGGTGCCTCTCACTGACCTAGCAGCCGGTGCAATGCTTGGGCACAGTCTCTGCCACAGACTTGACGGTGTAACAAAGAATAATTGTTGTGGTCGTTACACAGGTCCTCTGCCACAGAACGGTGGCAAACTTTTTCTAGGTTTAAAGCTTAACTGCACAGTACCAGTTTCTTTCAGCCAACCCGGCGATACTGTCAGATAGATGATCTAGGTTGCATCCTTCAATGGATTTTCCAGGCTCCTCCTGAGATACCAGCATGCTTTGCTTGGTCACCTTCAGAGAAGTCCTCCCCTGGTCTCCTCAAACCGATTGGCTTCTCCCCACAGGCAAGACAGCACAGGACCACCCTTTGGATCAGCAGGCCCCAGAGCTCCTGGGCCTACTTCTTTAGTAGCAACGCCTCGGGCCAGCCGCCCCGAGGCAGCCGAGCTGCCCCGGCCCCCTTTGGGCAGGAGGGCCTTTAGGTCAGGGACCACAATGAAAAGAAAAAAGACGACCCCAAAACATGGCGCCTGTACTTTAAATACCCTTACCCAGAATGCACAGCGAGTGAACCACTCCCACCGGGCTGTTTCTGAGTAAAAGGGTACCCAATGCATGCAGCCTGTTGCATTTCCAACACTTACTGGTGCCCACAGCAACACCCATGGTCAAGTGGAAACTGACACAACCCAGCTGAACATATACAGAAACCAGTAAATTTACCATAATTAGTCTGAGCTAAACTACAGTTTCAGACAACCTTAAATTTACACAAATAACACCTGCCCATCAGGAGTAGGGTGCAACATTTACTTTTAAAGTGATTATAAATTTTGTTAAATAAAAATGTTGGGACTTTATATGAGACAACGACTGCTGCAGAGTTTGTGTGTCTCCATCCCTGAATCATATAGAAGAAAGAGGGAAGAAGGGGAATGGGGGAATGTTGGGACTTTGTCCCACCAGAACCAAATGAATCAATTAGTATGTATTATTTAATGGTGCACATGGAACAATAAATACATATATACAATATATAACATAAAATAAATACATATGTATGTATATATATATATATATATATATATATATACACACACACACACACACACACATAAGTGTTCCTACATTAAAAATATATAAAATGTAGCCCAAACTTGCATATAGACATGATTGATTGCACACATGATATTATAAAATTGATTCAAAATTCTTCAAGGTAGTCTCATAGTAGACACATAGTAGCTGTGACAATACATCGATGGAAAGCACGTTTCGTGGATAACTTCCACTCATCGGGAGCAATATAGGTAGGTCTGTAATGAAATATAAATGCCGGAACATCCCCTTTCGGGTGAAGTTCCGCTGTAATGCATTCCCTGCATTAACCACTTGCCATCCAGCAGGGGCCCTATAGAATAAAATGGTGAGTGTTGCAATTTTTTATGTCACACAGTATTTGCGCAGCGTTTTTTTAAACGCAATTTCATGAATTGAAAAAAAAAAACCCACATACATGGCTAGCCCAATTTTTTTTGTATAATGTGAAAGATGATGTTATGCCGAGTTACTAAATACCCAACATTTCAGGCTTTAAAATTGCGTCTGCCCGTGGAATGGCGGCAAACTACAGTGCTTAAAATTCTCCATAGGTGATGCTTTAAACGCCTTTACCAGTTTAGAGTTGCACAGGAGGTCTGCTGCTAGAATTATTGCTCTCGCTCTGATGTCGGCGACAATACCTCACATGTGTGGTGCGATCACCATTTACATATGTGTGCGGGAGTAATGTATGCGTTCGCATTTACGTAAGCATGGTGGGATGGGGGCACTTTAATTATTAATTTTTTTTTTTGTTCTTTCTTATTGCACAGAGCTGGTAAGTATAACATGTTTGTTATTTTCCTCAATATATATATATATATATATATATATATATATATACCGTATTTATCGGCGTATAACACCCACCGGCGTATAGCACGCACCCCAATTTAGGAGGGAATTTTTAAGGAAAAAAAAACTTTTAGGAGGGAAGTTGAAGGGAAAAAAACTTACATTTAAATGCCCATCATTGCAGCCTTCTCAGTGCAGCCTTGCCCCAGTGCAGCCATGTCAGTGCAGCCATGTCAGTGCAGTCTTGTCAGTGCAGCCATGTCAGTGCAGCCTTCTCAGTGCAGCCATGTCAGTGCAGCCTTCTCAGTGCAGCCTTCTCAGTGCAGCCTTCCCCAGTGCAGCCTTGCCCCAGTGCAGCCATGTCAGTGCAGCCATGTCAGTGCAGCCATGTCAGTGCAGCCTTGTCAGTGCAGCCATGTCAGTGCAGCCTTCTCAGTGCAGCCTTGTCAGTGCAGCCTTCCCCAGTGCAGCCTTCCCCAGTGCAGCCTTCCCCAGTGCAGCCTTGTCAGTGCAGCCTTCCCCAGTGCAGCCTTGCCCCAGTGCAGCCTTCGATCCTCTGTCCCTGCCATCCCGGGCTTCAAAATCGCTGACCGCGATTTGAAAATGGCGCCGCCGGCGCCGAAATACACAGAGCCGGTCCTCGGCTCTTCCCGGGGGCTCTCGTTCACTTTCGGCTCCACTCGTAGTCCCGAGCGGAGCTATCCGAACCTAGCCGAATAGGTTCGGATAGCTCCGCTCGGGACTATGAGTGGAGCCGAAAGTGAACGAGAGCCGCCGAGAAGAGCCGAGGACCGGCTCTGTGTATTTCGGCGCCGGCGGCGCCATTTTCAAATCGCGGTCGGCGATTTTGAAGTTGTGACAGCTCGGGATCGCAGGGGATCGGCGTATAACACGCACCTGCGATTTTCCCCTGATTTTAAGGGGAAAAAAGTGCGTGTTATACGCCGATAAATACGGTATATATATATATATATATATATATATATATATATATATATTGTAGCAGAGCATCCCAGAGATAGCCAGGAAAAGTCCTGTTCGGAGTTTATATGTCTCCCAGGCTCCTCCCATACACATTCAGGGATCTCTGATCCATGATCCAGTTCAGATCTTGGTCCTCTACCCCAGGCCAATTTAAACTCACCTGAGACAGACAGCGGGTGCTCTTGGTCTGGGAACCTCAGACAACTTCTGTCTAGGAGAGCAAAAGGTTGGTAAAAGCTATTAAGCTGTGTATGTGGAAGCTGACAAGCTGTAGGCTTGCTTGGCCTGGTAGTTTGTAAATATTGTAAAGTTAGTGCTGAGACACGGCTAGGTTTTTGTTTGGCTATTTTTGTTTCTATTTGTTTTTCTGGAACCCTGTACAGCACCTGTATGTAAACTTGTATATATCACAAATAAACACTGCACTGTTTGTCACTACCTCACTGGATTTTGTATCTGTGCCTGAAAGACTGCTCATCCCAGGGAGCTTTGTACCTGCTACCTGTCCCTCAGGTTACATATGGTAGAGAATGTAGACAGCAGTAGTAAGTTACTACTTAATGGACCAGTACCCACAGTGACTAAACAGGAAATCCTCAAACAAATAGTGTTATAACTAACGCTATTATACAGGAGCAATCGCATAGGCTGTATGAACAGCTAGCCACTGAGGCAAAAGCGGATAGGAAAACCCTAACTAAGGTTGTGAAGACGTTAGCACAGTGGTCACCTGCTAAAATTAATGATGTTGGAGACAAGCCCTCAGTCATCTATGTGGGTGGATTTCTTTCCAAGATGACTGCAGATGATGGTCCAGAGGCTATTCTGCTAACGTTTAAACGCAACGCTGAGAGGGAAGGTTGACCTAAAACCCAGTGGGTTCGCAGAAGGCCTACTATGATCTGGAGTCAGCAGAAGCAGGAGACTATGAAAAAGTCAAGCAGGAAATCTTGGCGCGACTTGGTGTCACCTTGGCAGTTCGAGCACTGCAGGTCCACAGCTGGTACTTCCAAGATGAGAGGCCCCCAAGATCGCAAGGAGATAGGGGGGAGGATTTTTGGTGCCAGGACTGAAGTTTGGGGTCACAAACAAGGGAAGCCACTGCCTGTCAGCAAATCAAACTGGGGCAACATCAGGTGTTTCCGTTGCCATGAATTGGGACATGTGGCAGCAAACTGTCAATTGACAGATGAACCCATGTAGTGATTTATCAAATTAGTATTGGAGCTGGGAGACTCTAATAAATGCACCACCTCCTTTATATATGACAAAACAATGTATACTCAGAGAGCAAAAGATTGGAGTTTTAAGGTGCAGAAAAATCAATCAAAATCAAATTTACAAAAAATGTATAGAAATTTTATTACATAGATAATATAAAACAATTTGTAAAATTTGGGCCATATCAACCAAATAGTCAAGGTACAAAAGTGTGATTGCCTCTACATGTTTCACCACAAAGTAGCTTCTTCTGAAGCTTTTGTAGGACCTTGTTATTTCAAAATAACCACTAAAACAAAGAAAATTAAAATCAGTTTGACATCTTCACGTGTGAATCGGGGGGCTTCAGTAACCATAAATGCAGTGTTTATCCTCATGACACAACACAGGAAGCACCTCCATGGTTAACAGAGGACGGAATTAAAATTAGACTTGAGAAACTTAACATTAATAAATCACCGGGACCAGATGGCTTGCATCCGAGGGTACTTAGGGAACTCAGTCAAGTGATTGCCAGACCGTTGTTCCTAATTTTTACAGATAGTCTACTGACTGGAATGGTACCAGCTGATTGGAGAAAAGTCAATGTAGCACCTATATTTAAAAAGGGCCCAAAATACATCCCTGGGAATTACAGACCAGTTAGCCTAACATCAATAGTATGTAAACTCTTGGAGGGGATGATAAGGGACTATATACAGGATTTTAGTAATACGAACGGTATCATTAGCAGTAATCAGCATGGATTCATGAAGAATCGTTCTTGCCAAACCAATCTATTAACCTTCTATGAGGAGGTGAGTTGCCATCTAGATAAAGGAAGGCCCGTAGACGTGGTGTATCTGGATTTTGCAAAAGCATTTGACACCATTCCCCATAAACGTTTACTGTACAAAATAAGGTCCGTTGGCATGGACCATAGGGTGAGTACATGGATTGAAAACTGGCTACAAGGGCGAGTTCAGAGGGTGGTGATAAATGGGGAGTACTCGGAATGGTCAGGGGTGGGTAGTGGGGTTCCCCAGGGTTCTGTGCTGGGACCAATCCTATTTAATTTGTTCATAAACGATCTGGAGGATGGGATAAACAGTTCAATCTCTGTATTTGCAGACGATACTAAGCTAAGCAGGGCAATAACTTCTCTGCAGGACGTGGAAACCTTGCAAAAAGACCTGAACATATTAATGTGGTGGGCGACTACATGGCAAATGAGGTTCAATGTAGAAAAATGTAAAATAATGCATTTGGGTGCCAAAAATATGAATGCAATCTATACACTGGGGGGAGAACCTCTGGGGGAATCTAGGATGGAAAAGGACCTGGGGGTCCTAGTAGATGATAGGCTCAGCAATGGCAGGCAATGCCAAGCTGCTGCTAACAAAGCAAACAGAATATTGGCATGCATTAAAAGGGGGATCAACTCCAGAGATAAAACGATAATTCTCCTGCTCTACAAGACTCTGGTCAGGCCGCACCTAGAGTATGCGGTCCAGTTCTGGGCACCAGTCCTCAGGAAGGATGTACTGGAAATGGAGCGAGTAGAAAGAAAGGCAACAAAGCTAATAAAGGGTCTGGAGGATCTTAGTTATGAGGAAAGGTTGCGAGCACTGAACTTATTCTCTCTGGAGAAGAGACGCTTGAGAGGGGATATGATTTCAATTTACAAATACCGGACTGGTGACCCCACAATAGGGATAAAACTTTTTCGCAGAAGAGAGTTTAACAAGACTCGTGGCCACTCATTAAAATTAGAAGAAAAGAGGTTTAACCTTAAACTACGTAGAGGGTTCTTTACTGTAAGAGCGGCAAGGATGTGGAATTCCCTTCCACAGGCGGTGGTCTCAGCGGGGAGCATTGATAGCTTCAACAAACTATTAGATAAGCACCTGAATGACCACAACATACAGGGATATACAATGCAATACTGACACATAATCACACACATAGGTTGGACTTGATGAACTTAACAATACATCCATACAAGGACCCGATCAGTGGCGGCCCGTCCATAGGGGGCGCATGGGCGCCCCCCCCTCCAGGCAGTCACAAAAAAAAATCTCAAAAAAAAAAAGTTAAATCTGGCCCTTTAAAAAAAACAAAAAAACAAAAAAAGAGTCCTTAGGTGTACTGTGTTCGGACGCCGGACACTGCACGATGTCGTAGACAGTGCACTTATGGGAAGTGCCACGTCTATGCGATCACAATCACGAGATTGCAGACGCGCCGATTCATCTGCGGGCTTTTATCCCGCCTTGCGGTGCTTTCCGAAGCGCCGAGTAGCTTTCGCTCGGTGCTCGTAGTATCTATTACTACAGCCAGGTGGATTGCTTGACATCCGAGTTTGATGTCACTTCCTGTTTTCTCTGTCCCATTGCTCCCGGGAGAGAGAAAACCGGAAGTATAAGGAGCGGACTCCTCTATCGCCGCTGTGTAAGGAGACACCGCAGGAGGGGACAACACACAGCAAGGTAAGTACCGCTGTGCTCCCGCGGAGAACAGGGGGGGAGGGGGGGTTTGATGTGACACAGGCTGTATTTGGTGGGACACAGGCTGTATTTGGTGGGACACAGGCAGGCTGTATTTGGTGGGACACAGGCAGGCTGTATTTGGTGGGACACAGGCAGGCTGTATTTGGTGGGACACAGGCAGGCTGTATTTGGTGGACACAGGCAGGCTGCATTTTGTGGGGCACAGGCTGCATTTTGTGGGGCACAGGCTGCATTTGGTGGGACACGGGCGGGCAGGCTGCATTTGGTGGGACACAGGCTGCATTTGGTGGGACACAGGCTGCATGTAAGGAGGGACTCTGCTGGGGGCACCTGATGTAAGGACGGACTCCGCCAGGGACACCTGGTGGCGTCTGGTGGCAGGCGACGTGGCTAGTGACAAGCTGAGGGCTCCCACTGATTCTGCATTATGGTGAGTTGAATGATTTCATTTTATATTACAATGTAATAATAGAAAATAATGCGCTTCAATCATCCAGACACCATAACAACCATGGTTCTGGGATGATTGAAGTACTAACACCAGGTGTTTGGAATATCTTTATCTGCTGATTGTTAAACTTTCTAGAATACACATATTTCTATTGTTGTGTAGGATCTGGGCCTGCTGTCCCTCCATCCCTCTCCCTCCATCCTTCGTTCATCTCAGACGCTAACCACACCGCCTTAGAGCCACGCCCACTATTAAGCTGAAACCACGCCCATTTTCACCAAGTGGGAGGGGTCAAAAAGGAAGGGCGGGGTCTGGCACCCCCCATCCTAAAACTTCACCAGTCGCCACTGGACCCGATAGTAGATTTACATTATAAGCATTACATTTAGATTATCTGATGGATACACGCTCACCCTTTCAAAGTGATCTTGGTTCCAATTGATCCCCTAGACCCATCAAGAGCCAAAACAGACTCAGGAATTGGCGAATAGAAACCAGACCATATCAAGGGCCAGACTGTTGTCTCATCAAATAAGCTTTAAATAAAAAAAAAAAAAAAGTAAATAAGAAAAAAAGAGAAATACTTGTGCATTAGAAACCTATGACAACGTAGTATTTCACAGCAGGGCCCATCCCTGCTCTCACCAAGAGTAACTGAGGGCTTACAGGGTTCTGGTACCACCAACACCTAAGGCCCAATTTTCTGCAGAGTATATAGGGCAGGCCGTATAGTGTATATATACTGTTGTTCATAGTATATAGTGCCTGGGGGACCCCCACATAATTTTTTTTGTTTTATTTGGGTGCGGGGTTCCCCTTAATATCCAAAGGGCCTGGTCATGGACTTTTTTTCAATGATGTTCATCTATATTGCTGGGACCCGACAAAACATTACAGCCGCGAGTAGTTTTAAATGACATTTTTTCCTTTTAGAAATGTCATTTTGCTGTGGTACTGTTCTAAACACAGGAAAAATGTGCCACTTTACAGGCATACTATAGACACCCCCCCAGGCACGATATTTAAAGAAATATTTCATTTTTATTGTTTCACTTTAAGCATTATTAAAATCGCTGCTCCTGAAAAAACGTCAGTTTTTAAAACTTTTTTTGCACCGATCCATGTCCCCTGGGGCAAGACCCGGGTCCCCAAACACATTTTATGGCAATAACTTGCATATAAGCCTTTAAAATTATCACTTGGGTTTTTCATGTTCGTGTCCCATAGACTAATAGTGTTCGAACAAATTCTTTGCCTGTTAGCATGTTCTTCTGCGAACTCAACCGGGGGGGGGGGGGGGGGGGCGGTGTTTGTCTCATCCCTACTGGTGTCATTTTGGATATTTTCATATTCCAATAAAGTTGAGGTGAGCCGGGGTTGGCACTCAGGTGTGTGTTCCAGTGGGCGTATCAGTTAAAACTGGAGCGGTGAGTTCTTTTCATTTGGACTTTAAATGTAAATCACTGTTGGTCCTTGTGGGATTGTATAATGTGACTGGGCCTTCTGCTCCCTCCCTGTAATGCAACAGTTGGCTTAGAGAGAACAAGATAACTTCAAAAGGATATATTTCACCAGAAGTGGACTAAAGTGTTGCCACCATCCCATTCATAAATATGTGAGGAAGGGTCCCCCAAGGAGGATTGGGACTTTAAGGGCAACTGATTATCGATCAAAGACCAAATGTTTCTTTATAATAAACGTAATTTATTAAATATTGTAAAGAGCCAATATCAGCATAAACATTGCAATGGAATATTTAAGAACAATATCAAACAATAGATAGAAAATGACATTGATATTATAGTGCCTTATAGTGCACCAGAATGTATGCAAAATTTGCACTTGCCTGTGTGTGTCTGGCCAGCCAATATAGATTTTGGTCTCTCTCGTGGTGACTGGCGGTAGGGCCCCGTACAGCCTACCTGTCAGCCCCTCATCCTTCCTCTGCTTGACGTGACAGTACAGAGCAAAACTGTCAATGCAAAGCTGTGGTGTGTGTTGTATGTAGCAGTAGGAAAGTGCAGTCGTGTAGTGGCAGGGCAGTCAGTGAGCATTTGTGGGATACATGGGCTGTTTGGTGAGTACTTTTGTTCTCATGTAGTCAAAGCGACAATTTCCTTAAATTGTAATATTGTATTGGAGAGGCCAGATACCTTTGACTCTCCAAGCTGACACAAAATAGAGTTTTGATGCCTTGCTCTAATACGAGCCTTCCACCACGTGCTCAAGATCTCCATGTAGGGATCATCATTTTTATCTTGGAGACAATATCTTAGAGGAGCTGGTCGTGGAACTTGGATCCTTTGGAGAAACAATCTTGTTACTGCAGTGATCATTTGTCCAGGATACATCCACGGAGGAGGAAAAGATCATATCAGTGTTATACGTTCGTTGATGCACAACTAGACCAATCTGGGGTCTATTTTTAAGGTGAGAGGCTAGCACACACTGGGTGTGGATTGGAGAAGGATATCTACAGGCTATCATATTTCATCTATAATTGGACTCCCTTTCCTCTCCCTTTCCCTCTTTTACCTTTTTGCACTTACTTTTTGCATTTATACACTCAAAGAGATAATTTTTCTATAACTTTTTGATATTTTGGATGCACTTTATTATTGGATTATTCATCCTTGTTGTTTATTTGTTGGACAATTATTTAATGATATTGTATTGCACTGTTTGCACATTGGGATGTGAGATATATATTAGCACTTTATATTTAAGTATTGCTTTAGAGTATTGAGTGCTGCTTCACTATATCCTATATACATTCATTGGTGCTGGCAACACTATAGAAGTTCAGCAGCTGTATACACCTTTTGCATTAAGCACTTTATTACTTTAATCGTTTGCACTTCTAGTAGCGCATTAATATTTCACATGTATTTTTTTGGCCTCTGGAGAGACCTTCACGTTCCTGAACTTCCAGTTTCTGATGTGAGTTTGCAGTCTTTAAAATTGTGCATGAGACTTGTCAAGTCATCTGGAATGTGTTAAGCATTGAGATAAAACCTACCATCTGAGAACATGTAAATAAAAATCAGCCAAGATTTTCTGCAAAACTGCCATTTCCCTAATTGTGTTAGTGTCCTGGATTGCAAACATATACATATCCAGAAACCCCCCAAAAAGCAAATCAAAAATGATTAATTATGCTTTGACAGTAGCAGATAATAACTGGCAGGCAGCCAGTGAGCAGTATGTAGTGGCAACACAGTGAGCAGTTTGTATGGGTAAGGCGGTCAGTGAGTAATATGTAATGGTAGGATGGCCAATGAGAAGTATGTAATGGTAGGGCAGTCAGTGAACAGTATGTAGTGGTAGGGCAGTCAGTTAGCAGTATGTAGTGGTAGGGCAGTACGTAGTTGAAGGGCAGTCAGTTAGCAGTATGTAGTTGCAGAGCAGTGAGCAGTATATAGTTGAAGGGCAGTCAGTTAGCAGTATGTAGTTGCAGAGTAGTGAGCAGTATGTAGTTGCAGAGCAGTGAGCAGTATGTAGTTGAAGGGCAGTCAGTGAGCAGTATGTAGTTGTAGAGCAGTATGTAGTTGAAGGGCAGTCAGTTAGCAGTATGTAGTTGCAGAGCAGTGAGCAGTATGTAGTTGAAGGGCAGTCAGTGAGCAGTATGTAGTTGCAGAGCAGTGAGCAGTATGTAGTTGAAGGGCAGTCAGTTAGCATTATGTAGTTGCAGAGCAGTATGTAGTTGAAGGACAGTCAGTTAGCAGTATATAGTTGCAGAGTAGTGAGCAGTTTGTAGTTGCAGAGCAGTGAGCAATATGTATGCATATGTATGCAACATGTATGCATTTAGATGCACAAAAACCGATATTGCTGTATGCATCTACACGCAGCATTTTAGACACCTGTGTGAATGAGCCCTATATTAAAACCCTATTAAAAATATGTTTTTTTTTCTAAAGGTAATAGCAGTCATCACATGGTGTTTGCACCTAAACCGGACAGGACTTGGAGGTGAACTTATCTTTGCATTATATAGTGAGAATGGATGATAGCCCTTCACAGCTCACGTGTGTGTTAGGTCACAATACAGCATTCAGAAGCTTGTTTAAAGTATAAAGCCCAGAACACACGATGTGATTATTGATCGAATGATCGTCCACTTTTTTTGGATGCTAATTTCCATATAGAAAATGAATAGGTTACTAAAGTACGAAAAGTCTCATATAACAAAATAAAAATTCAGAAGTAATGTAATGTGTTGTAGAGTATTTATATTGTATTTTTGGACAGAAACTGTACTGATTAAACACAAATTGTATGATCTGGTATCGTATGAGAAAAATGTTTGTTTGTCTCTTTGGAAAATTTAGGACGAAAGCTGTGTAATAACAATCAGGTTATCGTACGATTGCTTCAAAAGCGGTATTTTTTGTACAATATTCTGATCGTGTGTATGGGGCTTTACTGAAGGCAACACTTTTTTTTGTTTTAGATAGAGTTGAGAGGGATTAGTACACTTTTCAGGATTTTATTGTTGTCTATGCCCCTATTAAGGAGATTTACCCTCTCTGTGTGTCTCAAATTTTAAGTTATCACTAGAACTGGACTGGAGGGGAAACCTTCCAATGGGGACATTGGTTCTGGTGACAACCAGGTATTTCCTCACTCCCTGTTGTGGCTAGGGGACAAGAAGTGAGAGGAAATCTTCCCAACGGGACACAGATGGCAAAAAAACAAACAAACAAAAAAAAAAAGTGACAGGGATTAAAACCCTCCCTTTACTATATCCAAAAAATAAGTGTTTTTTATGAGACCTAGTCTGTTTAATGTCAGGTCTAAATGCAGGTGGAAGGAAAAGCATAAAGTAGTATATGTATAAATTGGTAGCAGTGAAATGATTTGTACTGTATTGCTTTTCTTCGTGCTGTCTCTATAAAAATACAATTGCCCATCCCTGCTGAGTAAATATACCAGTGGTTCAGTGTGTGACTCAAAGTGCTTCTCATGAATACCCATTGACAGTGTCCTGCGCTCGGGGACATGGCATGTCTGGTTACACTGTGTTTGCTTTCGCTGCTCATGTTTGCAAAATCAAAGTTTCTATGTGCATAACCCATTGCCTGTTTTTAGGCATTGTTCTTTTCTTTATTACGAGATTGTTTACAAATCTGTGAACAGTTTGTATCTACTTAGAATTGCTAAACAATGTTTATTCACAGTCAAACTTCCCTAATATGTCAGCGAGAAGAACGTGAGCGTTTTTATTAATTAGCAGAAAGTCACAGCTTTGCAGCCTTTCTGTTATTAAAAATTCCCCATGGTTAATTTAACACTAAGTTATTAGGTTCTCAGATTTCTATGTGCATAGTTGTAATTGCAACCCTCTGTTGGATGGGGGGGGGGGGATTGTTGGGAGAAATCACCCTCCCCAACTAGGACCTGTAATATGTAGGTAAATAAGAGATCCAGAACCTTGGCTAAGTGGAAGAGTGGGTACTAATAAAGTTGGCAGTGTCTCCACCCAGGACAGGCCTCTATAATCAGAATGGATTCCCTTCCTGGGAAATGAACCAGTCATCTGATCAAGGTGGCGGACACAATGGGTAAACTAGAGATACTGTTGTACAAGGAGGATTTGGATTTTGTGGGAATTTCAGAGACTTGGTTCAACAGCTCTCATGATTGGCTGGCAACCATTCAAAGGTATACCCTTTATCGCAGGGATAGAGAGGGTAAAAAAGGGGGAGGTGTATGCCTATATATCAAGAATAATGTACAAGTGAATGTGAGAGATGACATCAAGGGAGCTAGGGAGGGGGTGGAATCATTATGGGTATAGCTCCAAAGGGATGAAGCTAAGAGGAAAATATTACTGGGAGTATGCTATAGACCCCCTAACATGAGGAAGGAGGGGGAGACGGATCTCCCATCACAAGTTGTATTAGCAGCAAGGATGGGAAGTGTTCTCATAATGGGGGATGTTAATTATCCAGACATAGACTGGGCGGAGGGAACCACGCATTTGTCTAAGGCTCGCCAGTTCCTAAATGTCTTGCAGGACAATTTCATGGTTCAGATGGTAGACGCACCAACTAGAAATAAAGCGTCACTGGATCTACTGATTACCAGCAATACAGACCTGATTACGGATGTGGAAATATGGGGCAATTTAGGAAACAGCGATCACAGGTCAATTGGCTTCAGTATAAATCACACAAATAGGAAACATAAGGGGAATACAAAGACACCGAATTTCAAAAGAGCCACATTCCCTAAACTACAAACCTTGTTAGAAGGCATGAATTGGGATAAAATCTTAGGAACAAAGAACATGGAGGAGAGATGGGTTTATTTTAAGAGCATATTAAATAAGGGCATTAGCCAATGCATCCCATTGGGTAATAAATTTAAAAGAGCGAACAAAAGCCCTGGAAGGCTTAACTCCAATGTAAAAATGCATATAAAAGCAAAGGAGAAGGCCTTCAAAAAATACAAGGTTGAGGGATCATCATCAGCATTCAGACTTTATAAAGAATACAACAAGAAATGTAAGGGTGCAACTAGGGCGGCAAAGATAGAACACGATAGACACATAGCGGAGGAGAGCGAAAAAAAATCCCAAGAAATTCTTTAGGTATGTAAACAGTAAAAAAGGGACAGACCATATTGGCCCCATAAAGAATAAGAAAGGACATCTGGTTACAAAGGATGGGGAGATGGCAAAGGTATTGAATTTATTGTTCTCCTCAGTCTTCACAAGGGAATTCAGTAACCAAAACTGCAGTGTTTATCCTTATGACACATCACAGGAACCACCTCCATGGTTAACAGAGGACAGAATTAAAATTAGACTTGGGAAACTTAACATTAATAAATCACCGGGACCAGATGGCTTGCATCCGAGGGTACTTAGGGAACTCAGTCAAGTAATTGCCAGACCATTGTTTCTAATTTTTACTGACAATCTACTGACTGGAATGGTACCAGGTGATTGGAGAAAAGCCAATGTAGCACCAATAATAAAAAAGGGCCCAAAATACATCCCTGGGAATTACAGACCAGTTAGCCTAACATCAATAGTATGCAAGCTCTTGGAGGGGATGATAAGGGACTATATACAAGATTTTAGTAACGAGAACGGTATCATTAGCAGTAATCAGCATGGATTCATGAAGAATCGTTCTTGCCTCTATTAACCTTCTATGAGGAGGTGAGTTGCCATCTAGATAAAGGAAGGCCCGTAGACGTGGTGTATCTGGATTTTGCAAAAGCATTTGACACAGTTCCCCATAAACGTTTACTGTACAAAATAAGGTCCGTTGGCATGGATAATAGGGTGAGTACATTGATTAAAAACTGGCAACAAGGGCGAGTGATAAATGGGGAGTACCCGGAATGGTCAGAGGTGTGTAGTGGGGTCCCCCAGGGTTCTGTACTGGGACCAATCCTATTTATTTTGTTCATAAACGACCTGGAGGATGAGGTAAAGACGATACTAAGCTAAGCAGGGCAATAACTTCTCCGCAGGATGTGGAAACCTTGCAAAAAGATCTGTACAAATTAATGGGGTGGGCAACTACAGGGCAAATTAGGTTAAATGTAGAAAAATGTAAAATAATGCATTTGGGTGGCAAAAAATATGAATGCAATCTATACACTGGGGGAGAACCTCCTGGGGGAATCTAGAATGGAAAAGGACCTAGGGGTCCTAGTAGATGATAGGCTCAGTAATGGCATGCAATGCCAAGCTGCTGTTAACAAAGCAAACAGAATATTGGCGTGCATTAAAAAGGGGATCAACTCCAGGGCGTGGCCTGACCTGGCATGGAGACGGACATCTGAGCTCGGAGCTCCGTCTGCCACAGGAGAATCTTAACGAAGCCTGGAGGTATTTTCACACCTCGCTACCTCAGGATAATGGGCGCTGCTTCCCCATCCTCCTCTGCCTCCCGCTCGAGGTCCCCCAGGGATCTTACCGGGTCACGAAGCCGCAATATCCCGGAGATGTTCAGAGCCGGCAGAGGCAATATGGCACCTGTCCATCACGGCCCAGCACACTCCGGAGCACAACTGCTGCCGCTGAACAACCCGAACCCAGCAGACTCTAACCACAACGGAGGGGGAGACGGGATTGTACTCAGTCCCCAACCTCCGATCAACATTCAAGATTTACGATCGATAGCAGATGATATCAAGGATACTTTATCCGCCGCCATCTCGGAGCTGCGGCTGGATTTTCGAGCCTTAAACGAGCGTGTTCAGATGGTGGAGACTGTGACTGAGCGCCATGACAATGCCATTCACTCAGTCACCGACTGCCTTGACGCCCACACGCTGCAGATGCGTGACATGCAGCGACACTTGGAAGACCTTGACAACAGGGGTCGGAGGCATAATCTCTGTGTCAGAGGCCTTCCGGAAGCCATTGAGGGGGAACAGATCTCTCAAGAAGTGGTGAGTCTCTTCAATGGCCTCCTTCACCGACCCCCGCAAACACCTATCACAATGGAGAGAATACACCGTGCCCTGCGCCCCAAAGGAAGGGAGACTGATCCCCCACGGGACATAATCTGCTGCATAGTAGACTACAAATTAAAAGAGGAGATCTTAAAGCAGGCCAGGGGCAGTCAGCAGATTCTACATGCAGGAGCCCACATCCAAATCTACCAAGACCTATCCGGAATTACCCTACAGCATAGAAGAGACCTGAGGCCACTCCTGGATGTCCTTAGAGAGAAACGCATTCTCTACAAATGGAAGTTCCCATTTTGTCTTTCGGCTTCCAATAACGGCCGCACAGCTCTCCTTAAGGTACCAGAGGATCTGCCTCACTTTTGCCTCACTTGGAATCGCCACGGTGCCAGTACCTAATTGGTATGCCGCTTTCCGCATTGCTCCGGCGGATCTTGACCGGCGGAGAGAAGAACCTATGGACGCTCAAAATTCTAGACACTGTAGGAGACGCTCACCCTCCACCCCCAGGACCCAGACCAACTACCTGAGCGGTCCTGGAGCTGGAAACATCATTACCTCCCCACGGTCCAGGAGAGCGCGCAGGGACCGCTAACATTTGTGCGAAGGGAATCTCCCTCCCATTATCAGTTTTATTTTGTTTAGCACTGTTCTGTGCCTTATCTGACTTTCCTTTATTCTAAGTTCCAATTTCTGACTTCCTACAGCGCTCTAGATATGGGGAATCTAAAGACTGTGTTTTGCCTTTTCAGCCAGCTTCTCATGTTTTAGATATCAACAAGACTTATACTGGGCATCTCTGGACACTGTCATGCCCGCCTGTTCATATGTCGAGCTTCAGTCCTTGCTATCACGTTCACCTCCTCCTCAGCAGCCTATGACTCTATGGCTATAGCCTTCGGGCACAGCAACGAGCTGCACCTGGCCTGGCACTACATTTACCACAAGTCTCAGCGACTTTAGACTCCACCCCGTGACACTTACTGAGTCTCTTAGGCCGCGCTTCCTGCTGCGGACACGCGCAGATCTTTCTACTACGCAAGCTCCTGCAATGCACCTCTGCCCTAAAGGACAAGAGCTGCCTCTCTCATTGCGGCAACTCTGCTTTCCTTAAGCCGACTTCGGAATTCCTACTCCAACCCCCTGATTTACCCCCGGCTCAGGACACCCCGTTCAAGAAGAATCGATCGTTGGTTACGCCGCAGCGGACGCCTACAGACCCCGTCATCAAGTCATTCGCAGACTCACATCTGAACAGTACCGGTATTGTCCTCTTATCGTCCCGGCCTTCATGATACAATCCTAAGTATACGTTCTATTTTCTGGCTTTTTTGTTTTTCCCTTTTTTCAGAGTAGACTGCTGGCTCCACAGCTGACCTTTACCAGTTGAATTTTTTAGATGTTTACTGTACCATGCTTATTGCTAGATATTAGCTATGTAGTTATAACAGTTAAGATATGCACTAATATACATTGTTTGCCTCTTCAAGGCTAGGCAACATTCCCTGCTATATGTTATATGTGTTGCAGATTCACGGAGACTGTGGTTGGCGTGGGGGGGTGGGGAGTGGCTGGTTTGGTGCCCTCTCCCATAGACTGGGGAGAATGGTCGGTACTTGGGCTTCCCCACCGAGAACCTGCACACTACCCATAGCTAGGGCCATTTATCCATGCTTCACTGCTACCGGCGCACTGCCTTGTTAATGCACATACCCGTTGGGCCTGTATAGAGCCCCCTATGGGCGAATCATTGGTAAATACCTCCTATTTTCACACTACAAACTATCCTGTGGTGGCAGCTCGCACCCCGTTCGTTGAACGTTACCCTTACTTAGTCCCTCACTGCCAGGGTCTTGGTCAACCCCCACACGGACTCGGTTAAGGGTGTAGTCCCCCTTGTTGGGACTCTCTCACTGCACGTGTTTCGTTCCACACCGATTACTGATCTCCGAGGTTGTTGGACACACAGTTCCACACCTCTTCGGATACTATCCGGGTACACACACACCTGATTCACATATCTCTACAGCCTTCCGGATTACACCCCCTTTTCCTTCCTACCCCCTCTTACCCCCCCTCCACCAATGGCGGGCACGCAAGACACCAGCCTTCCTATGGACACAATTCCACAGCAGCTACACTCACTCAAATTATACTCTATAAACATACGGGGCCTTAACGTACCTGAAAAGCGGTCCAAGCTCCTCCACTCTTTACAACAAGCCAAAACACATATCGCACTCATACAGGAGACCCACTTCCGGTCGGATTCTATCCCCAAACTTAAAAATCACTACTTCCCCACAGCCTTTCATTCCTCCAACTCGAAAGCAAAATCGAAAGGTGTTACCATACTCCTTTCTAAAAATTGCCCAATCCAAGTATCGAAAGTACAAACAGACCCACTGGGACGTTTTCTCTTTATCAAAGGCACCTTAAACCAACTACCCATCACCATTGCCAATATTTACGCTCCCAATACAGGCCAGGTCACCTTTTTCCGTAATACTCTCCAGCAACTCTCCTGTTTCCAATCAGGAACCCTTATCGTGGGCGGTGACTTCAACGTCTCCCTAACCCCCTCTATTGACACTTCGAATGGGACCTCTTCCCTTTCCTACAGGGCCCTAAGGTCGATCAAGCAACAGTTCCATAACCTACTGCTCCATGATACGTGGCGCACATTACACCCCAAGGAAAAAGATTTTACTTTCTTCTCTACACCACACAATAAGTACTCAAGACTTGACCACTTCTTTCTCTCTCAGACAGATCTCTCACACCTCGCCAAAGCAACCATTGACCCGGCCGTACTCTCGGACCACAACCCCATCTCCGTGACTTTACGATTGAACTCGCCCAACAGGAAAACACGTATCTGGCGACTAGACAGTTCTTTATTGACCGACGAGATACACGTTCAGAGACTGACCACTTGCCTCTCCAACTTTTTTCAGGATAATTCGACACAAGACGTGGAACCTATGGTCACATGGGCAGCACACAAATGTGTAATTTGCGGAGAACTAATGGCCATAGCTGCACACCGAAACAAACTCAAACACACCCGCATGGCGGAGTTAACGGCTCGCATTCGCACACTAGAGTGGACACACAAGGCTTCCCTCGCCATTTCTTCATTAACAGAACTCTCTCAAGCTAGGGAAGAACTCTTAGAAGCACTAACCACGGTGGTTAAACGCAAGTACACTCTGTCACAAAAACTATATTATGAATTCGGCAACAAAGCCGGTAAACTATTGGCGAGGGCTCTTCAAACCAAAAAAGCCTCTCACACCATCCATAAGCTCGTTATTCCCAACGTTGAGGCAGTGGTCACCAATGAAGGCATCTCTGTGCAATTCGTACAATATTTTACCAAGCTAAATAACCTCCCGACTACCCAAAGTACTGACGCAGCGGTTAACCGTAGGAAGACACTGGCTGATCTATTGGAACCCCATATCACACTTATTCCCAAACAGGGCAAAGACCCCACGTTAGTCCCCAACTATCGCCCCATATCGCTCCTTAATGTTGATCTAAAACTGTACGCGAAAGTTTTGGCCAATCGTATCCTCCCCTTCATTCCATCCCTGGTCTCTCTGGACCAGGTTGGTTTTGTCCCTGGCCGTGAGGCCAGGGACAACACCACGAAGGCCCACAACATTCACCATTGGCTTACCAAAACAGCCACACAAGGATTCTTTCTCAACTTGGATGCAGAGAAGGCGTTCGACCGGGTCGCCTGGGATTACATGGAAGCTACTCTGCAAGCGGCGGGCTTCCCATCGCGCATGCTACAAATGATTCTAGCCCTATATGCTTCCCCAACCGCTAGGCTCAGGATTAATGGCGGCTTGTCGGATGCCTTCTCTGTATCCAATGGGACACGACAGGGGTGCCCCCTATCACCCCTTATCTTCATTATGACAATGGAACAATTGCTCCGTAAACTGAGAAATAATCCCGCTATCAGGGGAATTGACATCCAACAAAAGCAGTATAAACTAGCAGCTTACGCTGACGACATCTTATGCCGCGTACACACGGTCGGACTTTTCGTCTACAAAAGTCCGACAGCCTGTCCGACAGACTTCCGGCGGACTTTCGGCGGACTTGCAGCAGACTTTCTAACGAACGGACTTGCCTACACACGACCACACAAAAGTCCGACGGATTCGTACGTGATGACGTACACCGGACTAAAATAAGGAAGTTCATAGCCAGTAGCCAATAGCTGCCCTAGCATGGGTTTTTGTCCGTCGGACTAGCACACAGACGAGCGGATTTCGGGTCCGTCGTAGTTACGACGTAAAGATTTGAAGCATGTTTCAAATCTAAAGTCCGTCGGATTTGAGGCTGAAAAAGTCTGCTGAAAGTCCGGAGAAGCCCACACACGAACGGATTACCAGCCAGCTTTAGTCCGTCGGCGTCCGTTGGACTTTTGTAGACGAAAAGTCCGACCGTGTGTACGCGGCATTACTCTTTCTGACGGACCCTATAACGACCATCCCTAACCTTCTAGCGGACTTTGCCCTTTTCAAAACCTTATCCAATCTTCAAATTGTTTTTGAGAAATCCAAAGCACTCAATATCACGCTACCAACTGATACGGTGAACCTTTGTCGTAGTACTTTCCCATTCGTTTGGGAGAAATTCGAAATATCATACCTTGGGATCAAAATTACAACCCACCTAAGAGACCTTTACGCCAAAAATTTTCTCCCACTGATCCGTTCCATCCAAGGTAACCTACAGAAATGGAATCTGGGTTCATTTTCTTGGCTGGGCAGAATCGCAATATTAAAAATGAATATTCTACCCAGACTCCTCTACCTCCTTCAAGCCATTCTGATCATGCTACCTGCATCCTTCTTTGCCTCATATAAACTTCTCTGTCGGACCTTTGTGTGGGCCTCCAAACATCCGCGTATTAGCTGGGACAGACTAGTTCTCCCCAAACGACTGGGGGGTTTGGGTCTCCCAGATCTCCAAAAATACCACTGGGCCTGCCACCTGACTAGACTGGTGGATTGGCATATACACCGTCCCTCTAAGGACTGGATCGCCCTGGAAGCATCGTTTGCAAGCCTCCCCTTAGCCAACACGCCATGGATGACCCACACCAATGTTCCCAGGGAATTCACCTCACACCCTCTCATTGGTACCACACTCTCACTTTTCAAAAGAGCATGCAAACTGCTGGCCCTCTCACCCTCACCAGGACCCATGACTCCACTGGACAACAACCCAGACTTTCCCCCGGGACTTACCTTAAAAGACCCTAACCTGGAGACCCACGCTTCGCAAGCTAGAGCACAGAACTTCTTCCAAAATGGGACTCTCCTCTCTTTCCCTACTCTAGTGACTACAATGCCTAACCACGACATACCCTTTTACAAATATTTTTTTTTTTTTTTTTCTTTTTTTTCTTTTTTTTTTCTTTTTTTTTTTTTTTTCTTTTCTTTTTTTTTTTTCTTTTTTTGGGAAAAAAAAAAAAAAAAACAAAAAAAAAAAAAAAAACAAATATTTACAATTGAGACATTTCCTTCAATCGCCTAGCCAATCCTCTCTCTGGCACAGGGATCTCACACCATTTGAATTTCTTTGCATCTTTACGGAACCTCAAGGTCACCTGATTTCCTTAAATGATTCCCTCCTGTTTTCAGGTCACAAGGTCAAGGAAGACAAAATTACCCAGCAATGGGAAAAAGACCTATCCTTAGACCTCACCCCCACGGATTGGGATCACATATTTACCCTCATGCACAAGGGTTCCATTAATGTCACGACGCAGGAAAATAGATACAAAATTTTCTCGAAATGGTATCGGACTCCCGACAAAATCCAACACTTTCATCCCTCTGTTCCTCCTACCTGCTGGAGGTGTAATAACACTCGAGGTACCCTGCTCCACATCTGGTGGGAATGCACCCTTATACAACCATTTTGGTCGGAAATCCACCGGCTAATCTCCCAAATCACCACATATACTCTGGACTTCTCCCCCGCCCGCTATTTATTACACCACATACAAGGGTCCCTCATTTCATACAAAAAATCCCTAACTATTCACCTGATTAACGCAGCCAACCTATGTATCCCTGCCCAGTGGAGAAACCCCACCCCCCCCACGGTACAGGACTGGATCCGCAAGGTAGACAGGATAGCGGATATGGAGCAACTCATTTCCCAAGCTGCCGATACTCCTACCAAATTTCAGGCCACCTGGGCTTGTTGGACTCATTATAGACACTCACAAACACACCCGACCTTGCCCCCTCCATCTCCTCATACTCCCTGAGAATTTTCCGCGGCCTGTTCCCCTGTGTCCCCCCTCAAAAACACACCCGTCCCCCATTAACTCATCCTTCCCCTCTCAAGCGACACTGATCTGACATATACATGAAGCCTAGAGCTTGCCGTATCTTTGCATATCGCACATGCCTCACCTCAATTTCAGTCATATATAGGTTTCCCCCACGTGACCGAATCACCCTCGGTCCGCCCTACACCTCGGATGATCCCACTTCCTCTCAGAAGTTCTCAATTTAAGTTGCCATGCCGTTATATTTAAACACTACCTCCGCCTTGTCCTGCATCCCCTTCTCGTTCACAGCGAAGATCCCGTCAGGGGTGAACGGAAACGGGATTGTTCATAACACGGTATGCCCCTGCTCCGCAAAACACATCCGACCTTTCTGAGCCTACACCCCTAGTTGCAGGTGGGGATACTTGCTTTGTTATTCTGTCGGGCTCCATGACTGATCGCACTTTCTTTTATCTGTTCTTGTACCTATTGTATTTATCTTTATGTGAATATTGACCATCTGATATTTGATTCTCTTCGATGTATGTCAAACTTCACTTGTTAACCTGCAAAATTTCAATAAAATCTTTTGAAAAAAAAAAAAAGGGGATCAACTCCAGAGATAAAACGATAATTCTCCCGCTCTACAAGACTCTAGTCCAGGCCACATGTAGAGTATGCTGTCCAATTCTCGACACCAGTCCTCAGGAAGGATGTGCTGGAAATAGAGTGAGTACAAAGAAGGGCAACTAAGCGAATAAAGGGTCTGGGAGATATTAGTTATGCGGAAAGGTTGTGAGCACTGAACTTTTTTTCTCTGGAGAAGACACGCATGAGAGGGGATATGATTTCAATTTATAAATACTGTACTAGTGACCCCACAATAGGGATAAAACTTTTTTGCAAAAGGGAATTTAACAAGACACGTGGCCACTCATTAAAATGAGAAGAAATGAGGTTTAACCTTAAACTACGTAGAGGGTTCTTTACTGTAAGAGTGACAAGGATGTGGAATTCCCTTCCACAGGGAGTGGTCTCAGCGGGGAGCAACGCTAGCTTAAAAAAACTATTAGATAAGCATCTGAACGACCGCAACATACAGCGATATACAATGTAATACTGACATATAATCACACACATAGGTTGGACTTGATGGACTTGTGTCTTTTTTCAACTTCACCTACTATGTAACTTAGGTATTCCAGAGAAGAGGAATTGCTTCAGCATTAACCATAAGTATATAGATACACACAGGGCATTTTTTCTCAGAAAATATATGCAGGAACTCAACCATGACCCTCCAAAACTCATGAAATAGTGGGTGTGTTCAAATTTCACTAACAGTGGAAGGGTCTTAACCATTTCCCGACCGGCGCACAACAATGTACGTCAGCAGAATGGCACGGCTGGCCAAATGGGCGTACAGGTAAGTCCCATTGAATTTCCTACCGTGCCATTGCGTGCACACCGTCGGCGGCGCGCGCGTGCACCGGCAGCGCACGCGTGCACCGGCTGGGAGCTCCGTGAGTCGGCTCGCAGGTCCTACGGACTCGATCACCGCGGCGATGCCCGCAATCACCTCACGGAGAGGACGAACGGGGAGATGCTGATGTAAACAGCATCTCCCCGTTCTGCCTAGTGACAGTGTCACTGATCTCTGCTCCCTGTCATCGGGAGCAGAGATCAGTGACATGTCACAGCTAGCCCATCCCCCTTACAGTTAGAATCACACCCTAGTACTGCCTTAACCCCTCCCCGCCCCCTAGTGGTTAACCCCTTCACTGCCAGTGTCATTTACACAGGAATCAGTGCATTTTTATAGCACTGATTGCTGTATAAATGACAATGGTCCCAAAAATGTGTCAAAAATGTCCGATGTGTCTCCGCCATAATGTCGCAGTCACAATAAAAATCGCTGATCGCCACCATTAGTAAAAAAAAAAAAACATTATTAATAAAAATGCCATAAAACTTCCCCTATTTTGTAAACGCTATAACTTTTGCGCAAACCAATCAATAAATGCTTATTGCGATTTTTTTTTTTTTTTTTTTTACCAAAAATATGTAGAAGAATACGTATCGGCCTAAACTGAGGGAAAAAAATGTTTTTAAATTATTTTTTGGGATATTTATTATAGCAAAAAGTAAAAAATAATGCGTTTTTTTCACAATTGTCGCTATTTTTTTGTTTATAGCGCAAAAAATAAAAACCGCAGAGGTGATCAAATACCACCAAAAGAAAGCTCTATTTGTGGGAAAAAAAGGACGACAGGAAGGGGGTAAATTCTTCCGGGGCTGAAGTGGTTAAAGGAGCATTAAAAGGAGTACATTATGCACAGAGTGCAGAGTTTGGGGGTGCACTACATACATAGTGCAGAGTTCAGGGGTGCGCTGCATACAGAGTGCAGAGTTCAGCTGCCCTCCACAGCTGCTTACCTCTGCATCCTTCATCTACATCTCACTTTCACCTCTCTTCAGCTCTGACCTCTGCATGCACCCCCCTCCACTGCCCCCCTCTTCACCCCCCCCTTAAGCGCTCCACCATCTTCCACATCTTACTTTTGTTGCTGTAGCACCCAGCCAGCTCTCGTACCTCGGCATCCGCACGGCACCTGCATCTCCCTTGTCTCCATCCTGCACTCAGTGAGAGCCGTTAAGGAGATCCATAGGTGTGCGCAGCCTAATGCATTAGGGTGTGCACCCTTAAGTTCAAACACACATGCATGTGTATATATCTACATATATATGACTCTGGCACATTGATCTCCCTAATGGCACAGTGAAAGAGAAAAGGATAAACACTTCTCTTATGACAGAGCCGGTAAGAGGGAGATCTTTCCCATGTTCCTGTTGCTACACAGAACGATAACACTAATGCGCATAGGGGAATTAGGATGTACCTGGGCACACCCGGCACACCCTGTGTGCACGCCTATGAGGAGATCAGATCTGTGGAAGCCATTGGGAGACAAGCTGTCACTTGTAAACCCAGAAGCCGGACTTCTGGGTTTACAAGTGACAGTGATGAGCAGGGAGGAGAGGGCCAGGGGTGGTGGAACTGAGTTCCACCAAGTTCCAGCTGAAAAAAATCCCTGGATACACACCTATAGCTCCCAACTGTCCCTAATTTTGAGGGACTGTCCCTCATTTGGAACAAAGTCCATCTGTCCCTCTTTCCTGCTCATTTATCCCTCATTTTGATCTGATCTATGTGATTGTATATTAAATGTACTTTTTATCTTTCAAAAAGTGTTTCCCAGTGTTCCACCTTTCATCCAGTTTCTAAATTGCTGCATTTATACATTTCAAAAGCCAGGATAAAGGAATAGTAGTGGTAAAAAAAGCACTTCTGGGTTTAACCAATCTTTTTTGTTTGTACAATTCTCCTTTAAGGGAGCATGGCAGGGGATGTATCCTATGCCTACATACTTTTGCTAATAGGTGTCCCTCATTCCCATCTCAAAGTTGGGAGGTATGCACAGTTGCACACCAGTACAAACTTTATATAAGAAAATATTAATAATAATATTGATGCCGCTGTCACTACTCCTGTCAGGCATATAGTCAGAATGGTGGGGCCCCCATCCCTGCAGTATACAACTGCACCCAGGGTAACTGCCCCTCTTGCCCACCCCTTTGTTCCAGCCCTGTGGGCAGCTATAGTTAAACAGCCACAGCACAGTAATATAGGAATAATTACCTAATAGTCTCTGTTTCTGGCCTGGATAAACTACAGCGGCAGCCTCTGTATGTGGACATGTGGTCTTAAAAACCTCTCTATCTTCTTCCTTCCTCTGGGGTTTTTAACCCGGCCTCCCAGAGAAAGGGAAGTGCATATATATATTAAATATTAACTGTGTAATATTAAGAGCAAAGGTATTCAAACACCAACAGTAGAGGACAGTAGATTTCCACATATTATAAATATACAGTATTATATTAGACATAGGCATTGCAAAGTTTTGAGTATTTAACAAATCATTTACCATTGGTCCAAGACTCCAAGCTGTCCATTGAGCTCAGTGATTCTGACAAGAAGTGAGGAGAGGCACTGTGAGCTCATCCTCTCAGTCTGCTGCAAACAGAGTATGCCAGCTTCCATTTAAACTGGCCGCTCTGTATGTTGCTTCTGACAGGCTGCGCAAGGAGCCCGTATCTCCGGAATCATAGGTCGTAGGAGTCCCAAGTTTTGACCAGTGGTGGGGTAGGACTTTAGTTACCTACCCCCCAAATGGGGTCTCTGTGATCGTTTGTTTTTTTTTTTTTTCTCGTTCTATGTTTTTATTGAGATTTACATAAGTAAGAACAATATAGTATAAACTTTGGTACATGGGATACTGACAATATCAATTGAGTCTTTTGATAAGTACATAAATATATTGCGACTTACAATAGGGAGAAAAGGAAGAAAAAAGCCAAAACAATAAGGAAAACGTATAAGCAATCTATATGCTATAAAGAAAATGAGACCGGGCTAAGAGCCTCTCATCAATTAGTAGGTCCAGTATATCATGCCTCCAGACCACCCATCCACCCCAAATGGGTTCAAACTGTGGAAGAGTGGGGGCATTTAAACATGGTATTTACAATGATAATCAGAGGTAAATTAAGTAAAATAGATTATACAACAAGGTCATAGCACTCTTTTTGCAGAGTCTTTGATTGCTAAGAGCAAACAGTCAGATAAATATCACATACTAATTGTAAGTAGCAAAGAATCAGGTGAAAATAAAGGAGTATCCCAAAAGTAAGTACTGTATAATGAAGAGATGGAAAAAAGAAAGTAGGATATAGAAAGAGTGAGGAAAAAGATCTCTACGAGTAACATTACATAAAGATGGATATAAAATATAAGTCATCTCATTGTGCTCGACACTAATAGAATAACTAGTCAAAGAAAAAAATAGCTAAAAAGAAATAATGGAAAAACGAATAAAACAAAAGAAAAAAAAAAGGAAAAAAAGGAGAGTAAGAATAAGAAGAAGAAGAATCTCTCAAGGTGATGGTCCGACTACAAATATAAACACTTATTTTGTTGGTAAGAAAGCAATAATGCCAATAGGGTAACAGTAATGACTAGTCAAAATCAGAGGAGACGTAATGTTTAATCCAGGGTCGCCAAATCTTACAAAATGTATTAATATTGTTGTCCTCAATAGCTATAATTTTAGCATATATGAGAGCTCTATTCATTCTGTGTTTAGCTTCTGCAACTATCAAGGTTTGAGACATCCAAGCCTTCGCTATAGTTTGCTTGGCTGCAGTGCTATGATGGATAAATAGCTGAAATTGAGTACGAGTTAGCGTTGCAGGTTTCAGATTTAGGAGTGCCAAGGCTGGGTCCGAGAGAATAGAGATTTCCAGAGCTTTAGAGGCCATCACGAAAATATTCTTCCAAAATTCTTGTGCCACCGGGCATTGCCACCATATATGAAAGTGGGTACCTGGTGATGAACAGCCTCTAAGGCCCGGTTCACACTTGTGTGATGCCTAACATCGCACAGACATCGCATGTAATTCGCAGCGCACTGCCGTTCACATTACATGCGATGTCTGTGTGGTGCGATATCAGCCATAGAGATAGTATGGCTGATATCGCACCGCATTCGGTGCAAACACGCACAGGACCCTTTAATCTGTTCGGACCAGAATCGGATCGCATGTGTGTTCACACATATGCGATCCGATTCATGTCCGAACTGTCAGTTCGCAGTGCGATATGCAAGCTGAACTGGGGGTGTCGTTAACAATGTATTGACACTCCCCAGCGATTCGCATATGGCAGTGTGAACTGACATGAGAGTCGGTGCGATGCGGGAACCCGCAGTGGATTTGCAGTGTTCTCGCATCGCACCAGTGTGAACCGGCACTAAAGCAGTTAATTGGGTATGTCGGGATATATTTTGCAATTCTGGCTGGTACTAGATGCCATCGAGCTAAAACTTTAAAATTTGCTTCTAAAGCAAAGCAATTTGGAGAGGAATTTTTAGTGGCTAACCATATGTTTGACCAGTCATTAGTGTCAAACACTCGATGCATGTCTTGTGCCCATTTATCCGTGTAAGAGGGTAATGATTTTTTTTTTTTTTTTTTTTTTAATGTTCATGGTTTACTTGCCTCCCCTGACTGCACATCCCTGCCTAAGAGACAGTGGTGATCATCATTGTAATAGGGGCGACTACTACAGTGATTCTCTGTTCCAACAGTGGTTCAAGCTCTATTGTTCAGAACCCAAGGGTGCTGTTATCAGTCTGGTAGCTCACTGAAAGGGGTTGTAAAGGTGTTTTTTTTTTTTTTTTAAAATAACAAACATGTCATACTTACCTTCACTGTGCAGCTCGTTCTGCACAGAGTGGCCCCGAACCTGGTCTTCTGGGGTCCCTCGGCGGCTGTCTCAGCTCCTCCCCGCAAGCATTTACCACCTTCATGCGAGCTCTCTCGCACGGTGGTGAGTGCTTGCGGGCGCGCTCCCGTGATACAGCCGGCGGCTATAGCCGCTCGCTGTATCACTCGGCCCCGCCCCCCGGCGCGCCGCGTCATCGGATGTGATTGACAGCAGCGCGAGCCAATGGCTGCGCTGCTTTCAATCCATCCACTGCAGCCAATCAGCGGCCAGGGTGAGCGGAGGAACAGATGTCGGGAACGCGAAGCTGACTTTCGAGGCGTCAGGTAAGTAAAACGGGGGTGCTGGGGGCGGCGGTTCTGTCAGAAGTTTTTTCACCTTAATGCATAGAATGCATTAAGGTGAAAAAACTTTTACCTTTACAACCCCTTGAAGTGCTCTGCCACAACTTTAAAAAGTAAATGCCTTTCTAGCACAGGGAATTGTTTGGGAGGCCAATAATTTCCAATAGGGTGAATGTGAGAGAGTAAATTGAGACATGGAAAGGCTCAGCAAAAACTTGTCATTTTATCTAGTGATCTTGTCAATGGTCACATACTCTCTCCTTGCTGACAGATTTTCTTTATATAATAAGATATACAGTATATGTAATTATTCCAAACGCATTGACATGTAGTCTATGTAATATAATATAAAAAAAGTACATTTTAGCAGTAATGTTTCTTTAATGTTGAATATTTTTTTATACTCTACATTAAAGAAACATTACTGCTAAAAGGTCTGTTTTTAGTATTTTTATGTTATCTTTTCTTCTTTTCTAGTCCTTCCAACCCATTAAAGAGGAGGTCCGCCCACCGCTGCAAAAATTAAAAGCCAGCAGGTGCACATACTGCAGCTGCTGACTTTTAATAATCGGACACTTACCTGTCCTGGGGTCCAGCGATGTTTCCATCAGCTGTCGGGTGCATGCCGCCTCCATTGTGAGTAAGGGAACTCGGCAGTGTAGCCTTTTGGCTTCATGCCGGGAACCCTACTGCGCATGCGCAAGGCTCCATTCCTCTCTCCTACTGGCCTGGCGACCAGTGTTAATTTTAGTCTTAGGACTAAAATGGCATTTTAGTTTTAGTCCTATTTTAGTGTTCTGCAATTGTTTTAGTTTTAGTCGACTAAATCTCCAGTACATTTCAGTAATTGCAATTTAGTTTTAGTCATACTCTTTTGACTAAAATGGCATTTTAGTTTTAGTCTCATTTTAGTCTCTTGACTAAAATGGCTTTTAGTTTTAGTTGTATTTTAGTCATCTCAATTGTTTTAGTCGTATTTTAGTCGACTAAAATAGTATTCATTTAGTCCACTAAAATGTTTTAGTTGTTTTCATTGACTAAATTAACACTTCCGGTGACAGGGAGAGGAGGAGGGAGGAGGAGGGAGCCCAAACCGTGCCGTCAATATCCGCAGCTGAGGCTCCCGGAAGTGGGGAAAGCATATCTGTGAAAGACAGGTATGCTGTCCCCCCTCCCCCCCTCGAAAGGTGCCAAATGTGACACCGGAGGGGGGGGGGAGTACAATGAGCGGAGGTTCCACTTTTGGGTGGAACACCGCTTTAAGGGTACTTGCACAAGATATTTACGTATGTATGAACATCAGATACAGAATGATGGGCAGTATAGTAAATGCATGTATTTGCGTGTTTTCCTGCATACGCATAACCGCACATAAATTCTAGCTATCTTGAGATATGTCATGCATGCGTATGCACATATTACGTATTAGCGTATACATGTGTGTGCGTGTAAAATACTGTTCAGCAATGCAAATTTTTTAACTTTTTTTTTAATCTATATCCAGCACAATTTATGCGCTTGTGTGTACAGGCCCTTTAAAAACAATTGTCTGCATTTAGATCAGTAAAAAAAAATCAAAAGCCTCTACAGAGTCGCGCTAAATGAGTATTTACACCCATCTATAACAAACAATAAGTGACATCCAAATGAAATAAAGTCCAGAAAAGTGACATTAATCCAAAAGGTGAGAATGTGAAAATGGAATTATTGTCAGTGCATCTGCAAAATCGACGCCATCCATCACCCATAGTGAGATCTTTCTGGAGCACCACCACCTATTCGGACACAATGCTCCCTTACCATCCCTGGCTGGGTGTGTAACCACAATCATTATTGACCTTCTGTGGTAGGAGGTTCCTTTGAACTGGCAAGCGAGCATTTTGTCCGAATAGGTGGTGGTGCCCCAGACAAGATCTCACTCTGAGTGATGGATGGTGGTGATATTGCAGATGCACTGACAAGTATTCCATATTCACATTTCTCACCTTTTGGATTAATTTCACTTTTCTGGACTTTATTTTATTTAGATGTCACTTAATGTTTGTTATATATGGGTGTAAACACACATATAGCGCAACTCTGTAGATAATTTTGATTATTATTGTACTGTGTTTATATCTCATAGGAGAGTTGCTGCTTTACTAATTGGTGTATTATTTGGTCAATCTTATTTAATAAGCGCAGTTTTTTTCAGTAAAAAAAAACTTTCTAAAGTTTTTTTCAGCTAAGGCGCCCTATAAAATTATGCACAATCTTGAGGCACCCCAATCAAAAATGTAAAAAAGGAAACTCATTGTTTTACATAAGGCAGCAACATCCGCACATGTAGGACACCCAACGTTAGAGGTGATTTATTCTTCCAAATCAAATACGCTTTTGCGAACTAGTGCTGACTAGTATTTCAATGTTTCTCTTCTCCCTCATTCACCTAATGTGACCTCAGTGCTGATGGGGATGGGCAAACGAGGATGCTATGCAGGTGCCCGGGGTCCTCCTTATCAACTGATGATGTGATTGGTTGTTAGGACACTGGTAGCTGAAAGGTTGTAATGGTGCAAAATCAAAACCTGTGGCTTTGTGTAACCAGAGAATAGGTTTCATCCACCTGCTGGTTTGTATACAATTTTTGGGCAATTTGTAGGCATTTTGCCAAGGAACCCCTGAAGCAACCTAAAGGCACCTCAGGTACCCTGGTTGGAAAAGGCTGGCCTAAAAATGTGTCGTATTTAGGCATCTGTGTGTAAGAGGCCTTACTGCGTTTAGATGGCTAGGAGGAAGGGGGGCATTCTCACTCTATGGCCTTCTCTGTCTGTCTCACTCCCTTCTTCTGTATCCATGTAGTTACATTGTTTATTTATTCTCACACTTACATGTCTATGTTTCACTCCTTTTTTTTTAATTATATCTTTACAATGAATAGCCTTGGGATAGCGTATGAGTACAGCTACGAGAGTTCTGGCAGTAAGCCTCTCTTCCAGAGCACTTAGCGAGTAATTATTTCCATCACTGCTTGATGGTTTGCCAGGAAAGCTGTGGTTTCTCGAATGGCATACCCGCTTAACAAAACATGTTCCAGGCACATAAAATGTTGTAATGTATTTGCTTTTTAGTAGGTAGTGGGAAAATGTACATAAAAATATGCAAAAAAGTGGGAGTAGAGAACACAATAGAAAACCTACAGGCGAAAAGAAATGCATTTGTATTTATCCAAGAAAAACTATACTGAGTGCAGTGTAAATAATGATTGGTTGTTATGAGAGTTATGACTCCACTTTCCTCTTTGTGCCTTTTTTCCTGTATGGTTTATATGATAATCCATATTAATGTAGGATGGGTTTCATAAAACCTAAAAACATGCAAAAGGGACACTTGTGCTCAGCAAGATATGGGCTCACCAACAAATATTTAATGAACTGAGGTCATCTGATGTCCTACATTTTTCTTGTACAGCAATTCTTTTTATTAAAATGCAATGGGGGGGGGGGGTGTTGCTGCGCTAATCCAGCAATAAAATAAATTTTGCTGCAAATCGCAGTGTAAAAATAAAGCCCTGAGAGTAAAATAATCCCAAAGGGATAAATCACAAACATTAACAATGACTATATATGGAAATAGTATGTGACAAATAATATATAAAAAATACAATAATATAAAAAATAAAAAATACAATACTATACAAAAGTGCAGAGTGCAATCACAAATGCATAAATGACACTATCAAGTGTACTTAATAAAACATAGGATAAAAGATATTGTGCAATGCAAAAAATGTGCAGAACTCTGCAAGGAAACAGCTTCCTGTGAAAGTGCAACCATTCAGTGTAACCAATGTGATGCTGTGCGTGACATGCACACAGCAGGCGTACGGCAATAACAAAGTGCCTGGTGCAACGAAAACATCCAGGTGACCAAAAGTTCCAATCAGTCCATAGCAGTCATAAGTGAATAAAAGCAGATGGAAGTATTCCTTTGCAAAGTGAATAAACGTTCTGATGTGCAAATAGTATGGTGAAGTGCTTGAGTAAATGAAAGGTAGTGATTCCTCTTCATGCAAAAATCACACTCTGATAGGTAATGGCCCCTTACCTTAAGGTAATAAGGTATCAGCATAAAAAACAGTGCTGGAAATAGCTGTCTTTCTCTCTATTCCTGGACCCGGATTCATTCTCTAGAAAACTAAGTCCCCTCAGTCAGTGCAGGAGACATAAATAGAAAGAAGGGGGTACCAAATAGTGTAGTATTGTATGACCAAAATGGGTTTTATTAAAACAGTATAGGGTACTCACATATAGCAGAACAAAAAACAGCTTCCGACGAGTGGCAAGCTCATAAGCCTCAGTCAGCAAAGAGTGCCTGTCCCGTCCCTACGCGTGACGTCACACAACATGTGACTTCATCAGGCGATCGAGTCAAGTCACGTTTTTTGTTCTGCTATATGTGAGTACCCTATACTGTTTGAATTAAACCCATTTTGGTCATACAATACTACACTATCTGGAAAATGTATCCCCCTTCATGACCAGACCATTTTTTGCGATACGGCACTGCATTATTTTAACTGACAATTGTGCGTTCGTGCTACGCTGTACCCAAATAAAATATTTGTCCCTTTTTTTTCCTCCTCAAATAGAGCTTCTGGTGGTATGTGATCACCTCTGCGGTTTTTATTTTTTATAAACAACAAAATACTTTTTTACTTTCTGTTATAAAACATATCCAATAAAATATCTGAAAAAATCTAATTTCTTCATAAATTTAGGCCAATATGTATTCTGCTACATATTTTTGGTAAAAATTAATCCCAATAAGCCTATATTGATTGGTTTGCGCAAAAGTTATAGCGTCTTCAAACTATTGGACATTTTTATTTATTTTTTTACTAGTAATGGCGGCGATCAGCGTAGGGTTGCCACCTCATCCCTTTAAACCCGAACACATATGAATTACACAGGTTCTGAGGCAAATTTAATGCAGATAAAGCACCCAATGAGTTTAATTACCACCTTAATCGGCCACAGAACCTGTGTAAATAATATGTGTTCGGGTTTAAAGGGATGAGGGGGCAACCCTTGATCAGCGACTTATAGTGGGACTGCAATATTTTGACAGACAGTCAGACACTAACTGACACTTTTGACACTTTTTGGGGACCAGTTACAGTAATCAGTGCTAAAAATATACACTGTCACTGTACTGATGGCACTGGCTGGGAAGGGGTTAAACATCGGCGATCAAAGGGTTAACTGTGTGCCTAGCAAGTGTGTTTGTGTACTGTGGGGGAGGTACTTTTACTAGAATGCATGGATCCATGTCCCTGCTTTGCAGGAACACAAGATCCATGCCTACCCTACTGATAGAATGGCAATCGCTGTTTTGTCTCTGTGCTTAATGATTGGCGGGTGCCTGTGGACATCGTGTCCGCAGTACTCTCAGATCAGCTCCCGCTGTGTATAGCCACAGCGGGAGTGGGTCGCCCGCAGCGCACATGTGCGCCCCCTACTCGGAAGTGTTGGATCACGTACTAGGTACATGATCCAGCACAGCAGTGCCAGCAGCTTGGCCCAGCGTAAGTTTACAGTACATATCCATACCTTGTCAATCCCTGCTGAAGCAGAGAATCACTTTAGTAGTCGTCGCTACTACAGTGTTTGCCACTGTCTTCTGGGTCTGGTGTTGAGCGACTGCCCTGCTGCATAGTAATCATATGGATTTGCTTGCTCTGCACAGACACCATTCAGAGGATGCTTTGCATTTTCCTGCTGTGTGTTATCTGAAAAAACATTTATAAAATATTTGCAGTGTGAATGTCTCAGCACTCAAGCAAAAGTCATAAATAATACTCGTAATTTTTGTAGTATCTGTCAAATGTCAATTTGCTACTTGTCTTTCTCAATGAGAAGGTTACATTCACTAACATTCGATCCTATCTCAACCAGAAGAGAACATTCAACCAATAGAGAAAATAGCCTAAAATACAGGCTAAGATTATTCAACCAGACGAGGAAATGATATGAGGGAGACTTCCACTCTGTAAACGAAGTGAAGTATTTATAAAAAGCTAAAATGGCAAAGCTATTAATCCTATGAAACTGCATGTTCATTTGATTTGTACAAAGACAAATGTTGTTTGCCTATTTTTGCTCCAGTCCAGTTTGAATGCTTTCTATTAATAATAATAGAGTGATTCAAGAAAATAACACTTTGGGCAGGGGTCAAGTCCTGGGGAAAAAAGTGTGGGAACTCGCCCAAGATCCCCCCCATCTCAAAAATAAAGTGTGTTCCCATGCGTCCCTGCAGGACTCGAGTCCTGCCCCCACAGCACTGTCTTACTCTGCTCCCTTCATCCCCCCACCAAGTAATGTCCTCCTCTTCCCCTTCCACCTCTCTCCCGAGTAATGTTCCCCTCTGCCCCCTTCAACCTCCCTTAGTAATGTCCACCTCTGCCCCCTCCACTTCTCCCCCCAGTAATATCCCCCTCTGCCCCCTTCACCCCACCCCCCAGCAATACAATGAAAAAATACGTGAAAAATACAGCGCCAACTGTGAAGAAAAGCAGCCAACATAACAGATAGCCAAAATGTTAAGTGATAAATAAAACAAAAAATGTGGGGCTAAATAGTGTCTGTTACTGTGCAAACCTAACCAGAATGTGGATCTGGAGGTCAGCTGCACAGTAAACATTTAGTGGAACACTCAGAAAGACAAGTGTAGAGAAATATGTGTGAACAGAAAGCTTGAAAATACATGCATATATGTGTGCACTTGTAGGGTATAAGCCTACAATTTAATTATAAGCACGTCCATATAAATATACAAGTGAATGGGTATATTCAACACATGTGTGGTAATGGGTATCACTGGATACCAAGATGAATTAATAGCCTCCTGGTAGTCACCAGGCCGATAGAAGATTCGGAAGTGGATGCAGTATTGTGCATAAAAAATGTGTATCAAAAAAAATAAAAAATATAATGAATAAAATGTCTGATGGAAACAATCTCAAAAAAAGATTATGTAACCCAACTAAGAGTATAGTATTATACATAAACATATAACAGATTATATCATAAGTGTGTCTTATGCAAATATTGGGACTGTGTATGATGGCTCACACAAAATAGAACTGATAACACCATAGGGTGTGTACATAAGTGTACACGCTAACCAAAATCCCAAAACCAAGACTCCATGGACACCGCCCACCATCTTTGGACAGACCATCTCTCCGAGCACCAAATGTAACCAAGTGTAGCGCTAAAAAATGAGAAAGAGAATATTGCTATACCACATATAATAGCAAAATGAATTGTGAAAAGATAGTGTTTTGTATACTTTGTGAACATTCATACATATAGAACACTTATGTTATAAAGCCTTAGGGTCACCAAAAGTGATAACAGGATGTAAAAATGGCAATAAAGTCCAAAACTGACTGAACTGGGTACCCCAGACGAAGTCTTGTATGACGAAACGCGTCAGGACTCCACTGCCACCATTTTACTTGCAAGCGCTTTTTATTCTGAAATATAAGTGTTTTTCCTTTTAATAAATTTTTTATGGTTTACGGAATTACGCTATGAGCCCCTTCTTCATTACATGTGGGTAATGTCCGTTGGTGTCCGAGCTTCCATATGAAGAACACCTCTTTGGGATAGCAACGTTACAACTTCACCATTCACCAGCCCTTGGTTCCCTACCTTCATTGCCAGTGAGCAATCCAAGCCTGTTTGACCCATATAGCGTATGCTAGGTGGGTCCCAACTTTCTGGTAAGCCTCCAGTCATCCTAGGTGGCGGTTTCGCACAAGTGTTTGTCAGCACATGTTGGATTACATACAGAAATCTCTCACGAGTATATGTTTTGGAATTTATCACCATTGCAAAATTTATGTTCATCGTACCTGCACATTCAGTTTTGGACTTTATTGCCATTTTTACATCCTGTTATCACTTTTGGTGACCCTAAGGCTTTATAACATAAGTGTTCTATATGTATGAATGTTCACAAAGTATACAAAACACTATCTTTTCACAATTCATTTTGCTATTATATGTGGTATAGCAATATTCTCTTTCTCATTTTTTAGCGCTACACTTGGTTACATATGATTTATTACAAATTTTCTATTTGTTGTGTTAGCTGCTTACATCTATGACTTTTTTGGAGTAAGCGCATGGTTTATAGGTTTTTTCTCCGAGCACCAAAGCCAAGAGTCTCGGAGTTATCTTTGACTCAGAATTGACAATGGATGCACAAATAGGATCAGTAGTTAGTGGATCTCACCATCTCCTCCGCCTGCTACGCAGACTCATCCCCTTCATCCCAGAAGAGGACAAAGCAGCAGTAATTGGAACAATCATCAATTCCCGACTCGACTACGCAAACTCGCTCTACATAGGATTACCCCAATATCAGCTTGCGCGCCTACAGGCCATCCAAAACGCGGCGGCAAGACTGCTAACAGGAAAAAAAACCCTGGGAGTCCATCTCCCCATCCCTGAGGAGCCTTCATTGGCTAACCGTAAAGAATCGGATCACATTTAAGACCCTCTGCCACACCCACAAATGCATACAAGGTAACACCCCTCAATACCTCCGAGACAAAATAAAACACTACACACCCAATCGCACCTGCAATCATCTAACCAAAACCTCCTCCTCATTCCCAAATACCGCTACAAAGCCAGGGGAGAACGAAGATTCGCAGTCCAGGGACCTCGGCAATGGAACACTCTATCGACTCACATCCGCATGGAAGGAAACCATCTGGCCTTCAGGAAAAAACTCAAGACCTTCCTCAAGAAGATGACAGCACAAAACGCATTAGCGCCTTGAGGCGATTCAGTACGCATTTGCAGCGCTTTACAAATCATTCATTCATTCATAAGTATAGAGGTTGATACAAGTGGTGTAACATGTAAAATAAGTGTTATCTCCAACCAAAGGCCGACATGGTCTATACACAACATGAATAAAGGTTACTAAAACTAGGAGAAATCCATAGTAAATAACACCCCTGGCGAGGAAAAATTAAGTTCTCATGGACGTATAGCAAACGCTAGTGTGAACGACTTCAATGCCTTCTGTGTACATGTAAGGTAAATCCGATCAGTGTACACGAAGTTGGGGTAGACACTTAGAGCCCATTCACACAGGGGCAACTTTGGATCCGACTTCAAGTCGCCCCAAGTCGCCCCTAGTCGCCTCAAGTCGCGCTACATGAAAAAATCAATGTAAGTGAATGGATCCGTCTTAATGTACACTACTGCAGTCGCTCCGACTTCAGAAAAGGTTCCTGTACTACTTCAATCCTACTTGAAGGCAACTTGTACCCATTGATTTCAATGGAAGTTGCCTCCAAGTCTGATCACTGTTCATACTGAGGCAACTTTACAGGAAACAGAAAGGAAACAGAAAGTAATTTCCTCCACTAAACAGCCAGCCCCCTCCTTCTCACACACAGCTGATAAGCTCTGATTGGCCACTTGTAAAGTTCCCTGTCCTGGAGGCGACTTCAAGTTGTGTTGTAAGTTGCCCCAAGTCGCGCTGTGATTCATACTCAAGTCGTGTCCAAGTTGCCTCCCAAAGTCGCGCTGGAAGTTGTGTTGCCCCTGTGTGAATGGGCACTTAGACAATATTCGTCAAGACTTCAAAATGGTAACGAGGAAGCTGGAGTACGCTTACCAGAACAGGTGGACTCACCAGCCAAGGGCTGTGAATCCAACAAGCTTGTACTGGAATTCGATAGAGTAGTTAGCCCAGAGGGAGTAGGTGTAGAGCTGTATCCAGGAGGAGGTACGTAGAAACTCCTGGCTATTACTTTCATCCGCAAGGACTTCAACTGGGGTATATGCCTGCTTGCCACTGATATGCTTATTTATATATAAAATATAATACCAAAATTAGGACACCTATTTTCGCCATGTGGAATCTAACTTCCGTGTTCACGGGGATAGCGTCGGTGTCATCATCATGTGGTAAGGATAAATGAATAGGAGATGGCTGGATAAACAGCAAAACCAGACCTCAATCTCGTTATCCAATAGGATCAGTACTTCTCCATCCGACGGACGTAGGTAGTCACGTGCACACAGCGTGAGTAGCTATTGGTTATCGGTTAGACCTATCAGGTGCATCCAAAAAAGAGTCATGTGATAATATGATGACGGTCAAGGTATAAACCAATGGTATCAAACCGTAGCCGGAAACAGGAAATAACTAAGTAATGGGCCTTGGAGCGCATCTCCGGTGCAAGCCTCGAGATAGCGTCTTGAAGGAACACCAGAGACAGACAACAAACACACGGAAGTGTATAAGGGTTAAAATAAAAAAAAAATCATGAAAAACAGTTATGAATCCCAGGGATGTATCCCTCTACCGAGGCCATAAAACAAAAGCTGATAAAAAATATAAAAATAAAAATAAATATTAGCCGTAGCATCCGGAAATGAAATTCCACATGACAGTGGGTACAAGTGCATACTATGGACATATATTAATACAAAATAGGATATAGACTGTCTATGTCCAATCGCAAATGAAGCGTCTGTACAAGTGTGCAACCCACCATACACAAATGACAGACTCTCCATCACGGAATGGTAAAAAGTATGTAAAGGTCTGATCAGCCTAAAAATATATAATGAACAAAACATGAATAATGAGTTCCAAATTGTGCAATAGAAATCAATAATCTATAGATCAAGTTAAAATAAAACAAAAGTAGAGAGAGAGACAAAATTACATGTATATATATTGTATATATTGTAACAACTTTGTGAGCGTAAAGATCTCACTATCCGCCCTGCAGATAAGGGTGGGGGGATAGTCATCTTAGACAAAAGTGACTACAGATACTTATTCACGACTTCCCAATAATCTGACATCTACTTTCAAGAAGACACTTACCAACCTTATTGATACAGGATTCCAGTTAGGGATTTTAGATAAGAAGGAGAAGAGTTACTTAATACCAATTGCTCCACGCATTCCTATTATCTACTACTTGCCCAAAGTACATAAAAGTATTACCCAGCCTCCTGGGCGTCCCATCATTAGTGGCATTGACTCCATCACATCCCGTATAGGGAAATATATTGACTTCTACCTCCAACCCATTGTTCAATCAATGCCATCATATTTGAGGGACACTATAGATACTATTGCCAAGTTAAAACATGTAGATTACAGTGAAGACCTGCTACTTATCACTGCTGATGTTACAGCACTATATACATGTATACCTCACAACTTAGGCCTTGCAGCAGTACAATTGTTCCTATCCAGAAATAAGACTATTCCAAGAACTCAACAAAGGTTTATTATGGATCTGTTACGTTTCACCACCAAACATAATTATTTTTGGTACAATGGAGATTTTTATCTCCAAAAAAAATGTGTGACCATAGGGGCTAAATTTGCCCCCAGGTTGGCTAATATCTTTATGGCACATTGGGAGGAGGATGTCGTCTATGCCTTAGACCCCCCAGAATTGGTCCCCTGGGCTAGGTACATAGACGACATCCTCCTCCTATGGAGAGGCAGTGCCGATTCTTTGCACTCCTTTATAGCTATTTTGAATTACAACAAAATAGGCATTGATTTGACCTATGAAGTCAGCCCCTCCACTAGTCATTTTTTAGACTTAGAGATAACAGTAGCTATTAACCAATTAGAGACCAAAACCTTTTTTAAGCCTACCGACCGGAATGGATACATTCCAGTTGATAGCTGCCATCACGCAACTTGGTTGAAGCCGGTGCCTCGAAGTCAACTTACACGCATTAGACGTAACTGTACGAACCTTTCCGACTACTTCCATCAGGCTAATACTCTTAGATCCAGATTTATTGCTAAAGGTTACAATCCCTCAGATATAGATGAAGAGATTAACAAAATCTCTTTGGTGGATAGAAATCTTTTATTATCTGAGCAACCAAAATGCACACAGAATAGTAAACACAGATGGTCTTTTCTCACTAATTTTTCAGTACAACACAAACAAATTAAGGACATTATATCCAGACACTGGAAAGTTTTAAAGAGTGACAAAGTATTAGGTCCTTTACTTCCAGAACATAGTGGAGTCATCTATAGAGGTGCACTACCAATAAGCGGACAGATTGCCCCCAATGTAACAGATCCCCCGATCACTCGGTCCTTTTTCCACAACATGAAAGGGATTTTTTCCCTGCCGCAAATGCAATGTATGCTTGCACAACATTTGCGGATGGAGGAAAACTGAAACTTTTGTTTCTACATCTACGGGGAGGGAATATCAGATTAAACATTTTTTGACGTGTCAAACTCGGTATATTGTCTATCTTATCACGTGTCCGTGTGGGAGACAATATGTGGGCCGTACCATAAGAACATTTTCAGTGATGGTAAATGAGCACATAATTAATATTAAAAAGGGACACACCAATCATAGTGTCCCGAAGCATTATCTCCAGTGTCACAAGCAGAACCCAACTGGTACAAAATTTCAGGTTATTGATAAGTTTGTCCCCCATTGGAGGGGTGAGTCACTCATGAGGGGCGTATCTAAACTTGAAACATTCTGGATACACCAATTAAAATGCTACATGCCCCACAATCTCAATATAGATTGGGACATCAATGCATTCATCAATCAATCTTGATCACGAACATCTTTAATTTTTAGTTTTTTGAGACTTTAGGATACAATATATATACATGTAATTTTGTCTCTCTCTCTACTTTTGTTTTATTTCAACCTGATCTATAGATTATTGACTTCTATTGCACAATCTGGAACTCATTATTCATGTTTTGTTCACATTATATATTTTTAGGCTGATCAGACCGAGAGTCTGTCATTTGTGCATGGTGGGTTGCACACTTGTGCAAATGCTTCATTTGCAATTGGACATAGACAGTCTATATCCTATTTTGTATTAATATATGTCCATAGTATGCACTTGTACCCACTGTCATGTGGAATTTCATTTCCAGATGCTACGGCTAATATTTATTTTTTATTTTTATATTTTTTTATCAGCTTCTGTTTTATGGCCTCGGTAGAGGGATATATCCTTGAGATTCACAACTGTTTTTCATGATTTTTTTTTTTATTTTAACCCTTATACACTTCTGTGTGTTTGTTGTCTGTCTCTGGTGTTCCTTCAAGACGCTGTCTCGAGGCTTGCACTGCAGATGCACTCTAAGGCCCATTACTTAGTTATTTCCTGTTTCCTTATGGCCGGCTGCGGTTTGATACTAGTGGTTTATACCTTGACCGTCTTCATATTATCATATGACTGCTTTTTGGAATCACCTGATAGGTCTAACCGATAACCAATAGCTACTCACGCTGTGTGCACGTGACTACCTACGTCCGTCAGACGGATAAGTACTGATCCTATTGGATAACGAGATTGAGGTCTGGTTTTGCTGTTTATCCAGCCATCTCCTATTCGTTTATCTTTACCACATGATGATGACACCAACGCTATCCCCGTGAACCCGGAAGTTAGATTCCACATGGCGAAAACACGTGTCCTAATTTTGGTATTATATTTTATATATAAATAAGCATATCAGTGGCAAGCAGGCATATACCCCAGTTGAAGTCCTTGCGGATGAAACGCGTTGGATTGGATATGCTTGCTGAGCCACTATTTACATAGCGCTTTTTATCTTGTCAGTTTTTATTCTGTCCCTGTTTGTTTGGGAGTCAGGTGAACTTTTAAAAAATAAATTTTTATGCGGATTTACACCATGTGGAGGCATTTTTTCTTCTTTTCTTTTGGGAAATTCTACCTTTTTATAAGAGGACCGGAGATCAAGGTTGGCAACCCCAGTATAGCTGTACAACTATGGAAGCTCCAAGTCTGTGAACATCTATTTCTGATGGTTGGTGAGTAATAGCCAGGTGTTTCTACGTACCTCCTCCTGGATACAGCTCTACACCTACTCCCTCTGGGCTAACTACTCCATCTACCGAATTCCGGTACAAGCTCATTTGACTCACAGCCCTTGGCTGGTGAGTCCACCTGTTCCGGTAAGGGTACACCAGCTTCCTCGTTACCATTTTGAAGTTTTGACCAGTATTGTCTAAGTGTCTACCCCAATTTCGTGTACACTGGTCGTATTTACCTTACATGTACACAGAAGGCATTGAAGTTGTTCACACTAGCGTTTGCTATACGTCCATGTGAACTTCATTTTTCCTCGCCAGGGGTGTTATTTACTATGGATTTCTCCTAGTTTTAGTAACCTTTATTCATGTTGTGTATAGACCATGTCGGCCTTTGGTTGGAGATAACACTTATTTTACATGTTACACCACTTGTATCAACCTCTATACTTATGTACACACCCTATGGTTTTATCAGTTCTATTTTGTGTGAGTCATCATACACAGTCCCAATATTTGCATAAGACACACTTATGATATAATCTGTTATATGTTTATGTATAATACTATACTCTTAGTTGGGTTACATAATCTTTTTTTGAGATTGTTTCCATCAGACATTTTATTCATTATAATTTTTATTTTTTTTGATACACATTTTTTATGCACAATACTGCAGCCACTTCCGAATCTTCTATCGGCCTGGTGACTACCAGGAGGCTATTAATTCATCTTGGTATCCAGTGATACCCATTACCACACACGTGTTCAATATACCCATTCACTTGTACATTTATATGGGCGTGCTTATAATTAAATTGTAGGCTTATACCCTACAAGTGCACACATATATGCATGTATTTTCAAGCTTTCTGTTCACACATATTTCTCTACACTTGTCTTTCTGAGTGTTCCACTAAATTTTTACTGTACAGCTGACCTCCAGATCCACATTCTGGTTAGGTTTGCACAGTAACAGACACTATTTAGCGCCACATTTTTTGTTTTATTTATCACTTAACATTTTGTCTACCTGTTATGTTGGCTGCTTTTCTTCACAGTTGGCGCTGTATTTTTCACTTTTTTTTTATTGTTTTACTTAGACATTAATACTGCAGCCTTCTATACTCACTTTTTTCTTTGACACTTTTTGCTTGGTGTTTTTTAAGACTATTGCCGGTCTAGATAGGTCTCAACATGGATGTGTTTGATTACCGTACCAGTCGCTCAGTCAATACTGATGGCGTTTTTACTATGCTAAAAACAGATACTGAAATAGGAGGATTATTTTTGAGGTTGAAGAACCTCATGGTATCAGAGCTCCATCTCGACTGGGGCATAGCATTCCTAGATCAGTACCCTAAGGAACGTATGGTCTCTAGAGGATTGAGGTGGAACGTACACCCCCAACAAGGGGATTCAGAACTGGAACCTTGGTTCCGTTATTTTAATGAGGCAGGGAATTCATTTTTGGGTTTTTTGATAGAGAAAAAACGACTAAGAATGACTGCCATAGATAAAGAAATTAAGGAAATTAAAGATAAACTTGCTCTGCAAAAATCCACTCCAGAATACATTTCACACTCCACCAGTTTAAAAAAAACATTTAGAAAAAGAAGAGAGAGAGCAGAAAATTAAGAAACAGAAGAAGTATACTAGAGACGTTAATGATTATAGGAGTGGGTGTGTTTTCAGCTGGCAGACTAAAGATAACACCCCTACAAATTCAGATATTGAACAGTCGCAAAAGGACACTTCAGGTCAACAAGAATCCCGACCACAATATCAACAACACACCCAACCTATACAAGATAGAGTTGAGTCTACTTACAACGGTTATGAAATCAATTATTCGTCTAATATTCCCCACACCCCCGCATCCAACCGGAAAGGACCTCCCCCCTATCAGAGAGGGAGAGGGAAGGGTACGAGGGGTAAAGGCAGAGGACAGAGAGACCAATCACAAAATTATGACCATCATAGACAAGATTGGTCACCATGGAGAAGAGCGAATTACCAGGACCAGAATTATGATCACTATTAACCTCAAAGAACACCTGTATGCACCTACAATAGATTTTCACCTGTAAGGGATGAGAGACCACGTGGTGGCTACAATTCCCAATATCCCTATAGGGACAGAGAGAACAACTATCATAACAGGTCACCTTTTAATTACAACCAGCAACAGCCTGGATCCTCCAATATGGGGAGTTTTCCCAGAGAACCAGAAGGATACAAACAAAGTTTAGATCCAAACGGGGTACTAGAGGGGGCGGCGAGCCTGGAAAAAGAAAGCGGACCTAAAAGATAACGGTATTTTTAATCTCAGTAAGGCTAATCTTTTGGAGGCAGAACATTTGGTTTTAGAAAAGGGATTGAAATTTGTTCCCCCTAAAAGATTGAACGAATTTACTACATTCATAGACGTGCAGAAATATGTACGGAAGCTTAATGTCCAAAGATATATCATCTCTAATCCTATTAGACCCCAGAATGAAGTTACCTCGCATATAGCACATTCAGGACTTTCAAATTCATCATTGTTTAATCCGCCCGGCCCGACCGCACCTTCCATTAAAGTTTTCCGGGATCTTGTTTTGCAAGATTTGGATAAATTGCCCATGAAGAGGATACACAGTGACCCAATATAAAAATTGGTCTTAAACAACTTTGTGAGCGTAAAGATCTCACTATCCGCCCTGCAGATAAGGTTGGGGGGATAGTCATCTTAGACAAAAGCGACTACCACTTGGAAATGACCAGAATTTTAAGCGATACAGATACTTATTCACGACTTCCCAATAATCCGACATCTACTTTCAAGAAGACACTTACCAACCTTATTGATACAGGATTCCAGTTAGGGATTTTAGATAAGCAGGAGAAGAGTTACTTAATACCAGTTGCTCCACGCATTCCTGTTATCCACTACTTGCTCAAAGTACATAAAAGTATTACCCAGCCTCCTGGGCGTCCCATCATTAGTGGCATTGATTCCATCACCTCCCGTATAGGGAAATATATTGACTTCTACCTCCAACCCATTGTTCAATCAATGCCATCATATTTGAGGGACACTAAAGATGCTATTGCCAAGTTGAAACATGTAGATTACAGTAAAGACCTGCTACTTGTCACTGCTGATGTTACAGCACTATATACATGTATACCTCACAACTTAGGCCTTGCAACAGTACAATTGTTCCGATCCAGAAATAAGACTATTCCAAGAACTCAACAAAGATTTATTATGGATCTGTTGCGTTTCGCCACCAAACATAATTATTTTTGGTACAATGGAGATTTTTATCTCCAAAAAAAAGGTGTGGCCATGGGGGCTAAATTTGCCCCCAGTTTGGCTAACATCTTTATGGCACATTGGGAGGAGGATGTCGTCTATGCCTTAGACCCCCTAGAATTGGTCCTCTGGGCTAGGTACATAGACGACATCCTCCTCCTATGGAGAGGCAGTGTCGATTCTCTGCACTCCTTTATAGCTATTTTGAATGGCAACAAAATAGGCATTGATTTGACCCATGAAGTCAGCCCCTCCACTATTCATTTTTTAGACTTAGAGATAACAGTAGCTAATAACCAATTAGAGACCAAAACCTTTTTAAGCCTACCGACCGGAATGAATACATTCCGGTCGATAGCTGCCATCACGCAACTTGGTTGAAGTCGGTGCCTTGAAGTCAACTTACACGCATTAGATGTAATTGTACGAACCTTCCTGACTACTTCCATCAGGCTAATACTCTTAGATCCAGATTTATTGATAAAGGTTACAATCCCTCAGATATAGATGAAGAGATTAACAAAATCTCTTTGGTGAACAGAAATCTTTTATTATCTGAGCAACCGAAACGCGCACAGGATAGTAAACACAGATGGTCTTTTCTCACTTATTTTTCAGTACAACACAAACAAATTAAAGACATTATATCCAGACACTGGAAATTTTTAAAGAGTGACTAAGTATTAGGTCCTTTACTTCCAGAACATAGTGGAGTCACCTATAAAGGTGCACTACCAATAAGCGGACAGATTGCCCCCAATGTAACAGATCCCCCCAATCACTCGGTCCTTTTTCCACAACATGAAGGGATTTTTTTCCCTGCCGCAGATGCAATGTATGCTTGCACAACATTTGTGGACGGAGGAGAACTGAAACTTTTGTTTCTTTTTTTTTTTTTTTTTCAGCAAACACTTTAGAGAGATTTAACTCAGCCGAGCCATTCATTTATGTCCCCTCTCGTTTTCGCATCATTGTGGCAAGGAATATTTTGCTTTCACATTTTCGTTTCTTCCTATTTAATTAAACTTTTAATTTTTTGTTTTTTGTCTGCCAAACATGTAAATATATAATTATCTCCCACTGAATGAATGAATGAATGAAACATTTATAAAGCGCTGCAAATGCGAACTGAATCGCCTCAAGGCGCTAATGCGTTTGGTGTTGTCAGCTTCTAGAATAGGAAGGTCTTGAGTTTTTTCCTGAAAGCCAGGTGGTTTTCCTCCATGCGGATGTGGGGCGGAAGTGCGTTCCATAGCCGAGGTCCTTGGACTGGGAATCTTCATTCTCCCTTTGCTTTGTAGCGGTATTTGGGAATGAGTAGGAGGTTTTGGTTAGATGATCGAAGATTGCGATTGGGTGTGTAGTGTTTTATTTTCTCTCGAAGGTATTGAGGCGCGTTTCCTTGTATGCATTTGTGGGTGAGGCAGAGGGTCTTGAATGTGATCCGATTCTTTACGGTAAGCCAATGTAGGCTCCTCAGGGATGGGGAGATTGACTCCCAGGGTTTTTTTCCTGTTAACAGTCTTGCCGCCGCATTTTGGATGAGTTGTAAGCGCGCAAGCTGATATTGGGGTAATCCTATGTAGAGCGAGTTAGCGCAATCAAGTCGGGAATTGATGATTGTTCCAATTACTGCTGCTCTGTCCTCTTCTGGGATGAAGGGGATAAGTCTACGTAACAGGCGGAGGAGATGGTGGGATCCGCTAACTACCGATCCTATTTGTGCATCCATTGTCATTTCTGAGTCAAAGATAACTCCGAGACTCTTGACTTTGGTGCTCGGAGAGATGGTCTGTCCTAAGATGGTGGGAGGTGTCCACGGAGTCTTGTTTTTGGCATTTTGGTTAACGTGTAGGAGAAGAAGTTCTGTTTTTGAACCGTTGAGTTTGAGGGAGCTAATGGTCATCCAGTCATCTATCAGAGTGAGGCATTTCTCTAATTGTTGATGGTGGTCTTTTTGTCTGGTGATGCGAAGGTATAGTTGGGTGTCATCAGCGTATGAGTGGAAGCAGAGGTCCGATTTTCTGATGATTTTGAGGAGTGGGCGGATGTAGATGTTAAATAGGACTGGTGATAAGGGTGAACCCTGCGGGACTCCACAGGAGATTGTGCGGGTTTCCGAGGTGAATGCTCCCAGTCTCACTGTCTGAGAGCGATTCTCTAAGAAGGATGCAAACCATATTAGACCAGACTCTGTCACTTCTGCTACTTCTGTGAGGCGGGCGAGTAGAGTATTGTGGTCCACTGTATCAAATGCTGCACTGAGGTCTAACAGTAACAGGAGACATGATTCTCCGTCATCTGCTGCTTCCAGGGCATCGTCCCATATTTTGAGAAGTGCTGTTTCTGTGCCATGCCCTGGGCGAAAGCCTGATTGCAGAGGATCCAGGAGTTGGTGTGTGTCCAGGTGGCGCTGTAGCTGTTGTACTACCGCTTTCTCCATAATCTTGGAGATGGTGTTGAGGCTTGTTATTGGTCTGCGGTAGTTAGGGTCCTTAGGGTCGAGATTGGGTTTCCTTAGTAGGGGTTTGATGATACCTTGCTTGAGGGTGGTTGGCACAATCCCCTCTTTGAATGACTGATTTATGAGGTGTGTTATAGTAGGGGCCAGAATGTTGGAACACTCTTTCAGGAGTTTTGTGGGAATTATGTCATTTGGAGAAGTGCTGTCTCGAAGACTTCTCATAATGTTTCTAGTCGTATCAGTGGAGATTGGTGTTAAAGAGAAATCTGGTGGTTTTGTGATGTTCGTGTCGGTATCCACTTCTTGCTTTGGGTGAGTTGTTTTTTTTCTGATGAATTGATTTCCGGATATTGTCGATTTTGTCGATGAAGAAATTTGATAGCTCATTGCAGAATTCTTGAGTATCATTTGCTGGGGGCTCTAAGCAGGTAGGGTTCATTGATTGGGCGACTATTGAAAAGTTCCCGCGGTCGGTTTAACGCAGTTGAGATGGTGTTCGAAAAATGTTCTTTTTTGGCTTTGAAGATTGCTTTGTGGTATTTCACAGTGAGTACTTTGTATTTTGTATTGTTTTCCTTAGTAGGATTTCTTCTCCATGCCCTTTCAGCTCTTCTATGTTCTTGTTTGAGTAGTGCGAGGGTGCCATTAAACCATCTGGAGTTTTTTTTGCGGATGAGTGTTCTGCGTTTTAGCGCCACTAAGTCTGCTGTTTGTAGTAGTGCATTGTTTAGGAAGTTGTGTGTTTGTTCCGTTGAGATGTTTGAGTTTAACAGTGGTATTTTGTTTGATAGTGTGGTTTTGAAGAGTTCAGAGTGTAGTTTCTTCTGAGGTCTGTTCCAATGTGTTGTTGTTATATGTTTCTGTTTTTGGAGGGTGGTGTTGGTGGTGAGTTTAAACTTGATGGTGTGGTGGTCCGTCCATGGAAGAGGTGTGTTGTCGAATATGTTGATGTCCATATTCTGTTCGAAGATGAGGTCTAGAGTGTGTCCTGAACCATGCGTGGGAGCATTTATCAGCTGTTGAAGACCTAGTTCTTCCAGTTGGTTAATGCAGGCGGTCGCGATAGGGTCTTGGGTAGAGTTTGCCCAGAGGTTAAAGTCCCCAAGTATCAGAAAATTTTAGTTTTTCAGGGTGTGCATTGACATGAATTCAGTGAGTGGTGTAAGGAGATTGGTCTTTGGTCCTGGTGGTCTGTAGCATAGTAGTATGTGAATGGTGTCTTGGGGTGTTGTTTGAAGCCGCAGGGAGAGTGTTTCCATAAACGGCACTGAGTTCTGTGAAGTTGGTTTGGTGAACACAAGGTGCAATTTGAAAATCACTGCTAGGCCTCCTCCTTTTTTTCCTATGCTCAGTTAGGATGCTGTAATTCTCAGGCACCAGTTCCATTAGGATGGTGTTGCAGTCGGATGTTAGCCAGCTTTCTGTAATGAAGAGGCAATCTATGTTGTTTTCGGTGATGAAGTCGTAGATTTCCAGTCTGTGCTTGACTGCAGATCTGGAGTTGATCAGGGCGCATGCTAGTTGTTGTGGTTGGATTAGTGTCTCCCTGTATTTGATGGTTGATTGTGGTTTGGTCTGTAATAATTTTTCTTTTTTTAGTATTTTTTGAGTGGCGGTTGGTAAAGTTAAGGCGGTGTTTCTTAGCCTGTGGTGGGCGTCCGCAGTGTACTTAAAATTGCACATGATGGTAAAGACTGTTGCTGAAGGAGAATGCTGAGTTGCTGGGGGATGGGGGATTGGTTGGCTGCTTCTGCTGCTGGAGATATAGTTGCCGGCTGAATGATGGTGTGGAGTACTGGGGGGGATGGGGGGGCTACCTACCTCCCTCCTGTTGATCCAGAGGAAGGCAAAAAAACCCTAGTTGAGCTAGCCAATCGCTACAGCAGAGGGAAAAATTCCTTCCTGACCCCCTGAAGGGCGATCGACTCTAGGAGCCTGGATCAACTGCTAGGGTACCCGGTGGGCTTACCTGAGCAGTAAGATCTGGAGGAGGGGGGGGGATTGGTAGGGGGGGTGCCGGCTTACTGATAAGCCTGGTGGTGCCTGCATCTTGGAGGATCTTATGGAGGACGCTAGTCAGGCCAGAGCCGTGGAATCCTGGTCCCCGATGTTAACCTGCGTCCCTGCTGGGGGTGTTCCAGGTGAAATAGGGCACGGAGCCCCCTGGACGGGTGTGGGAGGGGTATGAGGTGCTGGCTTGCCGGAGCTATGCCGCAGCCGTGGTCTGTCCCCCGAGTCTAGTGACTTAGAGCAGTGGGGATGATTGGATGGCGGCTGTGGTGGTGCCCTGGGGGGGACGGGGACCGGGCAGAGGGGGTCCGAGGGATGGTGGGTCCTACCTGGAGGTAGGTCGGTGCAGACCTGGGAGGGTCGGGAGGGAGCGGGTTCTGATACTGACCTGCTGGGTGGCGATCTGGCTGAGCGCCTGGAGAAAGGTGGAGATTTCGGTCTCCTGGGTGGACCAAGATGGCCGACGGGCTAGGCCCGAGCAGCGGACTGTCCTGATCCTCGGCTCCCAGGTGGTTGTGGTCCCATCTGCTGATTGGGCCCGGTAGGATGGAGTGCTCGGCTTCCGGCAGAGGCTGGGGGGTGAGCAGCGGGCCGCGTTAGCGGAGCTGGCCGAAGCCGCGGTGTGTCCTGTGGGACTGCTCCGGAGGCTGACAGCTGAGATCAGCAGATAGTGTTCATTGCCGTGAGAGTGGGGCTGGCGGAGCGACGGGAGGGTCCGGGGATCCTGTTCCCGGTCACGTAGCTGGGTGAGAGGGGTCCCGGTGACTATACAGTTGGGAGTCCGGGATAGTCCTGGGTGAAGGAAGGCTATAAAGGTGGCCAGATGGCCGGAGCTACTGGAAGCCGGAGCTTTCACACGCACGTCTGCTCTCTCTCTGACATCTCTGAATTCTGTCTGCCCTGAAACAGGACTGCCCTGCTTACTAGTAACCAATCACCTGCCCCCACCCAAAAAAAAACAAAAAAAATGAACCCCCCATCCCCCTCACCCTCCCAATCCCCCCATCTCTCTCTCTCTCTCTCTCTCTCTCTCTCTCTCTCTCTCTCTCGCTCTCTCTCTCTCTCCAACCCTCAGGCGTCCATAATTATCATGTATCTCTCCGTTTTCCTAAACTCCAGCCATTTCTCCCAAGTCCTACAGTATTTTTCCCGTTGGCCCTCCGTCAGATGAATTGATTCTTCCATACTTCTTACCCATTCCACCCTTATTATCCACTCCCTTAACCTTGGAGCTTCCGGGCCCTTCCAGCAGCACGGGATCAGCGCTTTAGCGGTGTTTAGGAGGTGCGGGGCTAATGACTTGTTATATTGGGTTATCTCTTTCTCTGTATCGTGGAACAGACACGTCCATGGATTTTTATTAACCTGCTCCCCCGTTATTTGCCGAACTTCTCCCAAGATTTCTTCCCAGTACAACTGTATTTTTCCCACCAAAGGTGCACGAGAGTTCCAACTGCCCCACACCCCCTCCAACAAGTTGGGGGGGTCTCAGAATCATACTCGTGCACCTGCTGGGGCGTCCTGTGCCACCTCGCTATCACCTTGTAGGCCATTTCATACGTTCGAGAATCTCTTGCCGTTGAGTGTACTATTTTTAGTATCTTACATCTATGTTCATCGTCTTTTAAGTATCCTATTTCTCTTTCCCACTTCTCCAAAAAAGTAGGGTGCCCCTTACTTGCTTCCCCTCTTAGTACTCTATAAAATTTAGATATACTGCCTTTCACACTAGTGGGGGTGCATAATAATTTTTCTATTGCTCTTAGTTGGTCTCTTCCTCTCAGTGGTTGTGGTAGTGCAAAGTGCTGTATCTGAGCATACCTCCATTTGTCCAGTGGTTTATTCCCCCATACCCGTGTAATTTCTGTGTAAGTATACAGTCTATTTCCCCTCATTACATCCTGTAATTGTATCACATCTTTTTTCGCCCACCTCGTGAAATATAAGTGCTCCTCCTTCCCCGGCAGAAAATAATTAGTATTCAATAGTGATATCAATGGCGAATTATATTCCCAGTGGAATCTCTTACTTAACCCATCCCAAATTTTAAATGTGTTCCTAGTCAAAAAATTAACACCGTGCCCTAACTCTCGAATTTGTGGAGGAATCCATATCATTTTTTCTATGTCAGCCCCACTTTGTGCAATTTCTATATTCACCCAACTTTTCTCTTGTTTACTATATAACCAATCAGTAACCCTAGAGATAACTATAGCTTGATAATACTTTTTAAAATCCGGGGCTCCCAGCCCTCCCTGTTTCTTTTCCTTCACCAAGGTATCGTATACTATCCTAGGGCGCCTACATGCCCAGATGAACCTTAGAGTTATAGACTTTAATTTATCAAAAAAAGTAGAAGGGAGAACTATTGGGATCATTTGGAAGGTGTAGATTAACATAGGTAGGACAAACATTTTTACTGCGTTTATCCTGCCAATCCGCGACAGAGCTCTGTACCTCATCCTGCCTAATAGGTCCTTGATCTTGTTGAGTAAGGGAATATAGTTAGAGGCAAACAAATCCTTCGGTGTCGGTGTTAATTTTATGCCTAGGTACCCTAGATCCCTCTCACACCATGCAAAAGGAAATCTAGGTTGGATTGCCTTCTGCTCCCGCATAGGGATCGATATATTTAAAAGCTCTGACTTACCCATATTTATTTTAAAGTTTGTCAATCTACCATGCTCAAACTCCTTGAGCGCCATGGGCATTGTTGTTCTAGGATATGTAGTATAACAGAGTAAGTCATTGGCGAATGCAGCTTCTTTATACTCCCTTCCTCCCACCCAGATTCCTTTAATATCTACATTCTTGCGGATCGCCGCTAACAGTGGTTCCAGGGTTATTACAAACAGGATCGAGGACAGGGGGCAGCCCTGTCTTGTCCCGTTAAATAGCTCAAGGGGAGAAGACAGGGTTCCATTTACTCTAATTCTAGCTTTTGGATATCTGTATAGTGACAGAATCCATCTCATCATCCTCTCTCCGATTCCTAGGTGTCTCAAAGTTTTAACCATAAATCCCCAGTCCACTATATCGAAAGCCTTTTCGGCATCGATTGATAATAGGGCCGCTGGGGTATCGCTCCTGACCACTTCCTGCATCAAAAAAATTGATTTCAGGGAATTATCCCTCCCCTCCCGTCCAGGTACGAATCCCACCTGATCATTATGTATCCACTTCTTCAACCCAACTTTCAATCTATCTGCCAGTATTTTAGCAAAGATTTTTGTATCTGCGTTTACTAACGAGATTGGTCTGTAGCTTCCAGGGGATGCTGGGTCCTTGCCTTCTTTCAAGATAAAGGTGATATGAGCTAACAGGGACTCTTCTCGGGACACCTCACTCCCCCCCAGGGCATTCAGATAATTGCACAGTTTAGGCACCAGAATGTTTGAAAATGTTTTATAGTGAGGGGCGTGGCCGGATGTGATCGCGGCAGGACGTGTCTCTCAGGAGCTCCAGCTACCATCCGGTAATTATCCTGAATTGCAACCGTCTGGCCACCGCTATCTAAATCTAATTGAGCCATTATCCTTGGGGAAGTAACGGAGCATCACACCATGCCGTCCTCTTACACTAAACGGCAGAGCAAACAACATGTACAGCCGCCGCCGGATCGGCGGCCTCTTCGCTCTCAGGGAAGCATGGAAGCTGGCTCCGCCCACTCCCTCCCTGTCTCCTCTCCTGTATCAGCGACGCTGAGCGCCAAGACAGTGGCGGTAAAGATGTCTCAACATGCTGCCCCTGTGTCTGGTGAACCGGAGAGCTCTCCACTGATGACACAGGAGATTGAGGTAGATACAGCGGCAATAACGGGTCCGATCTTGGAGGCAATTGCAGCTTCAAAATCTGAGCTGATGGGGCGTATTGATTTGCTGGCTTCTGAATGTAATCTCATACGCCATGACCTGGATAAGATCAGGGGCAGGCTTACAACGGCTGAAGATCGCATATCAGAGGTGGAGGATACATCTCATACACAGGGATCCCAACTAGCAGAACTAAAAGGAATGGTGGATGCTTTACAACGCAGAGCTGATGACGCGGAAGACCGCCAGAGACGAAATAATGTAAGAGTGGTGGGGCTACCGGAGGGGGCTGAGGGGACGGTCACGACTACATTTGCAGAACAGTTTTTCAAGTCCCTGTTGACACTTGGCGACCTTCCCCCCACCTATATTGTTGAACGGGCACATAGGGTCCCAACCGGAACCAGGCCCTCCGGAGCACCACCGCGTCCATTTCTTGTCCGGTTCCTTAATTATAGGGACCGGGATATGATACTGGCGGAGGCCCGAAAACACCAGGACCTAAAGTTTGAAAACGCACGTATAATGCTATTCCCCGATTTTTCAGCGGAGACTCAGCGAAGACGTCGTTCCTTTACGGATGTGAAGAGAAGGCTCAGAGAAAAGGAATTAAAATATAGTATGTTATATCCAAGTCGCCTCCGAGTACAACACAAGGGTGCTGTCAGGTTCTTTGAGACCCCACAAGATGCGAGCGACTGGCTGGATCAAAACCTGTGAAGTACTGTCCATATATAGGAATGAAGCTCCTTTGTAACATCCCTTCTTAGTTTTTATTCTTACTCCCCTCTCTTTTCCTGCTCCCCCCCCCCACCCCATTTTTTTTTTGTTTTTTTTGTTTTTTTTGTTTTTTTTTTTTTTGTTTGTGTGTGTACATTTGAAATAACTTCTTGCTGTGGCTGGACTCGGGGGGCGGGGCAGGGAGGCTCGGGGTCAGTTGATTCGGACAGTTAATATTCTTGCCTTCATAGATTACATATTTCCACTACTTCTGCAGTTACAAGGACCGATGTTCTAACTAAGGACACAAAAGGCATTCTGAGAAGACATTGAACACCTGCCTTCAATCCATGTTATGCTCTAACTGACCCCGTGGATTATCTACTCATGCTATATTCTTTTTTTTTTGTGTTTTTTTTTTTTTTTTGTTATTCCCTTTTTATTCTTCTCCTTTTGGTCACTCGGTTGTACGTTTATATATATGGACCACGTCTGGAGTTTTGGGAGAGAAGTCAGAGAGAGGGGGAAATTTTTTTGGCTCTCTTTTTTTTTCTTCATCGTCATGCCGAACTATCGACGCTTTTGGTTAAACTCTTCACTGAGTTTATGGTTCAGGGATCAAGCTGCATACCGGACTTTTTTTGGTTTGGTTTTTTTTTTGGCTAGGCTTTTAGTTTCTGGTATAACAGCAGGGGGGGATAGAAGGGTAGTTGACCGATACCATGCAAAAAGGAATGTCTGTACAATATGTATACTTAACATGTTCATGCTATTATATTTACTCTGCACACCTGAGGATGTATATAAATCAGGGGTAACCCGAATGGTAGTATTATTAGCCTTATGCTATGGATAGTAAGATAAAAATAGTTTCATGGAATGTTAGGGGACTTAACAACAAATTCAAAAGGGCGGCAGTATTCCAATACCTCAAACAAGTTAAACCACATATCGTCCTCCTGCAGGAAACCCATCTGGAGGGCAGCAAAATCCTTTCCCTACGAAAACCTTGGATTCAAAAATCCTTACATTCCACTTACTCCACTTATGCCAGAGGGGTCTGTATTCTAATAAGTAAAGCAATTGCGTGCACCGTCCACCAGGTTTTCACTGATCCGGGAGGTCGATATGTGGCGCTAGTTATGGATGTTCTGTTTCAAAAAATACTGCTAGTGAATATCTACTTGCCCCCCCCATTTCAAGGGAAACTATTGTTTGATCTATTAGTAACCCTGGCACCCTACTTGCATTTTCCAGTTCTATTTATGGGAGACTTTAATACTATTCTGGACTCTGCTCTGGACTCATCCAGCGTGGCTAGACCTGCTTCAGTAGAACTATGCTCTTGGGCATCTGTGGCGGGCCTAACTGAGATTTGGAGGTGGAAACACCCGGAAGAGGTGTCTTACTCACATTTATCTTCCACCCACAAATCCTCTGCCAGAATAGATTTTGCTTTTGGGAATGCATCCATGTTAAAGAGTATCCATGAGTCAAAGTACCTGGCTGGTGGAACCTCTGACCATAATCCTTTGCTGGTCACATTGGTTTTTCCCCAGGGGGGAGGAAAGGGGGGCTGGAGACTTGCTCCAGGTTGGTTACAAGAAGACCAGGTCGCTACTCAAGTTCAATCAGCTATAGATTCATACTGGGTAACTAATGCCAACTCCACTGACTCCTCTGTGGTTTGGGATGCATTCAAAGCAGTAGCGAGGGGTGAGTGCATCTCGGCAATTAAGGCAGTGAGGAGGGATCATAATGAGAAATGCCGTATATTGTTGGATGAGGAAAGGGAACATGCTCAGAGCCAGGCTGATTCTCCCTCTGAGGCAGGTTATGTGTCTCTGTTGGAGAGCAGGAGGAAGGTGGCGTTACACTTTTCGAACCTGGCTCACACTGAAGCCAAACACAAAGCAGAATCCATCTTCGCTGAAGGTGACAAAAACGGGAAACTCCTAGCTAATTTAGCAGCTGACCAAAGAATACCAGTTAGTATACCAATAATAAGGAATGGGGTGGGGCAGATGATCTCGGACCCTATGGGTATCCTTGAAGTATTTGTAAATTTTTACAAGTCCCTATATTCACCTATCCCATCCTATAATATGGCTGAGCTGGAGGGGTTGCTTCAGAGTCTCGCTATGCCAAAACTGGCGGACAATGATGTGGCCACTCTAGATGACAAAATTTCAACTATAGAAATTGAGGCAGCCATACTTGCCTTTCCCCCACAGAAGGCTCCGGGTCCGGACGGTTTACCTGCAGATTTCTACAAAGTATATATGTCCCAACTGGCACGTAGATTAAATGTATTATACGCACATTGTTGGGAGCAGGGGGAATTGCCGGCCTCAATGATGGAAGCATATATGGTGCTCCTCTTGAAACCGGGCAAAGATCCAACGGAGTGCTCCTCGTATCGCCCAATTGCGCTGCTCAACATGGATCTCAAGATATTGACAAAGGTCTTGGCATCGCGATTGGCCGGGGTTATTTCAACCCTGGTGGACATTGACCAGACAGGGTTCATGCCTGGTATGTCCACTGATACGAACCTGAGGAGATTATTCACTCACTTACAAATATTGAATCCTGAGTTTTCGGCTGCAGTGGTTGTCTCAATAGACATTGAGAAGGCCTTTGACTCAGTGGATTGGCCCTTCATGAATAAAGTACTAGAGGCCATGGGTTTCGGTCCCGGGTTTCGTCGTTGGGTCTCGATGCTATACAGTGCTCCGAAAACGGCGGTGAGGCTTGGTTCCAGGGTTTCGGAATTTTTTCCCATAAGGAGGGGTACCAGGCAGGGGTGCCCTCTATCCCCCTTCCTGTTTGCCCTAATGATGGAACCTATGGCCAGGGCAATAAGACAATCTCAGGAGGTGGGAGCAATCACAGTGGGTAATATCAAAGAAAGTATTGCTCTATATGCTGATGACCTGCTATTGTTTCTTAGGGATCCTGGGCCTTCATTAAGAGCAGCTCTTCAAATTCTAGACAAATTTACTATTTTCTCGGGACTTAGGGTCAATTGGAATAAATCCTCAATTCTGCCACTAGGTCCAGATGCAAAAAAACTCTCAGACAATACAATGCCGTTGCAGTGGGTTAATACAATTACTTACCTTGGGGTCAAAATAACAGCCAACCCTGATGACTATATATCTCTGAATCTCCTTCCAGCAGTGACCAAGCTCAAGCAAAAGATATTAGCATGGAAAAACTTACCCCTCTCGTTGTTGGGAAGGGTCAGCCTTATTAAAATGAAATTTCTTCCTGTGATATTGTATTTTTTACGGCATTGTCCGGTGTGGATCCCAGCTTCCTTCTTTAAGTCTCTAAACGGCATTATAGGATCTTTTATTTGGTCACCACAATCTCCTCGCATAAGTATCAAAATTCTGCAGGAGCCGTGGGGTCAGGGAGGTCTGGCACTACCTGACTGGCAGAAATATTATCTGGCAGGACAGATGGTGTTTGCTAGGAAGTGGCTGAGGGCAGATGACGGTGATTCTGCTACGGTTGTAGAGGCAGCTCATCTGGGGTCATATGAGAGTTTGAGGTTAGCACTATACAGAGGTCAGAGATCTTGTCTCCCTTTAACAGACTCAATGAAGGCCACCATTAAGGCATGGGGAGTCACCACCGTCATGATGTCCCCTAGCTACACGGGAATATCACCCTCCACTCCACTGTGGATGAATCCCTGTCTCCCACATTTCTTCTCTTTCCCAGATCCTGCGCTGTGGGCATCTAGAGGCATTAAAGCGTTAAGTGATATCACCAGGGAGGGTGAGCTCTGTACTTTTGACCAGTTAAAAATTAGACATGACCTACCCAATTCCTTTTTTTTTCGTTTTCTCCAGCTACGCCATGCTTTTCAGGCTCAGTTTACTGGTCAAAGAATTGAATATGCGCCATCAGCACTGGAATCCCTCTTGTCGGCAGAGAAATTAGACAAACCCCTATCCTCAGTATATAAATCCCTCTTTAAAAAAACACCCATAGGAATATCAAAATGTAGGGAAAAATGGGAACAAGAAATTGCTGGTATAGACGGGGAGGACTGGGATGACATGTGGGATCACCCATTTAAATACTTAGTTTCTGCAAGGGACCGTCTGATCCATTTCAAGTTCCTCCATCGAGTGTATTTTACACCAGCCAGGTTGTCACGCATTTATTCCACAGTGAGCAGCCAATGCTGGAGGTGTCCCCATTCCCCCGCTGCTGCGGAACATATTTTCTGGAGCTGTCCGAAGATTCAGATCTTCTGGTCCGACATTACAAAGTGCCTCACAGAGGTACTGGGTGTGCCGGTCCCACTGGCTCCCCGGGTCTGCCTGATTGGTTTGGTGGAGGAGGTGGTCCCTTCCAGGGCACTTCGTACCTTATTGAACATTAGCCTGTTTTACGGTAGAAAAGCTATACTATTGAATTGGAAGAAGCCTGATGCACCTACATTAACATACTGGAAGGGACTGGTCAACTCGGTCATACACTTATATAAAGCTACTTATAAAGCCAGAGGTTGTGAGAAGAAATTTAAAAGGGTTTGGCAGGCTTGGCTAGACTCTTCGGATACAGTGGGTTAGGAAGGTTATAATGAATGCATATGGGTAACCAATTACGGCATAAAGCCTTGGTGAACAAACAGACCATTCAATGAAAAAGTCCCAATCTGTAAACACAATTACAGGGTGAATACCCCTATTGACTGTTAATTAAGCAGAGTAAAAATTCTGTCTTACCTTAAGATATTCATCTTTGCCTGGGCGATATATGGTACCGGTCGGGTTGGGGGAGGGGAGGGAAGTTAGTAGTATATGTTAGGTGTATTTGTGGTCTTGCATGACCGTTACTGGTGTGGTATGTTGCCCATCAGTTGTATGTGTGTTATGTGTTACATTAAAAATCAATAAAAAGAATTTAAAAAAAAAAAAAAAAAAAAAAAAAAAAGAAAATGTTTTATAGTATGTTATGGAGTATCCGTCGGGGCCCGGGCTCTTTCCCAGGGCAGTATTACTTATCACTCTTTCTACTTCCTCCTGTGATATAGGCATCTCAAGACGCTCAACCTCCTCCCTTTCTGCCCTGGGAAGGTCTAGTCCCCGCAGGTACTCCCTTATCTTCTCCTTCTTGCTTTCACTCGTCTCCTCTTTCCGGCCTACCTTATATAAGGCACTATAGTAGGAGTGAAATATTTCGGCAATCTTTGGGGAAGAGAATTCTAGATTCCCCCCCTCATCCCTCATTTTAGGTATAAAGGTCCTATTCTTTTTTTTTCCTTGATCTTTCTTGCCATCCACTTTCCTGGCTTACTTCCCTCCTGATACATATCCTTATGAAAATCACACTTCCTTTCCTTATCAAATAACTCATCCAGTTCTCTTCTTTTCCCTATTAGCTCTTGTTTTTCAGGGATCCCCCTGGGTCTTGTACTCTGTTCTAATTCCTGGATCTCCCTGTATAGGCGTGCCATCTTTTCCCCCCTCTCTTTTTTTTTTCCCCGCTCCAATACCGATCAGAATCCCTCTTATGTAAGCTTTATGCGCCTCCCAAAGGGTGGCCCTGGATATGTCCTCTGTGTCATTTATCTCAAAGTAGTTCTTCAGTTCCTGCTCTATTTTCCCAGCTAAATCCGGATCCTGGATGAGAGAGTCACTCAACTTCCAATTCATCCTAGTCTGAGCCGCACCGGTGATCTCTAACTGGATTTTCACCGCTGCATGATCAGATAGGGTGATTGCTTTGATTTCTGCTGCCTTCAGGTAAGGTACCAACTGATGTTCTATTAAGATATAATCTATCCTTGAAAATGATTTATGTGCAAAAGAATAAAAGGTGTAGTCCCGTTCCTTTGGATGACAAATCCTCCAAGCATCCATTAGCTGGAGGCGCATTAGCATTTTTTTTGGTGCCTCCCCTTGAATACCGGGCTTTATCGCACCCCTTGAGGTATCCATCCCGGGGTCCATACTCCAATTTAAGTCCCCTGCAATTATTAGTTTACCTTTTTTAAAGGTCTCAAGCTTCCGCAAAACCTTTCTTAAAAATTTGTCCGGGTTCTTGTTAGGGGAGTAGATGTTCGCTACTGTGACCAGCATATCGAACAGCTTTCCTTCTACAAAGAGGAACCTGCCCCCTGGGTCGGCCAGTCGCTTATCCTCTACGAACATCATTGTCCTATCAAACCCAATAGCCACTCCCCTTGAATGTGTTGATCCTGCGTCCCCATAGAACCATTTTGGGAACTGATACGACGCCAGTCCCCCTCCTGAGTGTGTAATATAAGTCTCCTGCAGGAAGACCACATTTGCTCCCAAGAACTGTAACTCCTGGTTAATTTTATATCTTTTTTTTGCTGTATTGAGTCCCCTTACATTATACGTAACAAGATTTACCACTCCCATACTTCACCTCAAATAAGAGCGCCTGGCCAATCCAGTAGTACATACCCAGGAGAGAGAGAGAGAGGAGAAAAAAATGGTCTCCGTCTATCTGATGCCACCCTGCCCCCATATTCCCTAATGGGCTCACGTCACAGGTGCCCCCGGTCCACCCTGGTCCCCCCCACCCCCCCTGCCCCACTCAGCTTGTGCTAGAACTATCCCACACCCCCGGCTATAATTAATTACTGCTAACTTGGGTTGCCTACTGGACCCCCTCTATCTCTCCAGCCCGTTATTCTTCGTGTTGATAAAAATCTCTCATCCTCTCCCCAACCAGGAATGGGGGGGTGGACAATGTCCAGCTTACTGCAGAAGTCCTCCAGATCCTCTGGGAATCTCAGCACTGCCGTTCGTCCATTTTTTTTTCCCGATTAAACAGGCTGGGAACCCCCATTGGTAAGATATCTCTGATGATTTCAGTAACCCTGTCAGAGGTTTCAACAGTCTCCTTCTTGTGAGAGTCTCTGCCAACAGGTCTGAATAGACTTGTAGCACCACCCCTTCAAAACCTAAACCTGGTCGCTGTCGCAATTTTCCCATAATTTTTATCTTTTTATTCCGCATAATGGAACCTTATTATCACATCTCTCGGACTCTCAGATCTATTTCGGGGGTATCGTGCGATCCTGTGAACTCTATCTAACTTCAAAGGGTCTGTTATTTCTTTATCCAATAAGGGGTTAAGCAGCTGCCGTAGTACTGACGTCAGGTCTTCATTTCCGTATTTTTCTGGGAGTCCTTTGATTCGCAATGTAACATTGCCCCCAATGTAACAGATCCCCCGATCACTCGGTCCTTTTTCCACAACATGAAGGAATTTTTTCCCTGCCGCAGGGAAACTTTTGTTTCTACATCTACGGGGAGGGAATATCAGATTAAACATTTTTTGACGTGTCAAACTCAGTATATTGTCTATCTTATCACATGTCCGTGTGGGAGACAATATGTGGGCCGTACCATAAGAACATTTTCAGTGAGTGTAAATGAGCACATAACTAATATTAAAAAAGGGACGCACCAATCATAGCATCCCGAAGCATTATCTCCAGTGTCACAACCAGAACCCAACTGGTACAAAATTTCAAGTTATTGATAAGTTTGTTGCCCAGTGGAGGGGTGAGTCGCTCATGAGGGGCGTATCTAAACTTGAAACATTCTGGATACACCAATTAAAATGCTACATGCCCCACGGTCTCAATATAGATTGGGACAAAAATGCATTCATCAATCAATCTTGACCACGAACGTCTTTAATTTTTAGTTTTTTGAGACTTTAGGATACAATATATATATACATGTAATTTTGTCTCTCTCTCTACTTTTGTTTTATTTCAACCTGATCTTTAGATTATTGACTTCTATTGCACAATTTGGAACTCATTATTTATGTTTTGTTCACATTATATATTTTTAGGCTGATCAGACCTTTACATACTTTTTACCATTCCATGATGGAGAGTCTGTCATTTGTGCATGGTGGGTTGCACACTTGTGCAAACGCTTCATTTGCAATTGGACATAGACAGTCTATATCCTATTTTGTATTAATATATGTCCATAGTATGCACTTGTACCCACTGTCATGTGGAATTTCATTTCCGGATGCTACAGCTAATATTTATTTTTATTTTTATATTTTTTATCAGCTTTTGTTTTATGGCCTCGGTAGAGGGATACATTCCTGAGATTCACAACTGTTTTTCATGATTTTTTTTTTATTTTAACCTTTATACACTTCTGTGTGTTTGTTGTCTGTCTCTGGTGTTCCTTCAAGACGCTGTCTCGAGGCTTGCACCGCAGATGCGCTCCAAGGCCCATTACTTAGGTATTTCCTGTTTCCTTATGGCCGGCTTCGGTTTGATACTATTGGTTTATACCTTGACCATCATCATATTCTCACATGACTCCTTTTTGGATCCACCTGATAGGTCTAACCGATAACCAATAGCTACTCACGCTGTGTGCACGTGACTACCTACGTCCGTCGGACGGATAAGTACTGATCCTAAAAAAAAAACGAGACTGAGTTCTGGTTTTGCTGTTTATCCAGCCATCTCCTATTCGTTTATCCTTACCACATGATGATGACACTAACGCTATCCCCGTGAACCCGGAAGTTAGATTCCACATGGTGAAAACAGGTGTCCTAATTTTGGTATTATATGTTATATATAAATAAGCATATCAGTGGCAAGCAGGCATATACCCCAGTTAAAGTCCTTGCGGACAAAACGCGTCGGATTGGATATGCTTGCTGAGCCATTATTTACATAGCGCTTTTTATCTTGTCAGTTTTTATTCTGTCCCTGTTTGTTTGGGAGTCAGGTGAACTTTTAAAAAATAAATTTTTATGCGGATTTACACCATGTGGAGGCATTTTTTCTTGTTTTCTTTTGGGAAATTCTACCTTTTATAAGAGGACCGGAGATCAAGGTTGGCAACCCCAGTATAGCTGTACAACTATGGAAGCTCCAAGTCTGTGAACATCTATTTCTGATGGTTGGTGTGTAATAGCCAGGTGTTTCTACGTACCTCCTCCTGGATACAGCTCTACACCTACTCCCTCTTGGCTAACTACTCCATCTATCGAATTCCGGTACAAGCTCGTTTGACTCACAGCCCTTGGCTGGTGAGTCCACCTGTTCCGGTAAGGGTACTCCAGCTTTCTCATTAGCATTTTGAAGTTTTGACCAGTATTGTCTAAGTGTCTACCCCAACTTCGTGTACACTGGTTGTATTTACCTCACATGTACACAGAAGGCATTGAAGTTGTTCACACTAGCGTTTGCTATACGTCCATGTGAACTTAATTTTTCCTCGCCAGGGGTGTTATTTACTATGGATTTCTCCTAGTTTTAGTAACCTTTATTTATGTTTTGTATAGACCATATTGGCCTTTGGTTGGAGATAACACTTATTTTACATCTTACACCACTTGTATTAACCTCTATACTTGTGTACACACCCTATGGTTTTATCAGTTCTATTTTGTGTGAGTCATCATACACAGTCCCAATATTTGCATAAGACACACTTATGATATAATCTGTTATATGTTTATGTATAATACTATACTCTTAGTTGGGTTGCATAATATTTTTTTGAGATTGTTTCCATCAGACATTTTATTCATTATATTTTTTTTTTTTTTTAATACACATTTTTTATGCACAATACTGCATCCACTTCCAAATCTTCTATCGGCCTGGTGACTACCAGGAGGCTATTAATTCATCTTGGTATCCAGTGATACCCATTACTAAACACATGGTGAATATACCCATTCACTTGTATATTTATATGGGCTTGCTTATAATTAAATTGTAGGCTTATACCCTACAAGCACACACATATATGCTTGTATTTTCAAGCTTTCTGTTCACACATATTTCTTTACACTTGTCTTTCTGAGTGTTCCACTAAATTTTTACTGTGCAGCTGACCTCCAGATCCACATTCTGGTTAGGTTTGCACAGTAACAGACACTATTTAGCACCACATTTTTTGTTTTATTCACCCCCCAGTAATGTCCACCTCTGTCCCCGTCACTCCCCCCCAGTAGCGTCCTCCTCTACCCCCTTCACCCCCCTCCACAGTAATGTCCTCTACCCCCTTCACCTCCTCCCCAGTAAAGTCCACCTCTGTCCCCGTCACTCCCCCCCAGTAATGTTCTCTGCCCCTTCACCTCCCCCCATAGTAATGTCCTCCTCTGCCCCTTCACTACCCCCCCCAGTAATGTCCTTCTCTGCCCCTTCACTCCCCCCAGTAATGTCCTTCTCTGCCCCTTCACTCCCCCCCCAATAATGTCCTTCTCTGCCCCTTCACTCCCCCCCCAATAATGTCCTTCTCTGCCCCTTCACTCCCCCCCAGTAATGTCCTTCTCTGCCCCTTCACTCCCCCCCAGTAATGTCCTCCTCTGCCCCTTCACTACCCCCCCAGTAATGTCCTCCTCTGCCCCTTCACTCTCCCCCAGTAATGTTCTCCTCTGCCCCTTCACTCCCCCCCCAGTAATGTCCTCCTCTACCCCTTCACTCCCCTCCAGTAATGTCCTCCTCCTTCCCCCTCACATTAGTGTCGTCCTCTCTGCTGTGACGAGGCGCCGCCACAGAGGCAATCACATCAGTGTACTGCTACTGTCCTCCTACTCCCTGCTGTGGAGAAACGCAGTGGCCGCCAAGACCCGAGTGTTACCGCCTTCCATTCAAAAATGGTGCCAGGCAGCGCCATTACACCACTGCGCAAGTGCCTGCCCGTCCGAAAATGGGCGAGCATGTATGATCTTTGCAGGCTTCGGAACGGCGTATGTGTGGTTGTGCTGTCGGCCCTGCAGGACAGGGCTGCTAATGGTAACGGAGTTCCTGCTGTGGAAAAGGTACAGGAACGCTGTACCCATGCGTTCTTTCAGGACTCGAGCCCTGACTATGGGGGAGATTTACTAAAACTGGTGCACTGAGAATCTGGTGCAGCTGTGCATGGTAACCAATCATCTGCTAACTTCAGCCTTTTCAATTACGCTTTGGCAATAAAACTTGGAAGCTGATTGGTTTTTATGCACAGTTGCACCACATTGTGCATTCTCCAGTTTTAGTAAATGACCACTAGATTGAGCTGATAATTGTAGTAAATCAGCTTTTAACCACTTGCCGCCTGCCATATAGCAAAATGACAGGGGCAAAGTGGTTTCAATATCCTGAACAGACATCATGATATTAAGCCACTGCGCGCCCCCGGGGGCACGCATCGTGGCAACCGTTGTTGTGGTGTGTCAGTCTGACACACCGCAACTACGATCTCAGTAAAGAGATTGTCTCTGACTCTTTACCACGTGATCAGCCATGTCCAATCACGGCTGATCACGATGTAAACAGGTAGAGCTGGTGACCGGCTTTTCCTTACTCGCGTCTGTCAGACGCAAGTAGAGGAGAGCCGATCGGCTGCTTCTCTGACAGGGGGGGGTCTGTGCTAATCGATTATCAGCGCAGCCCCCCCAAGGATGCCCACACTGGACCACCAGGGACACCGCTAGGACCACCAGGGATGTCACCACCAGGTGTGCCACCCTAGACCACCAGGGATGCCAATCAGTGCCCACAATGGATGCCAATCAGTGTCCACAATGGGCATCACTGATTGTCAGGCATTATTGTTTGGCACTGATTGGCATCCATCAGTACCATACATAACAGTACATCAGTGCCACCTATCAGTGCCCATCCGTGCCGCCTATCCATGCCGCCTATCCATGCCACCTATCAGTGCCACCTATCAGTGCCCATCAGTGCCGCCTATCAGTGCCCCATCAGTGCTGCATATTAGTGCCCATCATCAATGCCACCTCATCAATGCCACCTCATCAGTGCCACCTCATTGGTGCCACCTTATCAGTGCCCGTCAGTGCAGCCCCATCGGATGTTGGCTCAAACTTGTGTTGCATACACACGGTCACTCAAATTTTGTCGAAAATTCCGAACGTCAAGAACGCGGTGACGTACCACAAGTACGACGAGCCAAGGAAAATGAAGTTCAATAGCCAGTGCGGCTCTTCTGCTTGATTCTGAGCATTCATGGAATTTTGTGCATCGGAATTAGGTACACACGATCGGAATTTCCGTCAACAAGTTTTGTTGTCGGAAAATTTGAGAACCAGCTCTCAAACCTTTGTTGTCGGAAATTCCGACATCAAATGTCCGATGGAGCCTGCACACGGACGGAATTTCTGACAACAAGCTCACAACGAACATTTGTTGTCGGAAATTCCGACCGTGTGTACGCGGCATAAGAGTTACATAACGTGTAATACTATGCGGTAAAATATCACATGCAGTAACAATTGTGCAAGTGTTCAATTCACTAAGAATTTGGAGTTAAATACCGAATGCGATATTTGTTCGATTTAGTGGTAATTACCGTATTAATGCTATAATTTACCGCATTGAGCTGGTTCCAAAGGAGCGGGCCGTGAGGCTGGCCGCCACAACAACCGGTGACTCATCTGTCAGTGGGTTTCTCCGCCCACAGCTGATTGTAAAAAAAAAAAAAGCCAACAATTAAAAAGTATGGGAAAAAACCTCATGCCCCCCCCCCCAATCCATACCGGACCCTTATCTGAGCATGCAGCCCGTCGAGCGAGCCCCCCCCCTTCCTGAACCATACCAGGCCACATGCCTGGTAAGGCATATTGATAGGGACAAGGACCTCATTCCCACAACCATGGCCAGTGGTTGTAGGGGTCTGGGGGCAGGGGGCTTATCGGAATCTGGAAGCCCCTTTAACGTCACGGACTGTCGGTGGTACAGAGGTATGATCTATGCTGGGATTGTTCCTTCCATTCAGTTCTAGTGAAAAGAAAGTTAAAGAGAAATACTGTAAGTACACAGCTATTTTGGCCATACTTCTCCTGTGGGTCACAGGAATGCATTCGTTCTGCACTCCTGTGACCCAGAATCAGCTGGCAGCGGGCTAAAATCCACTGTCAGCTGATGTCACAGTGCTGCTTCATACTCTGGAGAGATCCTGACAATAACTAATAAAATATTAATAAAATTATTTTTTTAAAAACCTATTGTCACTATCCCTAATCACAGCCACACTAGTCATATGATGATGTTGTACTGCACTGGTGACAGTATGTACAAAAAATAAATTGTGAAAAAAACTGTATTTATATTTTTAATTTGATTTTATTGGATATGTTTTTTATAACAGAAAGTAGAAAGTATCAAGCCTATAATAAAGCTTACCTGTATCTTCTAAACGTGCAAGGTTTAGGAGATATTCACCCGGGATGCAGCCAGACGTCACCGGTGCATGCATTCTGAAGGTCCGGCATACCCGTGCCGGACCTTCAGAGCTTTGTGCCGAAACGCATGAGTGACAGCATCTCGACTCCGGGGACTCGTATAGCCCACAAACCCAGAAGAAAGACTGGGTGAAGATGGAAACCCAGTCAGTGGTGACAGCGTGCCGCTGGAGGTCTTCATTCTAAGATGAGTATTTCATAATGTGCGATGCATACTAGCACATTATGCGATTGCCTTACAGGGGTTTTTTTTTTTCAAACTGCAGTGGTTTACTACCGCTTTAAGTGGTTAATAAAAATTTCTTTACCATCACTTTATTGTATGAGAGTTTAGCTCTGCTTCAAGTGTAATGAATTATCTACTGCGGAGAGGGAACTGCTATACAGAATTGGTAAATAGTTGTAGAAACAAAGTCTGTTTGGCAAGTTTACTGAACCGAAACCCACAGAACACCTATGGTAAACAATGGAGTTCATGCCTCTGCAACATTGTATCCCATTCTGTATAGCAGTTCACTCTCTGTATTAGTCAATTATTACACTGTGAGTGGTTAATCCAGGAATCTCCACATGACAGGTCAGTTCCTACCTTGTCTGCGCTTAGGCAATCTTTGACATCTCATTTATTTAGTGAAGCCTACGCCACCTTCACCTAAAAACTGTAGTTGAGTGACTCCATCAAATGTTCCCCTGCAGCTATTACTCTTTTTACCATTGCCCCCTCACTTTAGATTGTAAGTTCCATGAGCAGGGCCCTCCTTGTCCTTCTGTATTGTTGTAATTGTACTGTCCCCCTTTATAATGTAAAGCTCTGCGCACGCTGTAAGCGTTATGTACTGTAAGTTCTGAAATAATAACTTAGCAGGGGGTTTCCTCATATTATTTTCTCCTCTGGTCAAATTATCCTAGCCTATGATATTTACTATATTTGCTACATTGGTGAGATTTTCTTTACCTCTTCTGGTTGAATGTTTTTAAAGTAGCATTCCAGTAAAATCCTAACTATACCTAAACCTGCTCCCACGCCCATTCTAAGCCCTATACTAACCACCTGGTAAAGGAAAGAGATCTGTACTTATTTTGAGGGTGCTCCAGTCTGGTTACATGATCTCTCCAGTGGCCAGCTTCAATGTAGAGGAGAGGCAGCGACAATGGCTGCAGAACCTGGGCAGTAACGTCACCCATTACTATGGAGCATCTGTTGTCGGCTGTCCCTCCTCTCCCCTGAAGGCAGCCATTGGGGTGATCATGTGACCGGACCAGAGCACCTTCAGCATAGATAAGTATAGATATTGATCCTTTACAGCAGGGGTCTTCAAACTATGGCCCTCCAGTTGTTCAGGAACTACAATTCCCATCATGCCTAATCATGTCTGTGAATGTCAGAGTTTTACAATGCCTAATGGGACATGTAGTTCCACAACAGCTGGAGGGCTGTAGTTGGAGATCCCTGCTTTACAGGGTAGTTAGAATAGACTTAAAATGGGGGTGAGAGTAGGTTTAGGTATAGTTGGGATTGGACTGGAATTCTACTTTTTTTTTCTTTTAGGAACAAATGTTAGAGAATGTTACATTCGCCCTGGGAAAGGCAACAATTAGAAACTGACATTTCATACCTATTACAAACATTATGGGTATTATTTGTGATTTTTTTGTGAATGCTAAAACAATTTGTGCAGCAAATTTTTTAGATATAGTGCGCTTAGTGACTGCAGTGGAGAATAAGCGAGTGGTAGGTTTTAAATAGTTCAGAAAACACAACTGGGTAGGGATGACACCATTCAATCCACAAAAATGCTGTGTGGTGTCAGCCCACCGCAGGACTTCAGAGTTGAGTGTATTTCTGGCACATCAACCAACAATTTTCTGCACTTGCGAGGTCTTTAAATGGATAAGGCATGATAAAGTGTGTCTTTATTGCAGAGATATACTATATAATATACAGTATATTCTGTGTGTGTATTTAAATAGTAAATATTGTATATATTTTTTTTTCTTTGTTCTGCCTTGACTTATAAGGCTTTATGCATGCATTTTTTTTAAGATCCTAGAAGCTATTACCATTTTTTTCTGCTCCTAGAAGCTAAATAGTGTTATACTATGTGTCCATTCACACTGCCTTAGGCTATTAGCATTTTTTAAGATTCAATGTCTAGGAGCAGAAAAAAATTGTTTTTGTAGAGTTTTGGGAGCGTTTTCCTGGCAGAAAAAAAAACGCTCAATGCTACTAAAAGCTTTTTTTGAGCAGATTTTTTTTTTCTTCATGTACTGTAAAAATGCTAACGCTCCTAAAACACTACTAGAAGCCAGCAAAAAAACAATATTATCAGCGTTTTTCATCCAGGGTTTTTTTTTCTAGCGTTTTTTTAACTTATAATAAAACAATAGTATGCATGGAACCTTAATGCTTTAATAATCTTGTTCAGCAAGAAAGCAGCGGAGCTATGGCTGTTATTGCATATAATAGGATAGAATACATATTGCTGTTTTGGGTGAAACTCCATTTAAGTAAATTCATATTTTTTATATGGTTATTTATGCCATATTCTTTTAGATATTTAGTAGATGGTGGGGAGTTTATATTGTTTCTTTGTCATTATGCATTGCTTTAAATTTTTATATGGCAATATACTGTATACAGGCGGTCCCCTAGTTACAAACATCCGACTTACAAACGACTCCTACTTACAAACAGTGGGAGACAACAGGAAGTGAGAGGAAATCTACCCCTAGGAAGGGAAATTCTCTCCTGTAAGAGTTATTATGGGAAAAAGGTACCTCCACTGATGCTTTATCACCAAGGCTTGTTACCATAACAACCCAAAATTTTCAAAATCCAATCGTCATTGGAACAGAAAGTGAGGTGAAATCTTCTGAACAGGGGCAGAGACAGCAAAACAAACGTTACTGGCCACGCCTTGTTCCGCTTCAGACATAGGTTGCAAACAGCAACGGTGCGATCTGCTGCACACATGTCGAAAAAGGCCACCAATGAACTTTTAAAAGTCAGCGGGGAGTCAACAGCGCCCTACACCTGCGGAGGTCTTCGGTGTGATGCAATAGGGTGGCTGCCCTTAAGCTGCCCCGTAGAGGACATCCTGCCACGCTGGAGTTGTGCCTCCTCCTCCTCTCTTCTCTCAGGCACCCAAGTACAGTCAGTGACCTCATCATCCCCTCCCTCCTCGTCACTGGAGCAAACTTGGCAGTATGCTGCAGCTGGGGGGAAGTGACTGCCAGTTTCTTGTCCTTCTTGGGCACCCCCCCTCTCTAGGCTCACGTTACTCCCTTCCTCAACCTGGGAACATCACAATGTACTTTGACAATCTATTCCCTTATATAGCAAAGCTTGTGGTTTTCTGACCTCAGGCAGTTAGTCGAAACAATAGACAAAAAATAAGTTAAAGCAATGTGTCCTTAGAAGCATTTGAAAAATCCGTCTCCATTTTAGATACAATAGTCACACAATAAACATTTAAAACTTTTCCAACAAGGTATGGTCTGGCTTCCCATCACACTCCGCTCATGAATTAAAGAAGTATAAGAACAAACCAGTCCTCATAGTGCAGTAGCACAAATAAAATGTATTTAGTAAAAATTAAAATAGTGCACTCACATTCAAATAAAATCAAAGCGGCATGGCATGCCATGCCACAAAGGCTTCAGCATAATTCAATCCAATCTTACATCAGTGTGAATGTAGGGATAGTTCAGTCAGTGTGAGTGTAGTGACCCTTTAACACAGTATATTTTATTGCGTTACTGCAAGTTTAACGCCCTATATTTCAGTGCGTTACGTGCCATTTAACGCAGTACATTTCTCGGAGCGTTACTGCACGCTTAATGCAGTTTATTTCAGTTGCATTACTGCAAGTTTAATGCTGTACAGTTCAGTGCATTACTGCAAGTTTTACGCCATATAGTTCTGTGCATTACTGCAAGTTTAATGCCATATAGTTCTGTGCATTACTGCAGGTTTAACACTGTATATTTAATTGCGTTGCTGCAAGTTTAATGTCATATAGTTCTGTGCATTACTGCAAGTTTAACGCCGAATATTTAATTGCGTTATTGCAAGTTTAACGCTGTATATTTTATTGTGTTACTGCAAGTTTAATGCTGTATATTTCATTGCATTACTGCACGTTTGAAGCAGTATATTGCAGTATATTATAGTGTATGCGTGGAATGTGTCGGTTTAGTGAATACTCAAATTAAAGTGCACCAAACACCACTTTCCATTGATTAAAGTGCATCCACGTGTACATCTTTATTACATTTGTCAATAAGCAACCCCCCATCATGTCTGGGAGGACAACAAGGAGAGGCAGACGTTCCCATGGCACTGTAAGGGGGCCAGCAGCGTATGTGTCCACAGGCAAAGGTGGACGTGGTCAGTCCTCAGGCAGGGCATAATTTTCTCTGTTTAGTGATGTTGCCCATGCTATCCAGTCACAGTATGCAGAGGAGGTGGTGGACTGGCTTACTAAACCGTCCTCATCCTCCGTAACCCAAGCAGAGACTAGTGCGCAGTCCCCTGCAGCTTCCAGAGTGGCAACCTGCCTCCTTGTCCACAGCTTTTCCTGCCTTAGCCCCAGCATCAGGCATGGAGGAGTCAGCTGAGTTATTTGAACACAACGTCAGCCACTCGCTCCTTGACGATGCACAGCTATTACTCGATTCAGATGTTGGTTCTGAGGTTGAGGAATGCAGGAACATGAGCCTACAGAGAGGGGAGAACACTGGTACACAAATTGGCATTTATGTTCCCCCAGCCGCAGCGTATTACCAAGTTGTCTCCAGTGGTAATGTCAGAAAACTCACACAGCAAGCACCCGTCTCCGTGCAGCAGCTGCCAATCCTCGTTCCGCTAATGCCAATGTGCATGCACAGAACCATAGCCAGAGACAAATGAGATCCAGAGTGGGCATGCACAATGGCACCTCCATGCCAACGCACGCACTAACGCGCACCCTCAAGTGCCAATGCGCTAAGGCGCTAATGTGCATGCGCGCACGCATGTACGCTGCCACGAATCCTGGCACACAGCAACCTATATAAACAGAGAGTCTGCCTAGCATCAGTGCTGGATCGGCTTCAGCTTGATCCTGTGTTCCTGTTGTTACTCTGCCTGATTGACCTTGTTCCTGAAAACCCGGCTATCTTCTGACCATTCTCTTGAATCTACCCTGCCTGCTGAACCTGCCTCTACCTGCAATACTGACCTTGGCTTGGACTTATGATTACGGCTCTGCCTTCCGATTCTGTACCCCGCTGCCCGTCTGTTGCCAACCTCTGCCTGTTCCTGACTATGGTTTTGCCTTCTGATTCGGTACCCCACTGCCAGCCTGTTGCCGACTCCTGCCTGTTCCTGATTATGCAGTTGATCCTGATCTGGCTCCCGCTGAACAAGTCTGGTGATCAGTTCACACATCTCCTCAGCAGAGGTTCCTGTATCTCCAAGTTCCAGCCTCCTGCCTGCAGGCACTTGCACCCTTTCATTGCCCTCGCACTTCCTGTACCCACCACCAGGGGTGCTTGGACCGGAACCGTGCACGAGGCCACCCTCATTTCGGGCTCCGCTGTAAGGTACGTGACAGGCAATGATGATGGAGGAGATTATGATGATGATGATTATGATAATGAGGTCACTGACTCGACTTTGGTGCCAGATAGAGCAGAGGAGGAAAGTGAGGGTGAGGCACAACCCCAATGAGGCCGCCATCAGGGAAGAGTAGAGAGCAGCCACCCTATTCCATCACATTGTGGAGATATTATCTCCTGACCCACTCCCCACAGCCCAGCTGTCTAGGCCTTTTTTAGTACATGTGCAGCCGATTGCACTGTTGCTATTTGCAAACTTTGTCTTAAGCACATAAAGCGTGGCAAAAATGCCAGCCATTTGGGTACCACATGCTTGACAAGGCATTTAACCTCCCACCACTCAGCCCATTGGCAAGAGCACCTAAAAGTCACACAAAAGGGGCACAAATCTGTCCCTCCTCACCTCAGTCTATCCCTGCTATACCTCATGACCTCTCAGCAGCCTCCACTGACAGGGATGATGGTATAGCGCAGGGTGTCCCAGATCCTTGCAGCGCACCACCAGCTGTAGACTATGGAAAATTTCTCTGCCCCATCTGCTGCAGCGGAAAAAAAAATACAGTCCCTGCCACCCACATGCCCAGTGTCTAAATACAAGCTTGTCAAAGCTGCTGGCTCTACAACTTCTGCCTTTCCGCCTGGTGGATTCTGCCCCCTTCCATGAATTTGCAGAATGTGCTGTACCACAATGGCAGGTTCCCAGTCACTATTTCTTTTCACGTAAGGCCATTCCAGCTCTCTACCTTCACGTGAAAGGCAATGTTGTGGCATTGTTGTACAAGGCAGTCAGCCACAAAGTCTACATTACTGCTGACACGTGGTCCAGCAAGCATGAGCAGGGATGATATATTTCATTCACAGCACACTGGGTAACTCTGCTTGCAACTCGGAAGGATGCAGGACAGGGCTCAGTGCTGCAGCTTGTTGTGCCCCCAGGTCTCCATACAGCTGGTGATGCTGCGAGATTGGTGCGAGATTTGTCAGCTCCCCCCCTCCCCCTCCTCCTCCCCCTCTTCCATGCCCTCTTCTGCTGAATTGTCCTATGAACCTCAAGTACCCCCTAAGCGTTCAAAGGGCTATTCAATGAGTCAGGCTAAAAGGTGCGATGCAGTGCTTCAGCTGGTGTGTCTAGGGAACAGGAACCACACCGGAGCAGATATTCTTGCAGCTCTGCAGGGACAGGCCCAGAGGTGGTTCATGCCAAGCCAGCTGGAGCCAGGAATGGTGGTGTGTGATAATGGCACAAACCTTCTGTCTGCCCTTAGAAAGGGAAAGTTGACACATCTGCCATGCCTGGCACATGTCCTCAATTTGGTGGTGCAGCATTTCCTAAATAGGTACCCAGGGTTGTAAGATCTACTAAAGCAGGCCAGAAGAGTCTGTAGCCATTTCAGGCGATCATACACAGCCAGTGCTCAGTTGGCTGAAATTCTGCGGAAATTCCACCTGCCCATAAACCTGATTTGTGACATGCCCACCAGGTGGAACTCGACTTTGGCAATTCTGCAGCGGCTGCACATGCAGCAGAAGACCGTCAACGAGTACCTGTCTGAGTATGGCACAACGACAGGCTCAGGCCGGCTTGGCTTTTTTTCCCCACGCCAATGGCTGCTCATAAAGGATGCATGCACAGTAATGTCACCATTTGAGGAGGTTACAAGGATGGTGAGCCGTGACAATGCATGCATCAGTGACACAATCCCTGTTGTTTTCCTGCTGGAGCAGGCTCTGTGTGGCATTATGGACAGGGCACTAGAGGCAGAGCAGCGGGAGGAAGAGGAGGACTTCCTTTCCTCCCAAGGCCCACTTTATGCAGACCCCATTGTTCCTATTCCACAGAACACACAAGAGGAGAGAGAGGAGGAGGAGGAGGAGGAAGAGGAGGAGGAGGATTCTGGCAGTTTCGGAGGGATTGAAGTAGATGAAGACATACGTCAAACAGTAAGAGATGGCTTTCCATCCCCAGAACCCTTGGGAGTAGTACGTGGCTGGGAGGAGGCAGTTCCAGATACTGTAAACCTCAGTGACCCTGAGGAGTCTGCTTCTCATGCTTCCGCAAATTTGCGGTGCGTGGACTCATGATTCAAAGCCTGCGATAGGACCCAAGAATACGTGGCGTAAAGTAAAAGGATCACTATTGGCTGGCAACCCTCCTTGACCACCGTTATAAGGGAGAAGTCTAAGAACTCATCCAGTCCCCACAGAGAGTGCAGAAGATGAAATCTCTTGAGGACACCTTAAAGAGGAGTTTATCAAACACTTTTCCTGACTTTGGTAGGTTACAGTGTCATGGAAAACATAATTTTGAGGCTTCTTTTGGTCAAGAGAGGAGCGGTGGAGAAGGTGGCCGCTTAAGTGATTCATTTCTCAATTTTTTTTGTCCTTGCCGCCCAGGGCTGTCAGCTTCCACATCCCATCGGCAGCATCTGCATCACATGGTGGACAATTATCTAGGGGTGAAAACAGAGATGGAGACCTTTCCAGTCGACGATCCACTGGTTTACTGGGTCATGAGAATAGACCACTGGGCAGAAATTGCCCAGTATGCTATTGAGCTACCCTGCATCCAGCGTGCTTTCCGAACGCTGGTGGAGGTTTTGTTACTGATCATAGAAGGCGTCTGTCCACAGACTCCATGGACCGTCTGACTTTTATTCAGTGGAATCAGTCTTGAATTACCAGCCGCTATGAAGCCTGTGATACCGATGTCGCTGATTAAGTGTTTTTGGGATGTGGAATCTCTGCAAGATTTCTAGGCTGCTTAGTGTTGAGGGTGTTGATTTCATCTGGAAGAATGTTTTTTTGGTGTAGGTTTCATGGGCACAATTAACACCCAAAGACTAATTTTTTTTGTTTGATAGGGGCATATCATTGCAATTTTTGACAGCAAGGCCAATTCTTGCTTTCATCAAGAGTACCTCTATAGAGTTGCGGTGTGAAGGCGCCACCAGCGCCCAAAGACTAATTTTTCCGCACCCGTTACTTCTATCCAAAGTCTGTGGTAGAGACACCAGAATCTTGTTCCCAGTGCACTACATTGTGGCCTCATTATACAGACTGACTCCCCAAGCCTTTGCTTACAAAATAAAAAAAGCTTGCAGGGAAAATGTCATTTTATTTTGGCTTTATAAATACAATTATTGCTGCAACAGCTTCCATATACAGTACAGATGTGCCACTTTACAGATGGACTAAGGGGACCCCCCAGGCACTATATTGAAAGGAATGCTTTCACTTTAAGCATCAATAAATAACTGCTCTTTTAAAAATGAAGTTTTTTACAAACTTTTTTTTTTTCATAGATACATGTCCCCCAGGGCAGTACCCGGACCCCCATAACCATTGTATGCCCAATTACTTGCATAGAAGTCCCATAGACTTCAATGGGGTTTGTTATTTGGTTCCAAACTTTTGCGATGTTCGAAAGTTCTGGTGCGAACCAAACAAGGGGTCGTTTGGCCCATCCCTACTTTAGAAACAATTTTCATATGCATTGTCCATTTCTCTTAAAGTGGATGTAAACCCTCACATATACCCAGTGAAGTGAACAGCCTCGGATGATACACAGAGATGAAACAAATCTCCCTACATAAGTTTTACATGTATATCTGCTGTCTGCAGCTTTATATACTGTTTAGCAAGTGCACGTCCTGTTAGAATTTTCTCTTCCTGATTCACCTGTGGGTGTTAATTCTTGCCATACACTGTGAGACAGCTAATTGGAGGAAAGGCACCCCATGCACCCCTCCCTATAGGCAGAGACTTGCAGAGATGTGCTGTGAATAGACCAGCTCACTGCTAATCTGACACAAATTTCAGGCTGGTTTTATCACAGTTGAAGAAGAACTTGTCAGAAGATATCATGCTGATAACAGAAGAACTGAGCAGGAGAAAGCCACGGGACTTAGGGCTTTGAAGAGAGATAGGAAAACACTGCAGATATATTTGCCCAGCTCAAATTTCATGAATCGGGTTTACATCCACTTTAACCACTTCAGCCCCTGAAGATTTAGCTGCAGAATGACCGGGCCATTTTTTGCTATCGGCACTGCGCCGCTTTAACTGACCATTCTGCGGTCGCGCGACGTTGCACCCAAACAAAATTGAGGTCCTTTTTTTCCCACAAATAGAGCTTTCTTTTGGTGGTATTTGATTGCCTCTGCGGTTTTTATTTTTTACGCTATAAACAAAAAAGAGCGACAATTTTGAAAAAAACAAACAAATATTTTGTACTTTTTGCTGTAATAAATACCGCCATTTTTTTTTTTTTTTTTTTTTTTTTTAGAAAAGGCTATTTTTTTCTCAGTTTAGGCTGATATGTATTCTTCTACATATTTTTGGTAAAAAAAAATCGCAATAAGCGTATATTGATTGGTTTGCGCAGAAGTTATAGCGTCTATAAAATAGGGGATAGATTTATAGCATTTATTATTATTTTTCTTTACTAGTAATGGCGTAATGCGATTTTTATCGTGACTGCAACATTATTGTGGTCACATCGGACAATTTTGACACATTTTTGGGACCGTTGGCATTTAAACAGTGATCATTGCTATAAAAATGCATTGTTTACTGTAAAAATGTCACTGGCAGTGAAGGGGTTAACACTAGGGGGCGATCAAGGGGTTAACTATGTTCCCTGGGAGGTGATTCTAACTGAAGGGGGACTGACTAGAGGAAGTGACAGATCGTGGATCCTAGCTAATAGGAACACACGATCTGTCATTCCTCTCAGAACAAAACACGGATTTGTGTGTTTACACACACACTTCCATGTTTTGTCCCTCGTGCTCGCGATCGCTCGTGGCCGGCGGTCATCGCAACCGTTGGCCATGAGCATCGGCACCCCCGCTGTGCGACGTATAGCTACGACGGTTCGCGGGATCGTGCCGACCTGTCGCAGTATAATGACGGTGGCTGGTCGGCAAGCGGTTAAGTTTACTACCCACCTTATTATCTGATTGTGCCATCTCTTTTAGATCTACTAACAACTATGTAGTGCAAGGGCCTGCTTGATTGGATATAAACTGATTGGATAGATTAGTTAGGTCTTCAAGTTACATAGTTTTGGTAATTCTAAAGTAGATTGTATAGTCAGAATGTAATGTGTATGGTGACGTTTAAATATTAAGTAGTACTACTAGTTTACTACCAGACTAACTATGTAACTGTGTAGAAAGCAGCAGCAGAAAGAAGACTTCATGGGGTGTCAGAACAAAGCCCAAAATTATGGTATAGCTGTTTGAGTCTCTGAGGAATAGACTTCATGCACAGAACTGTAAAAAAAAAAACCGTACACCATGCAGAGTCAGCGTAATGGAATTTCCAGGACCTTGTGTTGCTGTGTACAGCCACCCATTGAGATACATTAGAAGAGGCGGCTGCATGCACTTGGGGTTGTGTAAAGCACATCTATGCGAACTGATGTACTGTATGCTCTGAATGCCGATAGTGTGTGTTTGGAACAAATGTCAGTGCTCATGGGGGTGCTTTACACAAACTCTAGTGTACTACCGTGTACAACCACCTCTTCTACTGCATCTCAATGGGTGGTTGTACGTGGCGGCAGCAGGTCCTGGGAATGTCATTATGCAGGCTCTGCACACTGTACAGCCCCTGAGCAGCCATGTGAATGAAGTCATATAAGAAGATGGCGTTTTGCCTACAAGTATTAATTAATTACTTAAATATTAATATTTGAAGTGACTGATACTTTGATCCCGCTGCTAATCAGGTTTTTAAATCATGACTTGTAAACCTGTAGGAATTCTATTGTATTAAAAATTCAGCAAAAGAATGTTATTGCAGCTGCTTTAGAGTGTACACCAGGAAACTTAGCGACTTGCAGAGAGATTTGCATAATAAAGTTTATACCAGGAAATAGAAAATGAGAATATGAAGTAGATGTGTAATGCCCAATAAAGGTATGTCTTCATGCAATGAACTAAAAGGAAATTTCAAAAGGCAAAGAGAATATGGTGTTTATATATAAATGCCTTGTGTATCAGTACTCTTTGGATCTTAAAGCCCAACTCCAGGAAAGAAAATAATCCACCCTTCCAGTAGGTCCATCTTCCTACACTGCAAGGGTTAATAACTCATTTAGTCTAGGGACAACAAAAAATAAGGAGCAAGTACTGTCCTCGCTCCAGCAGAGTCCCTCCAGTACTTCAATGGGTTCCCACGCAGCCTGCTCTGTAAGCTGTCAGCGGCTCTAGTTGTACTCCAGCCTCCTTAGCATACCATAAAGGATAAATCTCACTATGTTGTATGCTGAAGCTGTGCCCACAGACCAGCACTTCAGGCAGAGTAGGAGTACTGGAGCCGGACGGAGCAGTAATCGATAAAACTTCTTGTGATGCCCTCTAGACATATCGCGTGCAGGGGAGCCACACTGCAAGGTTGGATTTTTTTATTTTACTGGAGTTGGGCTTTAAATGAGTTTTATGGTTATAGCATACAATCCAATATATGTTTACTTGAAAAATCTCCTTTCATGTTGTGAGTTCTGCCTGTCTGCTGATCATCTCTTTCCATAAGGTCCTGGATTCCCTGCTTGCACTAATGGGCACAGATAAGGCGGCACTGGTGGGCACTGAAGCGTGTGTGACAGCAACCAGGTGTAGAGTACAAAGACAAGTGTGTCTTGCCTACAGTCAAGCATGGTGGTGGGAGTGTCATGGTCTGGGGCTGCATGAGGACTGCCAGCACAGGGGAGCTACAGTTCATTGAGGGAACCGTGAATGCCAACATGCACTGTGACATACTGAAGGAGAGCATGATCCCCTCCCTTCGAAGACTGGGCCGCATAGCAGTATTCCAACATGACGACCCCAAACACACCTCCAAGACGACCACTGCCTTGCTAAAGAAGCTGAAGGCAAAGCATATCTCCAGACCTAAACCCTATTGAGCATCTGATGAGTGAGTGGGGCATCCTCAAAAGGAAGGTGGAGGAACGCAAGGTCTCTAACATCCACCAGCTCCGTGATGTCGTCATGGAGGAGTGGAAGAGGACTCCAGTGGCAACCTGTGAAGCTCTGGTGAACTCCATGCCCAAGAGGGTTAAAGCAGTGCTGGAAAATAATGGTGGCCACACAAAATATGGACACTTTGGGCCCAATTTAGACATTTTCACTTAGGGGTGTACTCACTTTTGTTGCCAGCGGTTTAGACATTAATGGCTGTGTGTTGAGTAATTTTTAAGGGGACAGCAAATTTACACTGTTATACAAGCTGTACACTCACTACTTTACATTGTAGCAAAGTGTCATTTCTTCAGTGTTGTCACATGAAAAGGTATAATAAAATATTTACATAAATGTTAGGGGTGTACTCACTTTTGTGAGATACTGTGTACACACACACACACACACACGCGCACACTTATCAATGTAAGCAAACATTTTAAAATGTATTAAAATGTGGATGGGGTCAGTAGGGCCATGGATGGTGTCAGTAGGGCAGAGATTGGTGTCAGCTGGGCACTATCAGTAGTTTTTTATTTGTATTATTTTTTACAATATTGTGTATTTATAATTCTTTTAGGAGCCCCACTGGGGGCTTAGGTGAAATATCAGGGGTCTAAACAGACCCCTGATGTCTCACTTTTGCGACAGAGAAAAGAGCAGCGATTCCCCCAGCCCCTTTCTCTGCAGCGTCAGCTGCACTGGACAGTGAATGAATGGGAAGTGCTCTATACTCAGCGCCTTCTTCATTCACAAACTGAAGCCTAGTAAACAGTTTACTAGGCTTTGGTTATGAATGAACACAGTGAGTGATCTGTACCAATCACTCATTCATTTAGAAAAGGTAGCGGCCTGTAAATGAAACGGACCCGGGCAGCAGGGGGAATCTACGCCGCGTGGGGGTGGTTAGGGTGTGCCCAGGCACACCTGGCACACCCCTTGTGCATGCCTATGCAACACTACTAGGTTTATTGTCAATGATTCCTATGGATTTGCCACAGCACTCATTTACACTTTTTATATTGCTACATATAATTGCTCTACATTCAAAGGGCAGCAAATAAAGATTTTAGTCTCATTTGCATTCTCTGGTATGAATGGTATGTATCCCCCTGAACTGGTGAATCTAGAGAGGTGTATGCACCAACATTAACCCTCTTCTTTTTTTCTTTTTTCCTTTTTTTATTTTTTATTTTTTTAATAAACATGCTTCTAAAGTTTATTTTATTGCTGGGTGTCTTTATTGTAAAGAACAATTTTTACTAGATCTTCTCTAAGGTAAATACTCCATCTACTGGCAAAAAAAAGGAACAGCATTTATAATATTTTGTTTCAAAAATACATCCTAGGGAAAACATACAGCTCTTATGGCTCTGCAACTCTTTCACAAGAACTTTGAATCATACAATTCTATCACTGCTTCTGAAATAAAATAAAAGTAAGAATTATACACAGATGTTCTGTTCACAATGAGGACCTTAGACCATCTCCTATCCCATCTGCCAAGTCTAGCTTTCCATGCATGTGTGCTGACACCACCTGGGTGTGTAGTAGCTGATTAACCTTGGCTAGATGTGTGGAGCCTGTAAAAAGGAAACAGGATAGTATCTTTAGGGACATATTTGGAATATTTAGGACTTAGGGCGGAATGGGAGCCTAAGGGTAGTGGGGGATTTTGTTTTTTCTGCAGGTGGAGAGTCATCCTCGAAGGTGGGTGTTGGCTTTTTTGTACCACATACTATTGTATACTATATATGTTCAAATAAAACTCTTTGGTAGCTTAAGCAGGTGCTATGTCATCTGTGGTGTTTTTCAGTTAAAGTCTATTTAAGACCCTGGCTCCTGGGTCTGGTGTGCATTTTGCAAGTGGCTAGAGTAGGGACAGATCACCTGTCTGTCAGGGACACTGCTTAGCGTCAGAGAATAGTTTCATGGGTGAAGACAAAGCGTAGGGACATGTCATCCTTCCTGGAAGCCTCCCCATTTGGGAGCAGACCGGCAAGGCCACATTCCGCCCCTTGAGACAGACGCTGTCTGCAACTTTGGTCCACCACTCTACTGCCACTTTGCTATTACAACTAATGAGTGCTCCCAGTTGGGTTGCTTTCCCGCCGGGCCTGTTTGCTTTTGCTGGACTTTCATTATAATATATTTTTTAAAATTGCATCTAGCCTCTGTGTGTTTTCTGTTTGCCGCATCACACTGATCTTCCCACATGAACATCAGCAACTCTAATCACTCAGCACTACCACCATGATAACATCTTGTTTTTTTTTTTTTTTTGTGGTCAATCGGCTACACATAGAATTTAAAATAGACCTGTACCTATGTAAGGTGGCATGTTAGTTACTGTCTCCTCAGTTATGTTCAAGAGTGCCTAATGACTGATCAGTGAGGTTTGCCATCACATTGATGGGCCAACCATAAGACACAGGAGGAAGAGTAAGATATACAAGGCCAAGGATCAGATAAGGAAGGCCGATAGAGGGGGTCAACCCAGAGTGTTCATTGCACAGCACAGAAGGAGAGGGGAGAGCTGTACTCTCCTGACCCCTGCACTCTGTGCAAAATGCACTCCCAACTTCTGCATTATGCTCTTCTGACCCCTGTGCTCTGTGTCTTAAAGCGTCTGTTACCCCAACACTTCATATTCTTGATATGTGCCTGCTGTAGCATGTACTTGTATGAGAACGTATCCTGTTCTTTGTATTGCTTCCTTTATGTGAAATCCCTGGTAATCCTGCCAGTGCCTCTACTCCCCTAATAAAAACTGACCACACTAAGTAGGAGAGCACACTGTGGTCAGTTCTCTAGCTGTGCTGGGAACTCAGTGTGTTCCCCTCCAAATATCAGACTTGTCCTAACACTCCCCCCCTGCACAGCCATTCACTGGGAAGCTCAGTGTGCTGCTGCTTCTCCTCCCCCCAGCTCCTTATACATCTGAGAACAGAGGGAATGTAATCACTTATAAAAAAACGGGGAAAAAGAGGTATTTTTATATCTATGGAAACATGTTTTACCTTTCATTTCTATTTTGAACTGAATGGGTTGGTTTACAAAGTGATCGTTTACAATCAGTTTGAGCACTTCTGTCCCTTGAGCTCTATGCAATCTCTAATTCTGAGTATGACGTGATAGTCTTATGCCGCGTACACACGGTCGGACTTTCCGACGGGAAATGTTGGATGTGAGCTTGTTGTCGGAAAGTCCGACCGTGTGTATGCACCATCGAACATTTGCTGTCGGACTTTCCGCCAACAAATGTTTGCTAGCAGGTTCTCAAATTTTCCGCAAACAAAAGTTTGTTGTCGAAAAGTCCGATCGTGTGTACACAAGTGTGCACACAAAAGTTCACGCACATTCGGAATCAAGTATGCGATGGAAGTGCTCGGTCTTGTAAAATTAGCATTCGTAATGGAGATAGCACATGCGGCAAATTTTGAAATCTCTCAATGCAGCGCATTCTCTTCTTCTTTATAATGCTATAATAATGGAGTTGCTTTGCTGCTGATAGTCAGAGTTCTGTCAAAGTGGTCCTGCGTACACATCTGGACGCAGGACCACTAGTGTGAGACAGCAGAGCAACTTTTTTATGGTGTCCCATGCAGATGCTCCAGTGGATACTAGGGGTCTCCCCATGTGTGAAACTTTAACAAAACAGGTAAGTATTCCAGCTTTGGAAAGTGAAAAAATCATGTCTTCAGCTTGGAACTCTGCCAAAACAGACAATTGGACGACACTTCCAAGCAATGTTTCATATTGCTCCCTATGCATATGAAAGGGACAATTAATACTAGGAAGATTATCATTATACATCTACCCAATCTACCAGTCATCATGTAAATAATGATAACTCTTTCCCATGGAGGCATCAAGTCTAAAAAGAAATGTAGAACCAAATGAGGGACCAGAGGGGGGAGGAGGACAAGGTCAAAAAAGGAGGGTCTAGCAGACCATGGACTATTCAGCTTGAGTACAACTTCTCTTTCTCATGAAGAGAAGGTTGTGCTGAATCATGGCCTGAAGTTTGCCCCTCCCCGCCCCTTAAATACATTTGAAACTTATATGGATATCCATAAGCACATCCGGAAAATCTGTGTACAGAGATATATTATCTCTAATCCTATTCGTAATAGGACTATGGTTCCATTTGAGTTTCAACATACCACTCTGTCAAATGCCTCGCTGTTCAACCCTCCGGGCCATTCAGCTCCATCAGTGGGAGTTTTCAGGGCCCTAGTATTTAACCACTTGCTGCCTGCCCGCCGTCATATGACGGCGGGATGGTGCAGCTGTTGTTCTGGCCCGCCGTCATATGATGGCGCAGCCTTCCAGGCAGCCCAGGGGGAGCGCGCGCGCCCGCCGCATCGCTCGGGTCCCAGTGCGCATGCCTGTCGGCCGCCATGTCCACTGGGCTCCCGCGATTGCCCGGTAACCGAGCAGGACCGTGGATCTGTGTGTGTAAACACACAGATCCAAGTCCTGTCAGATGGGAGGAGACCGATGGTGTGTTCCTTGTACAGAGGAACACCGATCGGTCTCCTCCCCTTGTGAATCCCCTCCCCCCACAGTTAGAATCATTCCCTAGCAACACATTAACCCCTACAGCGCCCCCTCCTGGTTAACCCCTTCATTGCCAGTCACATTTATACAGTAATCAATGCATTTTTATAGCACAGATCGCTGTATAAATGTGAATGGTCCCAAAAATGTGTCAAAATTGTCAAATGTGTCCGCCGCAATATCGCAGTCACGATAAAAATCGCAGATCACCGCCATTACTAGTAAAAAAAAAAATAAAAATAAAAATGCTATAAATCTATCCCCTTATTTTGTAGACGCTATAACTTTTGCGCAAACCAATAAATATACGCTTATTGCGATATTTGTTACCAAAAATATGTAGAAGAATACGTATCGGCCTAAAACGAGGAGAAAATTTGTTTAAAAAAAAAAAATTTGGATACTTATTATAGCAAAAAGTAAAAAATATTGTGTTTTTTCAAACTTGTCACTCTTGTTTTGTTTATAGCACAAGAAATAAAAAACGCAGGGGTGATCAAATACCACCTATTAGTGGGGAAAAAAATGATAAAAATTTCATTTGGGTACAGTGTAGTATGACCGCGCAATTGTTATTCAAAGTGCGACAGCGCTGAAAGCTGAAAATTGGCTTGGGCAGGAAGAGGGTGAAAATGCCCTGTATGGAAGTAGTTAAAGATCTTGAGAAATTGACTATAGATTAAAAAAGGATGGATACAGTGTTTAAAAGGGGTCTGGATTCCCTTAAACAGAAGAATGACATTACCGTCCGCCCGCTGACAGGGGGGGTGGTATTGTCATTCTTGATAGTGCTGCCTATGTGGGAGAGATGAACAGAATCTTGTCTGACACGGATACTTACCTTCCTCTTTAAGCAATCCGACTCTAAAATATAAAAGAGAACTTCAGATAATAGTAGATGAGGGTTTCAATAAGGGTATTTTGAATAAAAAAGAAACATTTTTCTTGATCCGGGTAGCTCCCCACATCCCGGTAATCTATTAGTTTCCAAAAGTCCATAAGAACCCCCTAAATTCACCTGGCCGTCCCATTATTAGCGGAATTGATTCTGTTACTTCCAGGATTGGGAGATACATAGATAACTTCCTGCAGCCTCTTGTTTTTAAAACTCCATCCCACCTTAAGGATAATACACAAGTCATTAATATTTTGAAACAGATCATGTGGAAGGAAGGGTATATTTTGGCCACTGTGGACAAGGCCTCTTTATACACTATCATTTCTCATCGTCATGGCAGAGAGGCCGTGAAATGTTTCTTGGAGAGGGATTTGGGCATCTGTAGGTTGCAGCGGCAGTTCCTTCTCCACCTCCTCTACTTTGCCATGAGCACAATTATTTTTGGTTTAATGTCTCTTATCTGCAAGGTCGAGGAGTGGCGATGGGTGCCAAGTTTGCACCAAGTATGGCCAATATTTTTATGGCCAAATGGGAGGAGGACGTCATCTATGATCAACGGAGGACCAATTTGATCTTCTGGGATTGATACATTGATTACGTCCTCCTCCTATGGGAAGGAGATCATGCCTCTTTGGATCTGTTCATTGGTGAACTCAATTCCAATGATCGGGGCATCGTTCTCCAGCATGAGGCCAGCACCTCTGCCATACATTTTTTAGACCTGCAAATCAGGGTAGAAAATGATAGACTTGTTACATCCACGTATTTTAGAGACACTGACAGGAACGTAGTAATCAAATCATCTGATAAAGGAAACCTTGTCATCCAAACCACAGAAGGATATATGGCTATGTGTTATAGGATTCTGGAGAACTCCTCTTGGTATCGTCGGATCTCACCCACGAAGATCCACGACTACCAACGGGAGTTCTTCAGAATCATAGATACAGCTTTCTCAAAAAACCTTATTTCAAAGAACACATGTGATTACTTAACACCCTATCACCCCTACGTTTTACGCCCTTCCAAATACTCACAAATCGCTCTCTCAGCCTCATTTCAGGGGTAGGATGCCTCACCCAACAAGCCAGTTCTTTGATAGACGATTATCTACGTCCCCACGTTGAAAGCCTATCCACCTACCTTAAGGACACTATCCACATCTTAACAGTTATAGATGGTTTATTTGTCCCCACCAATACCATTCTTGCATCCATAGATGTGGAGGCCTTCTACTTCAGTATTCCACATGACCAAGGCATCGCTATGACATCTATGTCATAAGTGAAAGGGATCTCGATGCTATTCCTTACAATGCTTTCATTATTGAAATGTTACATTTCATCTTGACCCATAACGCTTTTACCTTTGATGGCTCCCACTACCTCCAGGTGCAAGGAGTTGCAATGGGGACCAAATGTGCCCCCTCCTACGCAAACTTGAACCGGGGGAGTGGGAGCGAGAGGTTTTCGCCTCAGATGTCTTTTTGATATACCTGCGCCACACCCTGCTGTGGCGCAGGTATATCGACGACATCCTCATTCTATGGACCGGCACTCCCAAACTCCTGACTGAGTTTGTGGAGGAACTCAATCGTAATAATAACAACTTATCCTTCACTTTTAACTGGCATAAAGATACCCTCTCTTTCCTTGATTTAAATATACACAAAGACCTAGAAGGAGCCATCACCACCAGTTTGCATCGAAAAGACACAGCAGGCAACTCACTATTACACTCCACAAGTGCCCACCCTTCTCACCTAATTAATTCTATTCCTAAACGCCAGTATTTATGGGCCCGACGGAATTGTACCAAGGAAGAGGATTTTAAAATTGAGGACTCTGAGTTGCAAAAACGCTTTTTAGATCACGGGTATAGCAAAAGATCTCTCAAGAAAGCATATATAAACGTCAACGATAGCCCATGGGATCTCTTGTTGTTTCACGGAGAGAAAAAAACTATACCCCGACTGCAAGGTATCCGCCCGATTACTAAATTCAACAATCAAGTCACTATAAAAAGAATTTTGAATACTCACTGGCACCTTCTTAGGGATGATCACGTCCTGAATTTATTTGTCGAACCCCAACCACATGTTATTTATAAATGCAACCAGTCTCTACGAGACATTTTAGTCTTGAGTCATTTTATGCCATAGGGCTCTAGGGACCCTTGTGGCACCCTACCGAAAGGCACTTTTCGTTTTGGTAACTGTGCCTTTTGTAAATACATTGTCACAGGCAACTTTGTTATTCTACCTACTGGGGAGAATCTAACTATGCAACATTTTGTTAATTGCAACACCATGGGCATCGTATACTTAATCACATGTGGGTGTGGAAACTTTTTTGTTGGTAAAACCAAAAGGAATTTTTGGAGACGGATAAAAGAATATGCTGTGGACATAGAGATAGGTATCACTGAAAAACCAATACCGAGGCATTTTGCGGAAGTCCACGATTACAAAACAACATTGAAATTCCAGGTACTAGCCCACATACACCCCCACACTAGGGGTGGTAACTTTGACCAGAAAATCCTTCAGGTAGAGGCCAGATGGATCTTTAAACTGAGGGCAACCTCTCCACCTGGAATGAATGATGCCATTAGCTATGCCCTTTTTTTGTAACTGTAAAATTCAAACTACAACCTCCATTTACTCCCACCCCTTTACCCCCACTCTTCGATTAACAGTAGCCATAAGCTGCAATGTTAATTTTGTGAGATATACTAAACAATGCATATGTCCATCCTTGATGCGAACATTTACCTGCGATTTGCTATGTATTGCTGTTTTAATATGCGGTTATATTGTGGACATGTTTGGTGGCAGTGAACTACCTATACAGTATATTATACTATACATCCTCTTCAGAGAGGTGTCAACAATGTTTATGATTATTTTCCAATTGTTCTGTTCTTTGATCACATGGATTTTTAATTTTTGTGCGTTTTGATGTCTCCTCACAGCTCACCCGCGATCATCTGTTTTGGAGCGACCCCCAGCGCGGGGGGCCTTTTGGCCTCGCTCGTGTCACTTCACTACCTGAGGACATGGTGTTTCACCATGTCCCCCAGAGGAGCTCCCATAAAAATTTTTCCACCTGGGGACACCAACCACGTGCCGCCACAGGGTGGGCAGTTATGCGGCTTGCCCCCCCCTTTTTTTCTTTTTTTTATGAGGAGTGCAGCGTCGCCAGCCCAGGCTCTTCCAAGCCAGTCCTGGCTTAACGTTATGCCGTCCAAGTCCCGCATCCTCCCTACATTGCGGGATATTTTCTTCTTTTGACCAATTCATCCCAATCGGTGTTAGAGAGGGGCCCTCATCCCTCCCCCTTTTTTACATCCTAGAGGGAATAGGAGAGGACATGGAGCGGGGTGTTTCCTGCATGCATTGCTTGGCATGCGAACCCCACGGCATTAGTGCTGAGATGGGCTTGTCCTTGTCCCTCCGGATCCCCGGAGCCTATCCCAGCTCCGTGCTATCCGGGCAACTCGAACAACCCCAGGAATCTTCTCCCACTGATCCACCCCTCCCGGGACAATTAGAGCAGCTGTGTCTCTCTATATAAGACACTTTGTTTCAGTGTCTCTTCAGCGGCTCACCTGCTTGTTTGTATGTGGAACACTGAGGAGACATGGCTTTTGCATGATTCAAGGTATGTAAATCTCTCCTTCACTCTGGGCATTGCTTCGTAACAGTTCTTCTTTTTTTTTATATGCTCAGGGAGCCTTTTGCCCATGAACTCATGGTTGCTTGTTTAAATTTAATCCCCAGCAATCTGTGAAATCAGTCTGGGATGCCTCTTCTCTGATCGTCCTCTCAAGACTCAGTGATATACTCCCTCTTCTCCTTAAAGGTAAAACAACATTCCAAGCAACAAAAATTTTTTTTGTTTTCCAGGATTACACTTATTTTTCATTTAAGTTTAGTGTATATCTCTACACAACTACTTGGTAAGCAAGTACCATGAATATTCAGTTTGTTGATCTACATCACCTTTCTCTGTTCCTTTCTTGCTTTCCCCCCTCTTTTCTCTTCCTCCTCTCTCCCCTCCCCCTTTTTCCTCTCTCCCCTCCCTTTCCCCCCCTTTTTTACCTTTCCTTTTTTTTCCCTCTTTCCCTCCCTTCCCTCCCCCCTCCCCCCACCTTCCCCCCCTTTTCTCCCACCTCTTTTCCCTTCTGCCCTCCCCCCCTTCTTTACCCTTCCTTCTGTCCTTCTTTCCTTCCTTTCCCTCCCCCCCACCCCTCTCCTTTCCCTACCCTCCCCCCCCCCCCTTTTTACCTTTCTTTCTTTCCCTCTTCCCCTCCTCCCTCTTTTCTCCCCCTCCCCGTCTCCTCCCCCTTTCCCCTTCCCCTCTCCCCCTCCCCCTTTCCCACGTCCTTCTCCCTCTTCTTTTCTCTCCCCCTTCCCCCCTTCCCTCTCTGCTCCCTCTTTCCCTCTTCCATCCTTTTCTCTCCCCTCCCTTTTTCCATCCCCTCATTTTTTCCCCTTTTCCCATTTCCTCTTTCCCTCTCTCTCTCTTCTTTCCCCCTCTTCTCTCTTTCCCCTCCCCCCCCCACCCCACCGTTCTTGACTTGCCACTTTTTTCTTTTTCAATTTCTCCCTTTTTCTCCCCTGTCACTCCCCACATACTCACATCTACTCTGCTTTCCTCAGTTGTGGTTGACACCTCCATTTGTCTATTATTACTATTATCATCTTTCAACCATTTAGTTTACCATGCTCTTTTATCTGCATATATATAGGGGCCTGCTCATTTTCCTCTCGGTTGAGGACAGTTGGGGTTGGAGTATTCCCACGAGCACAAAGGCCGCCGATACCCTCCAATTACAGTTCCCGGGCGAGTGGGAAAAAAACTCTTTGATAGAATAATATGATAGATATATATATATATATATATATATATATACATACACATTCTTCTTTTTTTCTTATATAATCCCACAGCATGTTTAAACATTTAACAGTATAGAGTTGATCACTGCTTAACCTCACACGTTGACTAGCATTGCCATACACACCCCTAGTGGACTGATAATGCAGCCATATTTGTCTGTTAAATACTTTATAAAACCTCTAGATCTGTTTAGTAAACATTGTTAACAATTTCTCATTAAACACGTACCTTTGTATACATTTATGTATCAATGTCTATATATATTTTATACTCTAGACCTCATTGATGTAACTCTATAAATCTATGCAATATTAATTGATGCTTTGTTTGTAGAATCTACATGTGATCACATTGTGCCATTCTCAAAGGCCCTGACAAAGCGGCCTCGTCCATGAAATGCGTAGGTCATAACTCTGTGGGGATTTGCACACCCTGAATCCACCTTAACCGTATTATTATTATTATTCAGGATTTATATAGCGCCAACAGTTTACGCAGCGCTTTACAATATAAAAGGGAGACCATGCAGTTATAATACAATAAAATACAAGAGGATTAAGAGGGCCCTGCTCAGAAGAGCTTACAATCTAATAGGGTGGGGCAGGTGGTACAAAAGGTTGTAACTGTGAGGAATGAGCTGATGGAAGTGGTAGGAGATTAGTTGGAGACGTGATAGGCTTTCCTGAAGAGATGAGTTTTCAGGGATCGCCTGAAGGTAGCAAGAGTAGGGGATAGCCGGATAGATGGAGGTAGCGAGTTCCAGAGGATGGGAGAGGCTCTGGAGAAATCCTGGAGACGAGCATGGGAGGAGGAGATGAGAGAGCTTGAAAGCAGGAGGTCTTGAGAAGAGCGGAGAGGTCGATTTGGGTGATATTTGGAGACAAGATTAGTGATGTAGCTTGGGGCAGAGTTGTGAATGGCTTTGTATGTTGTCGCTGGGTGATTGGGAGTATTAACTGTAATGTATTATTAACTGTTTTTATACTGAATAAAATAAAATAATGTATTTTCTCATTATTTGTTTTTCATCTATTTATACTTCTTAGAGGCACAATTAAAGTCCCATTCAGTTCTATATACCTTTTTAGGAACACATTTGCACTGACAGGAATGGCTACATAGGGACGGACAGTTGCCACCATGTGTCCTGGCTTAGGTCTGTCCCTATGAGCCAATTCCTCAGATTAAGGAGGAATTGCTCCTTACAGGAGGACTTTCTGAAGGAGGCGGAGTTTTTGAAGACTCGTTTCCTACAGAAAGGTTATGCAGTCAATGACCTCGATCGGGTCATGTTGCATTGAAAAATAGAGAAGACCTGCTGAAGCCCAGAAAAAGGAGAAGGTGGGGATTTTTCCTCTCGTTTTTCATTCTATATTACTTACTCGGATCAGTATGGTAAGAGTCCAAAAGGGCACATCTTTTATGGCCATAGACAAGTTTGATCCTCATTGGAGAGGCAGCCATATTAGGAGAGAGATTTCAAAGATGGAGACCTGGTGGATTTTCTGTTTAAAATCTTACAGACCATTTGGTTTGAACATAGAATGGGATGTGAATGCCTTTATTAACAGCTGAACCCCCAGACTGTTCTCCCTTTTTCTTTTTTTTTTAGATTTTTTATTATCTATTTATGTTTTCTGTATGTTGCTTTTATATATTTGATTTTCCTGTTATACCTGTTTTCTGCCACAAGATGGCAGCATTATGTCTACTATAGAGGCAGGCTTTTGAATAAACTGTAATTCTATTAATTACTCCTAATATTTCCATTTTTGGATTTTTTAAGTATTCTTAATTTTTTCCATTTATTATTATTTTTGTTTCCAATTTGGCCCGGTTTCCTCTTCCTTTCCCCTCTCAGAGATTATATGGATACATTCATAGTGTTTCCTATCTAGTCTCCCTAAACATGGCTGCCATGGGTGTTTCTAGCCATGTATTTTGAGACCTGGATGTATACATCTGGTCGTCTGTGGTTCCACTTCCTGCGGATAGGAGAGAGGCTTGGAACACATGGGAATGGGCGTGTCTACTTCCGCCCTTCCTCCTATAAGAAACGCCGCATTGGGAGGAGTTCTGACGTCACGATACTGCAACGTGTTGACCTTGGCCATCATTTTGGTTGGAAACAAATGCTGCTTATACAAACTGCTGCTTTTACATGCTCGTTTTTATCTGATGAAATGTGAGTACCCTGGATTTTTCTTTGAATAAATATGACCCTGGTTCATAATACTACACCATGAGGAGTTCCTTCTTTTATATTTTATGCATGCACCTCTGATTATTTGATGGAACTACAAGACCCAGCCATCTGTGATCTCCATTAATGGTTTTGTGGCTCTGTGGATTTATCATGCCTGTTTGAACACCTGTGATTAAGTGGTCCATTCTTTTTGGTAAGAGGCCTGGTGTGTTGATGTTCGGTGGAGGATAAGTTCATATTCACCTAATTTGTATTTCTGTCTACACTGTGGGTGATTCCAGCATTTTCTCCTGAACAAGGACTTTATTACAAACACTATGGACTTTTTATTTTTTAATACTACATTTATAGCACTGCATATCATTATATTTTTAATGTTTCATATTACTATTTGTCAGATAAGGGTACTCACTGAGGCCAAGATGCTGAGAGCGGTAACCTCTTTTGACTAAGCGCACTCCACTCCTGGAGATGGTACAGGGGGTGAAGGGCACAAAGAGGCACGAGTCACCAGCAGGCTGGGCAGGTCTTGCGTGAAGGTCACCGGCAGGGAGAGAGCTGTGCAGGACTGGAAGATGCTGAAGCTCAGGAAGGAGGATGAACAGCTGATCCAACAACAGGCCGGGGGTCAAACACCGTTGACTAGTAAGAGTCTCTAGATAGGCAAAAACAGTCTAGTGCAAGGACTGTTAGCAGGTCTGTCAGCAGGCTGATGACTAGTACTGAAGATTGATAGCAAAAGTCCGTAGGCAGGCCGAGGGTCAAACACAGGTGACTGGAAGCAAAGTCTGTGAGCAAGCCAGGGGTCGAGCACTGAAGACAATAGCAAAGTTCAGGAGCAGGCTGAGGGTCAATCACTGGACACAGGAAGCAATATCCGTAGACAGGCCGAGTGTCAAACACAGTAAGCAAGTGGAGAAGTCCGAGAGGCAAGCCGAGGGTCAGATGCAGGTAGAGATCAGAGCAGGTCAAGGTCAATCCGGGTCACAATAGGTAATCAAGAATCAGGATACAAAGCAGGAAACACACGGGAGCTGAAAGACAAACCAGCAATCTGGTCATGGCACAGAGTGGCTTTTATAGGCCAGTGGGAGGCTCATGTTGTGCGCGCTATTGCGTACGCGTGTACGCTGTTACGCTGATTCGAGCACACGCATTAGCCGTTTCGCTGAATTGCACACAAACATTAGCCGTTTAGCTGAATTGCGCACACGCGTATTAGCCGTTTCGCTGTATTGTGCCCAGGGATGCACCAGAGTGCCGTTCTACCGTGCATGTGTGAAGGAAGGCAGCGATATTGGCGAGACTGGTACTTGCCTCTTTCCTGACACTATTTCTCGCCTGAAATATCTGTCTGCTAAGTATACCTTTTTTGTATTCACATAGGGGAGAAAAAATTTGGGACATCTGAGGACACCGGGAACCCCACACCTACTGAAGAAGGGGAACTCAGCACACAACCTGATGATGTGGATGCAGAGGTTCAGGAAGTTGTTGAAATGGTGACCACAACAGGTCAGTGTCTGAGACCACAGCTTCAGGTAATAGATGTATGCCTGCATATTTATAAAACATGGTGTGTTTTTTTTTTTTTTTTTTTTTTTTTTTTTTTTAGGTGATGTGGATGTTGTAGAAGAAGAAACTCACTTCAGCAGTGCAAGTGCACAAGTCCTCATCAGTGAGATAATGGTGTGCAATCGGGATTTAGAGAAGGTCAAGCAAAATATCACTGATGTTCAAAAAAGACTGACCAACATCATTGATGTTTTAGCCAAAATCTAAAACCACCAAAATATGAAAATTTTGTCGTTATTGTTTTTTAAAAGTTTCACAGTAATTGCAAAATGCATTGCCAAATTTTGAAGATGCACACAGTGTGTCAACATGTGCTATCTGCCATCATGGGATATCAATGTACGCTTTTTGTGGGTGCAACCCCCTTCCTTGCAACTAAAGTAAGTGAGAGGAAGGGGTTGCACCCCCAAAACATGTCCATTGATCCCCCATGATGGGAGCTAGCACATGTTGACACTGTGGCTTATTTCCAAAAAGCAAAACCACTTTGCACTACAAGTGCAATGCAAGTGCACTTGTAGGGAAAAGTGGATTGTCCTTTCTGAAATAAGGCCCAGTGTGTCAACATGTACTAGCTCACATCATGGGGATTAATGGACGTGTTTTGGGGGTGCAACCCCTTCCTCTCACCTACTTTATTTTCGAGGAAGGGGTTGCACCCACAAAACGCGTACATTGATATCCCATGATGGCAGATAGCACATGTTGACACACTGTGTGTTTTGTGGCTTTTGAAAAATAGATGTAGGGAAAAGACACACATTTTGGTCATGGGATCATGAGGAAAAGCCACATTTTGAGTCCCAATTTGTGTGCATCTTCAAAATGTGGCTTTTGCAGGGGTGAGATCACCCCATCTGATGAAGGCAGAATCAACACAGTTTTGGCATACTAATGTCTCATATTGCCTTCACTTTATCAAAGTTAAACTTTGTAAGTTCCTGAGGATGTGTATGTTATGTTTTTAAACATGCCTGTTTAGACACAAAAAAGGCTATATACTGTCATACATACATGTTATACACCAAAGATGTTGGTTTGTTAAAAAACCCTTTTATAACGCACATGTGAATGTGCTTGGAGTAAAATATTTTATACTCAACAATGTGTGGCTTCTTCTTTCAATGCCAGTTTTTTTAGTAAGTTGGTGTAGTTACAGTGACAATGGGGGTTATTTACTAAAGGCAAATCCACTTTGCACTACAAGTGCACTTGAAAGTGCACTTGCAGTGCACATGTAGTACAAATTGGATTTGCCTTTAGTAAATAACCCCCACTGTGCTCTAAAATTTGCCCCAGGCCATTTTAGGGACTCCAAGCAATTAATTCGTGGAGTTGAAAAGGATGATTATTTTTAGCATTAATGTATTACATACATTAACAACAAAAACAGTTGTAGTTGTAGTTGTAGTAGTACGACCCTGAGTTGGGGGGGTGGGGCGATGCGGACATGTTTCCCATCTATCGCACCACAGCAGTTGGGAAAGTCCCACTGCTGGGCGAATTGGGAGGCCACAGTCTGCCATTCCTGTGGGTTGAAAGGAAACTGTGGAGTCAAACAAGAAAAAAAATAGTACTTTTGCACATAACATTGCAAGCAGATTAGACATAAACATTCTTGGCCAACATAAGTATAACATTTATTTAAACGAGTATTTAAAGTCAAAAGTATAAGGTACACTTATCAGATTCCTCACCCCCTCTGATGGCCTATTGTAAAAATTGTAGGGTGTGTTTTGGACAGGTAACCGTCTCCACTTCATTGAGAGCTGAATGCATAAATAATGTGTGTTACTTTGGCCAGCCCCTCCTTACTTAGACTATTGGCAGTCCACTAGACAGGTAAGAAGTGTCATAATCCAAAAATATGAATACACACTGTCCAAATTGAAGCACATTTTTACATTCTGCAATTACCTATCAAGATAATAGGAGAACAAAACTTGAAACAGTACCATTTGAAAGTATTCAGGCAGGCACTTACACTACATGCTTTGGTGAATTCATCCATAAATCTGACCACAAAAGAGGTACGTATAGTGTGTATGGGTTTGTCATGTACCAGGTGTGACCAGAATTGCGTGGTTAGCTACAGAGGAACACCAAACACATGTAAGTGAAAATATAAATGATTTATTAAAGTAAGTGAATAATATAAGTACAACCACCTCCAATATGACACAGTTCAATAACCAACCAACAGACAGAGACTCACAAATAACAACAGACAGATAAGTACAATAAATGAGAAATACCAGGATCATAAACAATAGCCAAGCCAGGGTCATACACAGCAGATCAGCAGATGGACAGGGGATGTTCCAGAAACATAAACGTAAGCCAGGCCAAGGTCATACACAGGGAGATCAGCAGATGGGGTAAGGAACACAGGACAGGGAGAGGATGGATAAGACTGCAGGACAGGGATGCAAGGTAAGAGGTGGGACAGGATATGGATCAGGACAGGGAGACAGGATCAGATACACGGGTCACAGGTTCAGGGCACAGGAACAGGTTCAGAATCAGGATCAGATCACAAGCTAGCAGGTCAGGGCGCAAGGACAAGCTCTCCTGACAGTTCCAAACTGCCAGGAGACACCTGCTGGTGGACCTCAGTAATGCACGCCAAATGACAGAACTTTTCCTGACAGTACCCCCCCTCAAAGGAGCGGCCTCCGGACACAGCAACTGGTTGTAATTGTCTATAGTCTATGGCATCAAGCAGAACAACGGATGGGGGTACGTCAGGCTGGGCAACAAGCACTTCAGGCTGGGCATCAGGCACTTCAGGTTGGGCATCAAGCACTTCAGGGCAGACAGCGGGCACATCAGGGCAGACAACGGGCTCTGGGTCATCGAGCTGGGTGGCAGGCTTCGGGTCATCGAGCTGGGTGGCAGGCTCTGGGTCATCAAGCTGGGTGGCAGGCTGTGGGTCATCGAGCTGGGTGGCAGGCTCCGGGTCATCGAGCTGGGTGGCAGACACTAGAACGTTAGGCCGAGCAGCGAGCACCATAACGGCAGGCTGGGTAACAGGTACCGGCTCAGCAAGCTGAGTAATGGGCCCCGGCCCAATGGGCTGGGTAACGAGCCCCAGATCAGCGAGCCGGACGCCAGGCACTGGCTTAGAAAGCCGGATGACGGACACTGGCATGACAGGCTGAGACATGGGCACCGAAATTTCAGGCTGAGACTGGGACACCGGGACTTCAGACTGGGACACCGGGACTTCAGACTGGGACGCCGGCATGTCAAGCTGGGCAGCAGGCACATCAAGCTGAGCAGCGGGCACAGGTACATCAAGCTGAGCAGCAGGCACGGGCACATGAAGCTGGGCAGAAGGCACGGGCACATCAAGCTGGGCGGCAGGCACGGGCACATCAAGCTGGGCGGCAGGCACGGGCACATCAAGCTGGGCAGCAGGCACAGGCACTTCAAGCTGGGCAGCAGGCACGGGCGCTTCAAGCTGGGCAGCAGGCACGGGCACTTCAAGCTGGGAAGCAGACAGTGGAACATCAGGCTGGGAAGCAGACAGGGACACATCAAGCTGGGCAGCAGACAGAAATACATCAGGCTGGGCAGCAGACAGGGATACATCAGGCTGGGCAGCAGACAGGAACACATCAGGCTGGGCAGCAGACAGAGGCACATCAGGCTGGGCAACAGTCAGAGGCACATCAGGCTGGGCAGCAGACAGAGGCACATCAGGCTGGGCAGCAGACAAAGGCACGTCAGGCTGGGCAGCAGACAGAGGCTCATCAGACTTGGCAGCAGACAGAGGCTCATCAGGCTGGGCAGCAGACAGAGGCTCATCAGGCTGGGCAGCAGACAGAGGCACATCAGGCTGGGCAGCAGACAGAGGCACATCAGGCTGGGCAGCAGACAGAGGTACATCAGGCTGGGCAGCAGACAGAGGCACATCAAGCTGGGCAGCAGACAGAGGCACATCAGGCTGGGCAGCAGACAAAGGTACGTCAGGCTGGGCAGCAGACAGAGGCTCATCAGGCTGGGCAGCAGGCAGGAACACATCAGGCTGGGCAGCAGACAGAGGCTCATCAGGCTGGGCAGCAGACAGAGGCTCATCAGGCTGGCCAGCAGACAGGAATACATCAGGCTGGGCAGCAGACAGGGATACGGCAGCAGACAGGAACACATCAGGCTGGGCAGCAGACAGGAACAAATCAGGCTGAGACACTGGCTGGATAGGAGGCAAAGGTTTGGCAGAATCAGGTGGGTTATCAGGTTCAGCTGGCATACAAGCAGGCTGAAGCAGGTTGGTTGGTGTGGAGGCAGGTTAGGTTACTGGCAGGATCGTGTGGGTTATAAAGAACTTCCGTTTCTTCTTTGGCTTAACTGCTGGAGATCTGTAGGTGACTGCAGGACTGTACGTAGGAGGTGAGGCATACTGAAGAGAAGGGATGGGATATGGCAAGGAAGAGGGAACAGCGGCCAGAGGAAGTTCTTGTGGGGAAGTTTTAGGTAGCAGAGAAAAGGCAGGCAGGTTAAAAGCAGGATAAGTGCAGCATGGTATTGGTAACATGGTATTGATATTTGGTGGGAAGCAGGGTATATTGGGCTGAAACGGAGGTTGTCATGGGTGAAGGGGAAAAAGACTCTTGGGCAGGCAGGTGTCTGGCAGCAGAGATAGTTTGTTGTGGGCTAGCTGGGTCTGATTGCAAAATACCGGACCATGCTAAAAGTAGTGGTTGCATAAACTGCAGGTTACATTCTGCCTGTCTGACAAGGGATTGTACAGAATCAACACATTCTTTTATCATCTGTTGGGAACAGGCTGTGTAATGTTTAAAAAAGTAAGGAGAGTCATCTTCCAGAAGCCATACCAGTGATGTGACCTGATTAATACTGAAAGGGGGAGAAAAATCATCCTGGCTCTCTGGAATGCAGGGCAAAGCCAGCTCTGTGCAGATTTGAATTAAAGGCTGAACATCCCCAGCATACAGCCCTGATCAACCCAGGAGTGAGCTAAACGAATGATCTCTAGCAGCTGATCACTGTTCCACTCCCTCAGTGTCTGGCAGAGATATTCACTACTATCTGATGCCAGCAGAGGATAATAACGAATCACATCAGAATTCATTGCAGCAAGCAACCTGAACAAAGATGGTTCCTCTGTGTAGCCACTTCTGGTCAGGGATGGCCTTGGTTTACTGTCATGTACCAGGTGTGACTAGAACTGCGTGGTTAGCTACAGAGGACCACCAAACACATGTAAGTGAAAATATAAATGATTTATTAAAGTAAGTGAATAATATAAGTACAACCACCTCCAATATGACACAGTGCAATAACCAACCAACAGAGACCCACAAATAACAACAGACAGATAAGTACAATAAATGGGAAATACCAGGATCATAAACAATAGCCAAGTCAGGGTCATATACAGCAGATCAGCAGATGGACAAAGGATGTTCCAAAAACATAAACGTAAGCCAGGCCAAGGTCATACACAGGGAGATCAGCAGGTGGGGTAAGGAACACAGGAGAGGCAGAGGATGGATGGATAAGACTGCAGGGCAGGGATGCAAAGTAACAGGTGGGACAGGATAGGGATCAGGACAGGGAGACAAGATCAGATACACAGGTCACAGGTTCAGGGCACAGGAACAGGTTCAGAATCAGGATCAGATCACAAGTAAGGATAAGCTCCGGCGTGTTCTCATGCTGCACGTGTCGAGCCAGCCAGGAAGTCAGCAATGCGCTGCGCTAATCACAAGCACAAAAGAACAGAAAATTCGCCCGTGGGACTTTAAATGAAGTGTCCATGGTGATCACATATAAATAGAAAGAGTATAGAAATAACAAAATTTATTGAAATAAATATCATCCAGTACAAGTCATAAACATAGGTGACAAATACATAGGAACAGCAACATGATAAAATGGTCCTAAAAACATAACCATCATGACATAACATCAAAATATGAAAAGTACAGATATACATGATACATCTCTAACCCGACGCGTTTCGTGAGCTCTCCTCGCTTCATCAGGGGCTGATGTGTATATCTGATGTCTGTAATAGCAAGTAAAAAATGTATTGGAGTATAGGTTGTAATTGGACAACAACATGAAGCCAGAACTAGTAATCCAATACCTACTTGTCAGGCACTTGACCCCAAAGGGGGCAGCCCCAGGCAGGGGGCAGCGGAATACATCTCCCCCGGGAGCTGAGGGGGAGGAGACCACAAAGTGGAGGTCCAGGATCAGGCACAGGGCAGGCATGGCAAATGGATGGAGAGAAGAAAGATGGACCAGACTGTCACCCATGATGGTTACAGAGCGTACTCACTGTAATAAAATAAATATAACAAAAATATATATGTATCTAAGATAATGGCAGTAACCATATCCAAAGGGATTTGCAATAATATGCTTGAGTATGAAAGGTGCAGGCTGTCCAGCAGAGCATGAAAAGGAGAGCAAGAACAGAACAGAAGACGGAGAAAAGGTAAAAAAGATGTAAGCCCAAGTGTTACCCATGCATCTAGCAGGGCATATTCCCTACAATGAAATATATAGATGTATATATATATATATATTGAAGTGGTGGGTGATATGATCTCCTAAATGACCTATAGAGCCTACATGGCATGTACACCATGATAAGGTACATGAATATGTGTATTGTATAACTTGAATGGTTCATGTCACAATGTAATGGGAGTATAAGGTAGTAGGCTAGGTACAGGAAATACAGGAGTGTCCTGCAGAGCATGGGGAGGGGTGATGTGAAAAGAAAGGAAGTGTAAAAGAAAAAGTGGGGGGATAGTGAAGGAAAAAGGAGAAAAGGGAAAAAAGAAAAAGGAGAAGAAAGGAAAAAAAGAGGGAGAATGAGAAAAGTTGGCAAAGAAAAAAAGAGAGAAAGAGAGACAAGAAAAACTGCAGAAGTGAAGAAAAAGGAGAAATGCAGACAAACAAGAAAGTAAAAAGTGGTGAATAAACAAAAATAAATATCAATAAATTGCAAGTGATATTCCAGGGTGTACCTATATGAATGATAGGTACACTGGTGGGGTGACATGTATGGATGTGAGTATAATGGTGATCCCTACCAGTATGATCTCTCGCCAGTGTGTAGAAGAAGCCAAATGAGAAGAAGACTGACCATGCCACAACCCCCGCCTAAATACCCGGACGTCCACCGTAGCCTCCGCCCCCAACGTCATACAAACGTCGGTGGGGGGGACCGCACACACCGCGCAGCAGAGGTACCCACCCATCGTCCGGATGTTCACTGTGGTCAGGAGGTGGAGACACCGCTGCATGCGGAAGTCTCTCACTGTAGCACACGGCATGACGCCGATGCACTGGTGGCTCCGCCCCTTCTGGAGTGGAGAGGCGGAGACAGCAGGGGAAAAAACAAACCCCATTTGTGCATCGCAGCTCCTGTGGGAAACAAGCCGCCACCCCCAAACCGGGAGCCACACACATGGAGCCAGGTCTGCAAGTAGAAAAGGGAATCACCTACGAAAAACCATGTCATATTGTGGATAATCACAAGCATGAGACATTTCCCGATCTCTGCATCCACACATCGGGAAATGTCTCACTGCTTGTGATTAGCGCTGTGCAGTGCCGAGTTCCTGGCGGGCTTGGCACGTGCAGCATGCGAACACGCTGGAGCTCATCCCTGATCACAAGCTAGCAGGTCAGGGCGCAAGGATAAAACCAAGGCAAACATGCGTGTGCTTGCCAGGTATTTATAGGCCTGTAATTGGCCTCAAGTGACACCTGATTGTAGGAGGTGTTGTCTGCTCCACACTGCCAGGATCCATCCACTGGTGGACGCCAGTACTGCGCCCCCAAGATGACATAACATCAGCAGGGAAAAGCTCTCCTGACAGTTCCAAACTGCCAGGAGACACCTGCTGGTGGACCTCAGTACTGCATGCCAAATGACAGATATTACCAGCGGATGGAACTTTTCCTGACAGGGTTGGGCAAAGTCAGCAGATTATTGGTATCGGTTGACTTAGCGGTTGGGGGGAGGGTTCCAAATGAGTTTTGGCCCCCCAAAAAAAGCCTCTTGCACTATGCATGAATCTAAGGACAACAATAATATTTTGACACATTTTAGGGAGTGTTTAAGGTAAGCACTACAATGGAGCTGACAAAATACATTGTTAAGTTACTAGGCTAAGTGTGTATGGGCCAAGGATAGCATGCTGGGGAGGTTAGTGAAGGCAAATATGCCTGAAGGACAAAAAAGGAGCATTAAAAGCTTACAGCATGCATGAGGACAAAGAGGACATTCACAGCATATTAAATTATGGTAGTTATGGAATGATGAAATAAATACAATACATTAACAAACATTAAATACATAGAATGTGATGTTAAAAGATAAAACTTACCTTAATATAGTCCTTCTGCAGGACCTGAATAATGGCAGAACAGGTCTCTGGAATAATGATTCCCAGAGCCTGGGGGGAGATCCCAGTCGCAAACTTAATATCCTGGAGACTTCTCCCCGTCACCAAGTACCGCAAGGTGGCGACGAGCCTTTGCTCAGGAGTTATAGCTTGCTGCATGCAGGTGTCCTGCTTGCTAATATAGGGGGACAGCAAAGCCAACAGACGGTGAAAAACGTGGTCCGTCATCAGGAGAAAATTCCTGAAATCGCCAGGAGTATTCTCCTGGAGCTCCCGCAGCAAAGGCATATGATAGAATTAGTCACGATTAAGCAACCAATTCTTGGTCCATGAACTCCTCCTTACCCTGTTCATGGACTGGACTTGGGTCAAAGCAAGAACTCCAACACCAAGCCCAAGAACGGCACAAGCTCTCCGACATGAATGCAACCGCAACATGGCTAGAAAACGGTCGGCTGTTCAGAACGAACTGAAAATCAGAAGGGATCTGAGAAGAACGAGCTGAAAATCAGAAACAAACGGACAAGAACCCACTGAAAAACAGAAGCAAACTATAAATAGCATGCACTGAAAGACAGGAACGAACTGACAACACGTACTGAAGAACAGATACGAACCCACAAGCACAAACTCAAAAGTAGAAATGAGTGAAAAGCACAAGGCTGAAAAGCGCGAATCGTCTCTCACCAGACTTCTACTAACACGAGATAAACACGAGATTAGCAGAAGGAGCCCAAAGGGTGCCGCGCTTGGGATTGAACTTCCTTTTTATAATCCCATCGTACGTGTTGAACGTCACCGCGTTCTCACACTCGGAATTGTTGGCCAACATTTGTGTGACCGTGTGTTTGCAAGACAAGTTTGAGCCAACAACCTTCGAACAAAAATCCACGGTTTTGTTGGCGGAAAGTCCGATTGTGTGTACGCGGCATTAGTACAAATGATAAGAGAAGCTTACAAAGGGGGATCAGTGGTTTTACTTATCTCCACCCAGCCTTGAGATAGCTAGGTGATGTCTCTACGTACCAAGTACCTAAAGTAGATCCCACTAATGCATTTAAATGATCCCTTACTGACTTTTTGGATCAAGGGAGGAAGGTGGTAGTTATAGACAATACAATGGCAAACTATATGTTTGTGGAAAACACTGTAGCTCTAGGCTTCCATCATCTACCGAAGATCTATATATCGGCTTATTTCAATCTGGGCCGACCGATAGTTACAGAGATCAGTTTAGTCCTGGAACATTTAGTAGAGTGGACAGATATGCACATACAAACTATGATATTGAGGTTACCAGGCAATATTAGGGACACTATTAGGGTTGACTCACATTTTGGACTTTAAGTGATGAATAGGTTTTATCTGGGTTACTTTATTTATTAAATCTTTGTACTCATCAATTCTGCATCAGTTAGCCCTACCATTTTCATTTCAATAAGTCTTTTTTGAAATTTTATAGGAAAATAAAAATACTTTCATATAGAAAGGCAACAATATTTAAACAGACATGAGAAGTACAATAGAAGACACCTACAAAAATGAGTGCAAATCAATTTGAACTCCAAAGTAAGATGGAGCCTCCGAAGTAAAAAAACAATCACTTAAACACCATTTTGACAGGTATAGTTCATATATAGGAGCGCTTTTTGAGGTTTTTTTTTCGTTGTTGTTATCTGTGAAATTGCTGCTAATGCCACGTACACACGATTGGAATTTTCGTCGGAAAAGCTTTGGATGGTTTTTCCGACGGAATTCCGCTCAAGCTTGTCTTGTATACACATGGTCACACCAAATTCTGACCGTCAAGAACGCGGTGACGTACAACGGCACTATAAAAGGGAAGTTCAATACCCAATGCACCACCCTTTGGGCTCCTTCTGCTAATCTCGTGTTAGTAGAAGTTTGGTGAGAGACGATTCCCGCTTTTCAGCCTCATGCTTTTCAGATCGTTACTGCTCTTCAGTTTGTGCTTGTGGGTTTGTATCTGGCTTTCAGTGCATGTAGTCAGTTCGTATCTGTTTTTCAGTGCGTTCTTGTCTGCTCATTTCTGATTTTCAGCTCGCTCTTCACAGGCCTTTCTGTTCTTCAGTGCGTTCTGTTAGTTCATTCTGACCAGCCGACCGTTTTGAAGCCATGTTGCGGAGTTCGTGCTGTGCGGCGGCTTTGTGTTGGGGTTCTTGCTTTGACCCAAGCCCAGTCCATGAACAGGGCGGGGAGGAGTTCATGGACGAAGAATTGGTTACTCCAGCGTGATCAATTCTGTCATATGCCTTTGTTGTGGGAGATCCAGGAGAATAACCCTGATGATTTCAGGAATTTTCTCCGGATGACAGACCCCGTTTTTCAAGGGGGAAAAAAAAAAAACCTGTGTTTTTTCAACCTCATTGTTTTTTTTGCTTTATGATGTCTAAATCCCGACTACACACCATTATCTCCTGGATTAGTATTTGTGCACTTGCACTGGTGAAATGAGGAGCTTGTTCTTCCACAACATGCACATCACCTAAAAGAAAAAATACACACCATGTATTATAAATATGCAGGCATACCTCTATTACCTGAATCTGTGGTGTCAGACACTGACCTGTTGTGGTGACAATTTCAACCACTTCTTCCACCTCTCCTTCCTCCACATCCTGAGGTTGTGGTGCCCTCTGTTCCCCTTCTTTAGGAGGTGAGGGGTTCCTGGTGTCCTCAGATGTCCCGAGTCTTTTCTCCCCTATGAGAATGAAACAAAAGGTATACTTAGCACACAGATATTTGAGGCCAGAAATAGGAATATGAAACATTGCTTGGAAGTGGGGTACAATTGTCTGTTTTGGCAGTTCCAAGCTGAAGACATGATTTTTTCTCTTACCAAAGCTGGAATACTTACCTTTTTTGGACAAGTTTCACACATGGAGACACCCCAAGTATCCACTGGAGTACCTGTGTGGGACATCCTAAAAAGTTTGTTCTGGTGTCCCACACTAGTGCTCCTGAGTCCAGATGTGTAAACAGCTGCTGAGTGTCCTCTCCTTACATTACACTGAATCAAGTTTGCAATTCATTCTAGTTTCAAACACATCTAGACAACAATGTCCTAAAATTCTTTTAATACAAATTAGCATGACCAAATGTAGTTAACCCTATATCTGCCAAAACATTGTATTTAGTTGGCAAACAAACGATGTTTACTGCGACCGATTACTGTGCCCACCAACATGAAAGTAGTCATTTAAAACTGTACAACAGTAAAGAAAAGCACATGGAGCAGCATGCAAGTAATATTAATAATAATAATAATAATAATAATAATAATAATGACACACGACAAATACTTACTTTTTAGAAGCAGTTTCTTGATCCTTCTGTACTGATCCTGCTCCCTCAATTTCAGGTCTGACCAGCGTTTCCTCAATTGCTCCTTGGATCGTCGTACCCCAAAATTCCTGTGCAGACTTCTCACTACTTTAGACATGATCTTGGCCTTTCTCACATCTGGGTTTAGGTAAGGTCCATACTTCCCATCATAGCTGGCCCTCTTCAAGATGTCCATCATCTCCACCATCTCTACAAAGGCCATATTTGAGGCCTTAAATCTCCTGCGGGATCGTGACGTTTCTGGCTCTGGGCTTTCCTCCTCGTTACTGCTATTACCCACCTGCTGTGTCTCCGCCATGTTCCTCTCCCATGGCGATGAAAAAGAAGAGGCGGGGAATATTCTAGAAAGAACGTCAGGGGCGGGCGGCACGGGCGGAGTTTCACGCATGCGCAGTGTATATAAAGCTAACACGCGTGTCGTACGTACGATCTGTGTGCGGAGGAAGGAGGACCGGAAGCGCCAAACGTTCTAACGAAGGTAACATTTTAATTTGGGACATCAGTGGCCTATACTGATTCGAGATTGAGGCCTATATTGGGATAAGATTAGGAGAGTTTAGCCTGCTATTAGTGTTTTGTCTTGTGTTTTGTCTTGCAGCAAATATGAAACAATTCAAAGACCCTGAATTCATGGGCCAGTTCTTAGACAGATACAAGGATATGAGAAATTTGTGGGAGGTTAAAAACCCCTTACATCGAAATAAACCAGCTAGGAAGGCATCGCTGGAGAAACTGCTGCAATTTGTGAAGGCGCAGGTCCCCGATGCAGACATCGAGTTTGTGGATAAGAAAATTGGTAGCTTGAGAAGCACGTATAGGATGGAGCTTAATAAGGTCCAGGCTTCCATGAAATCAGGAGCAGCAGCAAAGGATGTGTATGTACCCAGTCTGTGGTACTACAACAGGATGTGGTTTCTGGAAGACAAAATTGAAGCCAGGGAATCACTTTCTACACTTCCATCCACCCTTCCCTCAACCCCAGCTAAGGCTTCCGAGGACCAACCTGGGCCTTCCATCCTGAAAGAAGTTGAGGAGCCCAGCTGGAGCCAGGTATAGTTTTTTTTTAACACATTTATTGTCCGAAAATTTTTGTTGTTAACTAGATGTTATTTTTTGATAACAAATGAATGATTTAACAATAAGTGTTTTACATATCAATAGACAGTAGGGGCCAAAAATGATTGTGACAAGAATGAAAAATGCTGGACTCAGAATGATAGTCTTTTCTATTTATTAACATTCAATTTGCAACAGTCATGAGCTGAAAATTGTGTGTGATTGATGAAACAAAAACTAAAACAATGTCCCTTTTTCATACACAGGAAGACCTCAGCCAGGACGAGGCTCTGGAATGTGGCAGAGAGGAGGAGGCAGGGGTAAGTGTCAGCCAGGAGGTGGGGGTAAGTGTCAGCCAGGAGGTGGCCAGGCCCAGTAGCCTCACCCAATCCCAGGTTCCTCCCCCATGCCTTACAACAAAAAAGGGCCAAGAAGGGGAGTAACATGGAGGAGGCAGCACTGGGCCTGATTAAGGTGGCTAATGCGGCCCTGAAAACACCCACTGAACAGGAAGAGGCCTATGGCTGCTATGTAGCTGCAAAAATGCAGCAAATGGAGGAGGGCCAACACCTCATCTGTGATTATTTTTCAGGCCCTTCATAAGGGGTTGAGGGGCCAAATGACTGATAACATGCACTTATGTGCACTCGCCCATCCTCCTCCTCCTCCTCCTTCTCCTGCCACAAGTCCACCTCCAGAGCCACAGCCTCCAAGGAAGGCTGCAGGGAAAGCTGCAGGTAAGCGTGGAGGGAAGGCTGCAGGGAAGACATGAAAGTGATGGCCTGGGTTCAGTCTGGTCTGACAGAAGAAGCAGGCTGTGGTAGTACCACAGCCTGGGGACATATATGTCATTTGCTGCTGTTTCTGATCTCTGGGAGTTCTGGTCCATATTGTGCTCCCTATAATATGGACTTCTCAGGCTACCAATTTTTATTTACAAAGAGTTGATGTGTGCCCTGGGGTACAAAGGCTTCACAAATTCATGCAGTTTCTCCAGTGTTGCCTTCCTCTTTATTTTGTTTTGAGCCAGAATAAATGGAGATTTTTTTATATGAAAATACTTGCCTATGTGTTTTTCTTCAAATAGGACAGTTTGTTTGTGAGTAGGCAGGTACATTTCAAAAATACAATGTCAAATTAACAAGGGACACCAACCAACCTCCTTGCGCTTTAAAAATACAAGATAATAATGTTGTTTTGGAAACTTGACACAAAAAAAAATTATGGAGATCACTAGAAATTTTTTTTAAAATAATCAAAAAAACAGAAGATCTTGATAAAGAAAGATTATTCAGGAGATCACAATAAATAATAAAGAAATAAGTTTATCAGAACTCTGTGTGAATATCAGCAGCAAAACAAATTTGTTATTCTAGCATTATAAAGAACAAAAGAATGCGCTGCATTAAAAGATCCAATAATTTGCAGTGTGATGAATGTGCTATCTACCTTACGAACGCTAGTTTTACGAGACCGAGCGCTTCTGTGTCGTACTTGATTCTTAGCATGCGTAGTTTTTTGCAAGTCGAAATTGCATACAGACAAACGGAATTTCAGATAGGAACTTTTTCCGACGGGAAAATAGAGAACCTGCTCTCAATCTTTTGCTGGTGGTAATTCCGCCAGCAAAAGTACGATGGAGCATACACACGGTCGGAATTTCCGACCAAAAGCTCTCATCAGAGTTTTGCTGGCGGAATTTCCGATCGTGTGTATGCGGCATAACACTTTTTTGTATTTTTTATTGATGAGACAATCTATCTGCAGAAATGTGGATCCTCCATGGGGTCAAGTTTTTACCCTCCCTTGCCAACCTCCATATGGGTTGGTGGAAGGAGTTATTTATCGTTTCTGATCCTAATCCCTTCAGAGAACAGATTTTTTTGGTATGGCAAATGTATTGATGATCTGCTATTAACATGGAATGGTGACAGTAAGCTCTTAACTGATTTTATGTAGTATTTTAATAGCAATGGTTTGAATTTGAGCTTTACATGTGCATCAGAGTAGAGTGATTCATTTTTCAGATATCACACTAGAAGGGACCAGTGATACAGATTATCACTAAAATTATTATTAAAACCTATCTGAGGGGAAGCACTGGTAATTCAACTTTGCAGACTGCCAGCTGTCACCCCCCACACACCATCAAGGTTGCACTAGTGGGGGAATTTACTTGTGTGAAGACAAATTGCTCCATGGGTTAGACCTTTACTCGTGAGTGTAGGATTAGAAAAAAATAGGCTTTTCCAATGCCCTAATATAAATGTGGAGAAATATTGCCACAAGTAGATTGAGGGACACTCTTTTGTGATAGGTAGGGAAACTATACAAAAAAGACATATGAGGAAGGATAAACAAGTTACCTTTGTGTCAGAGAATCTAATTGACCAAACTGTGTGGACTGCACAGAGGAAACCCAAAACACATATAAGTGAAATAATGGTGTTTAATAAATAAGTGACAAGTAAAAGAAATATAAACAGTGCAAAACCAATACAACAAACCCACTACAAACAACAATATATACAAGGAAATGGAGATACCGTAATCGTAAACAAAGCCAGGCCAAGGTCATACACAGGGAGATCAAACCAGCAGGACAGGAAGAGGGTGGATGGATGGGATACAGGGCAGGGATCCAAGGTAACCAGGAACAGAGGGGATAGGCTCAGGATAGGGATGGGATAAGATCAGGTCAGGTCAGGACAAGGCAGATGCAGGCTCAAGGTCAAAGTAACGGGCAGCAAGGTTAGAGTGCAGGGAGAGAGAGAGATACCAAGGCGAGCAAGTGAGGGCTCGCCGGGTATTTATAGGGCTGACTAATTGGCTTCAAGTTACACCTGAGCGCAGGGAGTGTTGTCTGCCCCCTACTGCCAGGATCCATCCGCTGGTGGACATCAGTACTGCAGCCAAAAGATGACAGGACACCAGCAGGGAAATATTCTCCTGACAGTTCAACACTGCCAGGAGACACCTGCTGGTGGACCCCAGTACTGCATGCCAAATAATATAACTTACCAGCGAATGGACCCTTTCCTGACAGTACCCCTCCCTAAAGGAGCGGCCTCCGGACGCTCCAACTGGTCTTAATTGTCCATGGTCTATGGCATCAGGCAGAATGGTGGAGGAAGGTATGTCAGGCTGGTCATCAGGCACATCTGGGCAGACGGCTGGCATGTCAGAGTCATTAAGCTGGGCAGCAGACGACAGGAACCACTCAAGCTGGGCAGCAGACGACAGGAACCACTTGAGCTGGGCAGCAGACGACAGGAACCACTTGAGCTGGGCAGCAGACGACAGGAACCACTTGAGCTGGGCAGCAGACGACAGGAAACACTTGAGCTGGGCAGCAGACGACAGGAAACACTTGAGCTGGGCAGCAGACGACAGGAAACACTTGAGCTGGGCAGCAGACGACAGGAAACACTTGAGCTGGGCAGCAGACGACAGGAAACACTTGAGCTGGGCAGCAGACGACAGGAAACACTTGAGCTGGGCAGCAGACGACAGGAAACACTTGAGCTGGGCAGCAGACGACAGGAAACACTTGAGCTGGGCAGCAGACGACAGGAAACACTTGAGCTGGGCAGCAGACAGGGACAACTTGAGCTGGGCAGCAGACAGGGACAACTTGAGCTGGGCAGCAGACAGGAGCAACTTGAGCTGGGCAGCAGACAGGAACAACTTGAGCTGGGCAGCAGACAGGAACAACTTGAGCTGGGCAGCAGACAGGAACAACTTGAGCTGGGCAGCAGACAGGAACAACTTGAGCTGGGCAGCAGACAGGAACAACTTGAGCTGGGCAGCAGACAGGAACAACTTGAGCTGGGCAGCAGACAGGAACAACTTGAGCTGGGCAGCAGACAGGAACAACTTGAGCTGGGCAGCAGACAGGAACAACTTGAGCTGGGCCGCAGACAGGAACAACTTGAGCTGGGCAGCAGACAGGAACAAGCCGAGCTGGGCAGCAGACAGGAACAAGCCGAGCTGGGCAGCAGGCTCCGGGTCATCGAGTTGGGCAGGAGGCTCCGGGTCATCGAGCTGGGCAGCAGGCTCCGGGTCATCGAGCTGGGCAGCAGGCTCCGGGTCATCGAGCTGGGCAGCAGGCTCCGGGTCATCGAGCTGGGCAGCAGGCTCCGGGTCATCGAGCTGGGCAGCAGGCTCCGGGTCATCGAGCTGGGCAGCAGGCTCCGGGTCATCGAGCTGGGCAGCAGGCTCCGGGTCATCGAGCTGGGCAGCAGGCTCCGGGTCATCGAGCTGGGCAGCAGGCTCCGGGTCATCGAGCTGGGCAGCAAGCTCCGGGTCATCGAGCTGGGCAGCAAGCTCCGGGTCATCGAGCTGGGCAGCAAGCTCCGGGTCATCGAGCTGGGCAGCAGGCTCCGGGTCATCGAGCTGGGCAGCAGGCTCTGGAACATTGGGCCGAACAGCGAGCACCGTAAGGGCAGGCCAGATTACAGGCACCGGCTCAGCAAGCTGGGTAACGGACCCTGGCCCAGTGGGCTGGGTAACAGGCCCCGACTCAGCGAGCTGGACACCGGGCACTGGTTTGGCAAGCCGGATAACGGATACTGGCTTGACAGGCCAAGTGACGGACTTCGGTATAGCAGACTGGGTAACGGGCACCAGTTCAGCGGACCGGGTAACGGGCACCGATTCAACAGACTGGGTAACGGGCACCGATTCAGCAAGCTGAGACACGGGCACCAAAACTCCAGGCTGAAACACGGGCACCGAAACTTCAGGCGGAGACACGGGCACCGAAACCTCAGGCTGGGATACCAACATCACGACATCAGGCTGGAAGACAGGTACCAGGATATCAGGCTGGAGGATGGACACATGAAACCGGAAAGCAGGCTCATCAGGCTGAACAGTGGGCACATCAGGCAGAACAACAGGTACTGGCACAACAGGCGGAACAGGTACATCGGACTGGTCAGTAGTCGCTGGAGCGTCAGACTGGAACATGGACACTGGGATTTTGGGCTGAGCAGCAGGCACTGGGACCTCAAACTGGGCAGCGGACACAGGCATTGGCACAACTGGCTGAGTCGTAAACACTGGCACATCAGGCTGGAAAGCGGACTGGAAAGCCGGCACCGAGACATCAGACCAGGCAGCGGGTGCTGGAACTTTAGACTGGGCGGCAGACACAGGCGCTGGCACATCGGGCAGAACAGCAGGTACATCAGACTGGTCAATAGTCGCTGGGGCGTCAGACTGGAACATGGACACTGGGATTTCGGGCTGGAAGGCAAGCTTCAAGACTTCCGACTGGAAGGCAGGCATATCAGACTGGATAGCAGGTGCATTAGACTGGAGAGCGGGTGCGTCAGACTGGAAGGTGGGCACACCAGACTGGAAGGTGGGCACACCAGACTGGAAGGCAGGGACATCAAGTTGGAAGGCAGGGACATCAAGCTGGAAGGCAGGGACCAAGACATCAGGCTGAAAAGCAAGCTTCGGGGCATCAGGCTGGGAGGCAGGCGTGAAGACATCAGACTGGGGAGGGGGCACAGACTGAAAAGCGGGCACCGGGACTTCAGGCTGGAAGGCAAGCTTCAAGACATCCGGCTGGAAGGCAGGCATATCGGACTGGATTGCAGGTGCATTAGACTGGAGAGCGGGTGCATCAGACTGGAAGGTGGGCACACCAGACTGGAAGGCAGGGACATCAAACTGGACAGCAGGCACAGGCATTGGCACAACAGGTTGCGTAGAAGACACTGGCGCATCAGGCTCGGTAGCAGGCACTGGTTTGACAGAATCAGGTGGGTTAGTTGGTGTGGAAGCAAGTTGGGTTACTGGCAGGATCGTGTGGGTAGGAAAGAATTTTTGTTTCTTTTTTGGTTTAGCCCGTGCAGTCTTGTATGTAGGTGCAGGGCTGAAAGAAAAGAAAGTAGCTGGATCGAAGGAAGACCAAGGAACTGTAGCTAGAGAGGGGTTTTGTGGGACTGTTACAGGTGGAGGAGAAGAGACAGGTGGATTGAAGGCGGGATAGGTGCTACACTTGGAGACTGGGTAGTAGTATTTGGTAGGGGGTTTGATAAACTGGGCTGTAGCTGAGGTTGCCATAGGCGACGGGGAGATACATTTTTGGGGAGACAGAGGATTAATGGCAGGGCTGGAGTATTGTGGCTTAGCAAAAGACAGGAGATCTGACCATACCTGCAGCACAGGTTGAACAAACGCTGATTCACACACAGCCTGACTAATCAAGGATTGCACTGACTGGATGCAATTAGACAACACTTGCTGTGAACAGTTGGAATAATGTTCCATAAAATAGGCTGGATCATCCTCTAACAACCAAACCAGGGATTCAACTTGGCCATAATTGAAGGGGGGTGAAAAATCATCACTTCCCTCGGGAATGCATGACAGGGCTGGTTTTGCACATAACTGGATCAGGGGCTGAACATCTTCAAAAGACATATACCCCTGATCCACTAGGGAATGAGCTGATCGGATAGTTTCCATCAGCCTGTCACTAGTCCACCCTTTTAAAATCTGGCGACAATATTCACCATCCTCTTCTGCTAGCAGAGAATAATAAAGGATTTCATCGAAATCCATATTAGCAGACCCGATAAACCAGGATGGTTTCCTCAATGCAGCCACGTCTGGTCAGGGATGGCCTTGGTATACTGTCAGAGAATCTAATTGACCAAACTGTGTGGACTGCACAGAGGAAACCCAAAACACATATAAGTGAAATAATGGTGTTTAATAAATAAGTGACAAGTAAAAGAAATATAAACAGTGCAAAACCAATACAACAAACCCACTACAAACAACAATATATACAAGGAAATGGAGATACCGTAATCGTAAACAAAGCCAGGCCAAGGTCATACACAGGGAGATCAAACCAGCAGGACAGGAAGAGGGTGGATGGATGGGATACAGGGCAGGGATCCAAGGTAACCAGGAACAGAGGGGATAGGCTCAGGATAGGGATGGGATAAGATCAGGTCAGGTCAGGACAAGGCAGATGCAGGCTCAAGGTCAAAGTAACGGGCAGCAAGGTTAGAGTGCAGGGAGAGAGAGAGATACCAAGGCGAGCAAGTGAGGGCTCGCCGGGTATTTATAGGGCTGACTAATTGGCTTCAAGTTACACCTGAGCGCAGGGAGTGTTGTCTGCCCCCTACTGCCAGGATCCATCCGCTGGTGGACATCAGTACTGCAGCCAAAAGATGACAGGACACCAGCAGGGAAATATTCTCCTGACAGTTCAACACTGCCAGGAGACACCTGCTGGTGGACCCCAGTACTGCATGCCAAATAATATAACTTACCAGCGAATGGACCCTTTCCTGACACTTTGTTACTTTATATTTTTATAGAATATCATATTATAATTTACATTATTGAGAAAAACCTACCTGTCTTAAGCCCAGTACACACGGGCAACAAACTGGATGATTCAGCAGTAGTTGCCTCAAATAAATGGTGACTTTCTTGTACCAAAACAGTGATATCCTGGTGGGCTGCATCAGCTGTTCGTTCATATCCACCCCTCCCCCCCATGTAAAGGTTATATTCATGCACACATTTTGGCTTCTGGATGGGACCTCCTCTTCTCTGCAGTTCCACCAAGGTGTCATCATGCATTGTGGAAAGGATGTAGACATCTCTTCTTTTATCTCTCCACTTCAGGGCTAGTACCTCTTCATTCTGCATACTGGCCATTTCCCCCTGTTTCAATTTCTTGGCGACCAATCTCAGTGGGAAGCCCTTTCAGTTGGTCCGTGTTGTCCCACAGGCCACAGTCTTCTTTCTGTACAGATGGCGGAAAAGAGGGAGAGTCATTTCGAAATTGTCTACATATAGGTGGTAACCTTTCCCAAGCAATGGTTCGATCAGCTGCTAGACAATTTTGCCACTTGTTCCCATGTAAGTAGGGCATCCAGGGGGGTTTAGCTGTCTGTCTTTTCCCTCATAAATTTTAAAATCATATGTGTAACCTGTGGCCCTGTCACATGCCTTGTAAAATTTGACCCCATGTCTGGCTCTTTTACTGGGGAGGTATTGCTTTTATTTGTTCTAAGGGAAGATTATAGCATCATCTTTTTTTCCCCCGGGGGCTATTCACAGGAAATCTGCATGGTATTTTTTCCTTATTGGAATAAGGTGAACACCATTTCAAATATACTTTTTAATGCAAATTTATCGCTCGGCAGTTTTCCTGTGAATATGAACAAGCTGGCGTCCGGACTTTCTGTGTGTTTTTATGAGGGTTTTTTTGTTTAATTGTATATGTGTTGTTTCCACTCCTTGTGTGTTTACAAGCATCGATTTCTTTCAGGGTGATCCCTCCCATGGAGGGGACCCGGAAAGTATGATGCGTGAAGTTGTATGCACTTTTATACCATGTGTACTCTTTAATTTTGCCTCCATTGGTATTAGTGTACTGAATACATTTTGCAATTTTAACAGAACCAACTTCATTTAGATTTTCTGTTGCAGAAGTAGCCGTCTTTTGAATCCTGGTAGGAATACTTGGTTTCTTTTTTTTCTGTGTATGCCTAGTTCTCATAGCTACAGCAACAATACCATAATTAGGTATCATATATCAAGGTATTCATAATCTAATAGCCACCATTGGTTTTTGGTTCAGTGGGACTCTTCCACTTAGTGAAGGTTCTGGTCTCTCATTTACCTACAGGTTTAGTGCAATATTGTCTTTGGGGAGAGCCATTTGTCATTAATCCCCCCCCCCCCCCACACCCAGAGAGGGCTACACTCCTGTGGACCCAACCTGGGCCTGTTCGCTCATCCTTAATGATGAACTGATTGTACAGTATGTCACAATTTGTTTAGTAAATCCTCTATATGAATTATTTGAATCTGGGTACTTCTTCTAATTTCTGGTTTAATATATGTAAAGTAAATGTATTGCATTTGTATTTGTGAAAATGTGAGCCTCTCTTCATTTCTTCTGCTACTGCATTAGTAGTTATAAAAGCTTGGCAGAGGTCAACAAGACAGCGCTGTTGCTTTTCACTAACGGTAAGCTGAAAAGCGCATTGAGACCACAGGAACAATGCAGTGACATTTAATGGAGACAATAAATCAGCATAATAAAAACAGAAATGTATGCTTTCTTTTTCTAATCAACAACTTTGTATAGACATAAATATGGGACTGCATGTAATATATACCTTGATGTTATCTATTAATGCCAAGGTCAATAGACATTTTAATAAGACTTTTTACATTCACAGCTACTGTTAAACTGTTAAACTTTCACTTGATGTAAATATGTGGATGAAAGAAGCATTCAAGAAAAAATTTGTTAAGACCTGCTGTGACAGTAGCAGTCATTAGCTCTGCATGCTGAGCATGCAGACCTTACATTTTATAGCTATTTAAACTAAAACTAAAGATTTATTTACCTACCAGATTAAATGCTAGTGTCATGTACCATTGTTTTGTAGAGCTGGGGTCCTACATTTGATTCCTTCCAGGGTAGTATCTGAATGGAGTGTTTAATAAGGGAATATAGAGTCAGTGGACAGGATTAACTAAAGAGAAATGAAATAAAAAAATGTACCTATGTATACTCCAATGGTTCTATCATGTGTAGAACAAGTCAGTTTTTCCAGTTCATCTGCACACGAGTGAATGAATGCGGATTTAAAATGAACATAGACTTAGTTTAATTCACTTTAGTAAATCATTACCAATTAGTTTTAAGGTCATACATAATAGATATACCATAAAGTGGAACTCTAACAAAAATGTATTTACCACATTATATATATATATATATATATATATATATATATATATATATATATATATACATATATATAGAGGGGAAAATATTTATTTGATCCCCAAGCAAAACATGACTTAGTACTTGGTGGAGAAGCCCTTGTTGGCAAGCACAGAGGCAAGACGTTTTATGTAGTTAGTGACCAGGTTTGCACACATCTCAGGAGGGATTTTGTTTTGGTCCACTCTTCTTTACAGATCTTCTCTAAATCATTAAGGTTTCTTGGCTGTCTCTTAGAAACTCAAAGTTTCAGCTCCCTCCATTAAATTTTTATAGGATTAAGATCTGGAGACTGAATAGGCCACTCCATGACCTTAATGTGCTTCTTCTTGAGCCAATCCTTTGTTGCCTTGGCGGTAGGTTTTGGGTCATTGTTATGCCGGTAGACCCATCCACAATCCATCTTCAGTGTTCTGGCTGAGGGAAGACGGTTCTCATCCCACCAAGATTTTACATGGCCCCATCCGTTAGCCCCTCAATGCAGCAATGTCGGCCTGTACCTTTAGCAGAGAAACAGCCCCAAAGCATCATGTTTCCACCTCCGTGCTTGAATGTAGGGATGGTGTTCTTAGGGTCATAGTCAGCATTTTTCTTCCTCCAAACACGACGAGTCGCATTAATGCCAAAGAGCTCAATTTTGATCTCATCTGACCACAGCACTTTCTCCCAATCCTTCTCTGAGTCATTTAGATGTTCATTGGCATGACTGTACATGTGCCTTCTTGAGGAGGGTGACTCGCCGTGTTTGGAGGAAGAAAAATGCTGACTATGACCCTAAGAACACCATCCCTACAGTCAAGCACGGAGGTGGAAATATGATGCTTTGGGGCTGTTTCTCTGCTAAAGGTACTGACCAACTTTGCTGCATTAACCACTTTAGCCCCGGATTTACCCCCTTAATGATCAGGCCATTTTTTGCGATATGGCACTGCATTGCTTTAACTGACAATTACGCGGTCGTGCGATGCTGTACCCAAACAAAATCAATCAATCCTTTTTTCCCACAAATAGAGCTTTCTTTTGGTGGTATTTGATCCTCTCTGTGATTTTTATTTTTTGTGCTATAAACAAAAAAAGAGCGACAATTTTGAAAAGAAAACAATATTTTTTACTTTCTATTATAATACATATCCAAAAAATATATATATAAAAAATCAAATGTATTGATCAGTTTAGGCCAATATGTATTCTTCTAAATATTTTTGGTAAGAAAAAAATTAGAATAAGTGTATATTGATTGGTTTGCGCAAAAGTTGTAGTGCCTACAAACTATGGGATAGATTTATAGACTTTTTTTTTTTATTTATTGTTTTTTATTGGTAATGGCGGCGATCTGCAATTTTTAGTGGGACTGCAACATTGAGAAATCTGACCCCAAGTGACACTTTTTGGGGACCGTGACATTATTACAGTGATCAGTGCTAATAAAATGCACTGTATAAATGACACTGACACTGGCAGGGAAGGGGTTAACACTAGGGGGTGATCAAGGGGTTAACTGTGTTCCCTGGGTGTGTTCTGTGTGGGGGATGCGCTTACTGGGACAACACAGAGATTGCTGTTCCTGATCACTAGGAACAGCAGATCTCAGTATTTTCCCCTGCCAGAATGCGGATCCACGTTGTTTATATAGGCAGATCCCCATTCTGCCTCTCTGTACTGCGATCGTGGGTGTCTGACAACAGACATGGAGTCCACTGGACCCAAGGCCACACTCCAGAGGTGTGCGCACGCCCACAATATCACATGCACGGACCGACGTACAGGTGCTTGGGTTTGCGCAGCCGAGCCGCCTTGCCGCAGTATATATGCTCCAAAACATACCGGCAAGGCAGCAAAGTAGTGGCTCAAAAGGAGCACATTAATGTCATGGAGTGGTCTCCAGACCTTAATCCTAAAGACAATTTATGGAGGGAGCTGAAATTTCAAGTTGCCCAGCGACAAACAAGAAACCTTAAGGATTTAGAGAAGATCTGTAAAGAAGAGTGGACCAAAATCCCTCCTGAGATGTGTGCAAACCTGGTCACTAACTGCAAGAAATGTCTTACCTCTGTGCTTGCCAACAAAGGTTTCTCCACCAAGTACTAAGTCATGTTTTACCTGGGGATCAAATACTTATTTAACTTATTGTATCATGTGTTTTTTCTAGATTTTTGGTTAATACGCTGTCTTTATCATTAAAATACACCTATGATAAAAATTATAGACCCTTCATTTCAAATGATTATTTTCCCCACTGTATACAGTATAAATATATATATATATATATATATATATATATATATATATATATATATATATATATATATATATATATATATATATATATACACACATACATTGGGGAAGGCTTAAAGCAAATATATAGATTTGCCCCACCCCATAGACTTCAATGGGGTATACAGAAAAGTCTGCAATGCCTGAATTTTGCAGACGATTTGCAAAAATGGCCACAAATTGAACGTGGGTAGATTTGCTCACCCCTAATGCCCACCAAGCCATTCTACATTCTAAAGGGCTGCATCAGAGCTGAGGAGCAGGCTGCTGTGAAGAGAGCCAGGCCGTGGAGATAACCCTATCATCCAGAGTCGCTGAGTGAGTTGCATTCATCCTGATTGCCGCAGCTGTATGGCTACTTAAGGGGGGAACCCACCACACAGACAACTCGTTGTCTCCTGTATAACCAACAGCTAGTTCTTGTGTGCCCCACGGGCCAGGCAGTGCCATTACCCTTCACTGACGCTGCTCTCCAATAGCAGTTTGCTGTCATTTTCTACTGAAAGCTGCACCTATTAATGCCAAAGGCCACCACCAAAGCTGCCACAACTCCAGACTGCTGACTTTTATTACTCCCTGTGCATCACAATTTGTTGCATGATATCCCAACACTGACACCTTCCAATACTCTCTCCACATTGCACTCCCCCTTTCTTTAAAAGTGTTTGCTTTGCTTAGCTGCTTTAACCACTTCAGCCCCAGAAGATTTGGCTGCCAATGACCAGGCCATCTTTTGGATACGGCACTGCGTTGATTTTACTGACAATTGCGCGGTCGTGCGACGCTGTACCCAAACAAAATTGACGTCTTTTTTTTCCCCACAAATAGAGATTTCTTTTGGTGGTATTTGATCACCTCTGCAGTTTTTATTTTTTGCGCTATAAACAAACGAAGAGCGACAATTTAAAAAAAAATCACAATATCTTTTACATTTTGCTATAATAAATATCCCACCTTTTTTTTCAAAAAAACAAATTTTTCCCACAGTTTAGGCCGATATGTATTCTCCTACATATTTTTGGTAAAAAAAAAACGCAATAAGCGTATATTGATTGGTTTGCGCAAAAGTTATAGCATCTACAAAATAGGGGATAGATTTATGGCATTTTTTTTTTTACTAGTAATGGCGGCGATCTGTGATTTTTATCAGGACTGCATTATTGCAGTGGAGAAATTGGACACTTTTGACACATTTTGGGACCATTGACAATTATACAGCGATAAAAATGCACTCATTACTGTATAAATGTCACTGGCAGGGAAGGGGTTAACACTAGGGGGCGATCAAGGGGTTAACTGTGTTCCCTTACTGTGTTCTAACTGTAGGGGGATAGGACTGTCTAGGAGGAGAGAGAGATCGGTGTTCATACTTAGTATGAACACACGATCTGTCTCTGCTCCCCTGAAAGAACCGGGTTTTGTGTGTTTACACACACAGATCCCGGTTCTCGTTCTGTCACAAGCGATCGCGAGTGCCCGGTGGTCATCGCGCCCGCCAGGCACTCGCATCGGCTATGGGCACATGCTGCGCCCCTAGTGGCCAAAAGGAAAAGCAATGTAAGGTAGCGTCGATTTGCCCAGCCAAGCCATCCTGCCGCAGTAAAACTGCGGCGGCTGGTCTGAAAGTGTTTAAAGATGCATACCCATTTCGTTTAACTGTTCCTGAATTCCACATCCTAGGAACATTGCACTGCTTTTGCGTGCCAATGTTAAAGGGCCTCAACTGAGCCGGCAGAAGTTCACATCAAAGAACTGTTCACATCTTATGGCCTGAGAAAAACAGGTGAACAAATATCTGCGCTAACTAAAAAGAACAATAAGAGCAGCCAACATAGTTTGTTGATTTCATCAAACACAAATATAAAAAGTCAAAATGCAGCGCTTGGGTGAAACAAATTTACAAATAAATGTGATAGTCCATAGAAAATCAATAAGGAGTAGAGACGACGTGAAGCCTCCACCAAACTTCAATGTGTACACCACACCCACGTGCTATCAATCTGCTTACCTGAAAGATTAACATCATCACAGAAAGAGAATAATCCGCGGCTCACAGCGTACTTGCATCGGCTAGCCTATGCAAGTGCACAGTGAGCCACGGATTATTCTCTTTCTGTGATGATGTTCATTTTTTATCTGTATGTAGACTACAATAAATACGTGTGTTTTACCTCTACGGGCTTCACTATTGTTGCTTTCTTCCTACTGGGTTTTATCCTTCTGGTGATTGCACAATTCATCCATCTTCCTATGTGAGTCCTGATGTCCTTTTAATATGTGACGACCTGACCTTTTTCCATAACCTGCCTGTCAATGATGGAGTGTGCCATTCGGATCTACTGTTGAACCTTTGCATCATATGATTACATCGCTTGTTTTCATATCTTTCTGGTAAGCAGATTGATAGCACGTGGGTGTGGTGTGCCTTTCCTTTGCACACTGAAGTTTGGTGGCGGCTTCACGTCATCTCTACTCCTTATTGATTTTCTTTGGACTATCACATTTATTTGTAAATTTGTTTCACCCAAGCGCTGCATTTTGACTTTTTATATTTGTGTTTGATGAAATCAACAAACTATGTTGGCTGCTCTTATTGTTCTTTTTAGTTAGCGCAGATATTTGTTCAGCTGTTTTTCTCATTTTATTTTTGACTTGTTTAAAATCAGCTGCTTACTTATATTTTATATTTTATTTTTTTCCTTGAATATGGATGTGTTTGATTTTCGTAATTCGTAGTCTTTGAACCTTAAAGATGTTTTCAATAATGTGGAGGTTCAGCAAATTTTAGATATAGGAGGTCTTTTCGTTCGATTAAAAAACCTGATGGTCTCTGAGGTTCATGGTCATTGGGATATCGCTCTGTTAGAGAAGTATCTAGATGATAACATAGTACCTAGGAGCCTGAGGTTTGAGATCACTCCTCAGGAGGATGAAATCGATCTCCCAGGATGGTATAAATACTTCAACGATGTGTGTCTAGATCTGTTGTGATTTTTGATTACCAGAAAAAGACAAACTCAATAAACTTGACGAGGAAATATTGGAAGTTAAAGACAAACTGTCATCATACAAAGAGTCAGAGGAATATAAAAACAAATCTGACAACCTTAAAAAAGTTCTTGAGTAGGAGGACCTTGATCAGAAAGTTAAAAAGAAGAAGAAATATGCGAGGGACCTGGAGGACTATAAATTAAATCAGGTGTTTAAATGGCAGGTCAGGAGGACGACTCTCGTTGAAGGAGGAACGCCCCCCCGGGCCAGCCATAAATTTAAAATCCTCTGTCTTTCCTGCAGTCCAGGCTAATAACAGGGAAGCCAAAAACACCCACACACCCAAAGGGAGTTGGAGGAGGGTTGTAAACAATAAAAAGCCGCTTCCTTATATGAATTCTCAAATTAAGGGAGCATATCCAAAGAAATAGGGAAATAATGATCATGTACAATATGATCGTTCATCATATGAATACTCTGAGGATATCCCAGTATTTAATCATTATGGACCATTGGGAGGACACCATGATGACTATAATGAATATAATGATCGTGGTTATGATGACCGATATATTGTCCAACACCCATCGGTTTCCACTCCGGGTAACACACATCTGGAAAATAGACGATCGGGTTAGGACAGTCCTGGCTATTATCCCCATAGAAGACCCCAACATTATAATCAAGGTCCCCCGCACCACTCTGGCCCATCTACCTCAGCTTCCTCTTTTTTCCCAAGGCCCCACAGAAAAACAAAGGGGCGGAGAACCAAGAGAGGGACCAGAGGGGGGGGGAGGAGGAACCGATCGAAAAAGGTGAAGAGTATAAGAGATGCTGGGATTTTCAACCTCAGCAAAAGTACAATTACAGAGAATGAGAAATTTGTACTTGACCATGGACTCAAATGTGCTCCAGATAAACCCCTGAGCAAGTTTGGGGCCTTTATAGATGTACCTTTCTAATGCCTCTCTTTTCAACCCGCCATTTTATGCCACCATTTATATCTGTGTTTAAAGAATTAGTCCTAAAGGACATAGACAAATTAAAAATAAGGAAGAATCATAAAGATTTGAGATTTTATGAGGGATTAGAGTCTTTGAAACAGAGGAATGTCATCATTATCCGACCCGCTGATAAGGGGGGAGGGATAGTGGTGATGGACAAGAGCTCATATGTCTCCGAAATAAATAGAATCTTGACTGATACTGACACCTATATACCATTGAGTCATGATCCCATTTTTAAATATAAAAAGGAACTCACTGGACTTGTTGATGCTGGTTTTCGTAATAAATTGCCTAATAAGAAGGGGAGGGACTTTTTAATCCCGTTGGCACCCAGAAAGCCAATTATATATTTTTTACCGAAGGTACACAAGAGTTTAGTTAACCCCCGGGAAGACACATTATAAGTGGGCTGGACTCTATTTCCTCCAGAATCGGTAAATATATTAATGGTTTTTTACAACCCCTGGTATCTGGTACCCCCTCCTACATTAAAGATTCTGCACAAGTGATTCGCAGTTTTGAAAATTTAGAGTGGAAAGAGGGATACATCATGGCCACTGCCGATGTGGCGTCCCTTTACACTATTATTTCCCATTCAGACGAGTTAGAAGCTGTTGATCTGTTTTTTAGCAGAGATGTTGAGTTGATTCCTGCCCAATGGGATTTCATTTTAGACTTATTGAAGTATGCTATGACCCATAATTACTTCTGGCTTGGGGGGACTCATTACCTCCAGAACAGAGGAGTCCTATGGGTGCAAAATTTGCACCTAGTGTGGCCAATTTCTTTATGTCCAAATGGGAGGAGGATGTCGTCTATTCCAACAGGCGATCGGAATTGGTTTTCTGGGGTAGATATATAGATGACATCCTCCTCCTGTGGGATGGCGACATGACGTCACTTACCACCTTCATGCACCAACTCAATGATAATCCATTGGGTATTGTGTTACAGTTCGAGAGCAGCACCAGTAAAATTAACTTTTTTGGATCTAACCATACAGGTCAAAGATGATGCATTTAATATGTCCACTTTCTTTAACCACCTCAATACAGGGCACTTTCACCCCCTTCCTGCCCAAGCCATTTTTCAGTTTTCAGAGCTGTCGCACTTTGAATGACAATTGCGCGGACATGTTACACTGCATCCTAATTAAATTTTTATCATTTTTTCCCCACAAATAGAGCTTTCTTTTGTGGTATTTGATCACATTTGTGTTTTTTATTTATTGCGCTATAAACAAAAGAAGAGGGACAATTTTGAAAAAACACAATATTTTTTACTTTTTGCTATAATAAATATCCAATTTTTTTTTTAAACAAATTTTTTCCTCAGTTTAGGCCGATATGTATTCTTCTACATATTTTTGGTTAAAAAAATCATGATAAGTGTATATTGATTGGTTTGCGCAAAAGTTATAGCGCCTACAAAATAGGGGATAGATTTATAGCATTTTTATTTATTTATTTATTTTTTACTAGTAATAGCGGCGATCTGCGATTTTTATTGTGTCTGCATTATTGCGGAGGACATATCGGACACTTTTGACACATTTTTGGGACCATTCACATTTATACAGCGATCTGTGCTATAAAAATGCATTGATTACTGTGTAAATGTGACTGGCAGGGAAGGGGTTAACACTAGGGGGCGATCGAGGGGTTAATGTGTGTCCTAGGGAGGTGATTCTAACTGTGGGGGGAGGGGACTGACTGGGGGAGGTGACCGATCGGTGACCCTATGTACAAGGGATACACCATCGGTCTGCTCTCCTCTCTGACAGGACGTGGATCTGTGTTTACATACACAGATCCAAGGTCCTGCTCTGTTACTCGGCAATTAAGGGTGCCCGGCGGACATCACGGCGCCCCCTAGTGGCTCGGGAGGGCGATCACGTCATATGACGTCCACCCAGAACAAGAGCTGCCTCGTCCCGCCGTCATATGACAGTGGGCGGTAGCTTAGTGGTCAAGAGTACTGATAGGAATGGGTATATTGTGCAGGGTAGCTGCCACCACCCTTCGTGGCTTAAATCAGTACCCAGGGGCCAATTCCTCCGCTTATGGCGGAACTGTACCCTTAAGGAAGATTTCTTTATACAGGCTGTTACTCTGAAAGAAAGATTTATGGAAAAAGGGTACTTACCTAATGATCTGAACACAGTTATTAATGAATAGGGATGAGCTTCGTGTTCGAGTCGAACCCATGTTCGACTCGAACATCGGCTGTTCGATCGTTCGACGAATTGCGAACGTTATGGGCCGTTCGCGCTAAATTCGTGTGGCGCGTCACGGCCCATAATTCACTGCGGCATCGCAGTGCATTGCTGGCTGATGATTGGCCAAGCATGCACTATGACCCGCATGCTTGGCCAATCACAGCGCCGTCAGTAGAGAGAGCTGTAATTGGCCAAAGCCAGGGTGGCTTTGGCCAATTATGGCTCAGGGGATTTAGTACACACCCCACACTATATAAGGCCGCCTGCACGGCGGCCCTGTGTAGTGTGTGTTCCGGTGTGCTGAGAGATAGAGAGAGAGAGAGACAGTGTCATTTGATTTGAGTTAGATAGATTAGGCAGAACAGTCAGTCAGTTAGCTGCACTTACAGTGTATTGTGTATATATATGCATCCCAGGTGTTGCATATATATATATACACTGTATTCAGTTTAGCTAGATCCGTTCCTGTTATCTTCTATCTAGACTATTTACATTTAATGCAGTGCGTCCTGCTCACAGTGTTCAGCTAGATCCGTTCCTGCTATTTACATTTAGTGCAGTCAGTGCGTCCTGCTCACAGTGTTCAGCTAGATCCGTTCCTGTTATCTTCTAGACTATTTACATTTAGTGCAGTGCGTCCTGCTCACAGTGTTCAGCTAGATCCGTTCCTGTTAAATTCCTACTGACAGGCAGGCTTGTCTGGTTACAGTATATAAAGCTACCTGAAGAAAATTACAGGTGTTCTATTTGATCCTATTAGTACCACGGTCAGGCAGCTAGACTATTTACATTTAGTACAGTGCGTCCTGCTCACAGTGTTCAGCTAGATCCGTTCCTGTTATCTTCCTACTGACAGGCAGGCTTGTCTGGTTACAGTATATAAAGCTACCTGAAGAAAATTACAGGTGTTCTATTTGATCCTATTAGTACCACGGTCAGGCAGCTAGACTATTTACATTTAGTACAGTGCGTCCTGCTCACAGTGTTCAGCTAGATCCGTTCCTGTTATCTTCCTACTGACAGGCAGGCTTGTCTGGTTACAGTATATAAAGCTACCTGAAGAAAATTACAGGTGTTCTATTTGATCCTATTAGTACCACGGTCAGGCAGCTAGACTATTTACATTTAGTACAGTGCGTCCTGCTCACAGTGTTCAGCTAGATCCGTTCCTGTTATCTTCCTACTGACAGGCAGGCTTGTCTGGTTACTGTATATAAAGCTACCTGAAGAAAATTACAGGTGTTCTATTTGATCCTATTAGTACCACGGTCAGGCAGCTAGACTATTTACATTTAGTACAGTGCGTCCTGCTCACAGTGTACAGCTAGATCCGTTCCTGTTATCTTCCTACTGACAGGCAGGCTTGTCTGGTTACTGTATATAAAGCTACCTGAAGAAAATTACAGGTGTTCTATTTGATCCTATTAGTACCACGGTCAGGCAGCTAGACTATTTACATTTAGTACAGTGCGTCCTGCTCACAGTGTTCAGCTAGATCCGTTCCTGTTATCTTCCTACTGACAGGCAGGCTTGTCTGGTTACAGTATATAAAGCTACCTGAAGAAAATTACAGGTGTTCTATTTGATCCTATTAGTACCACGGTCAGGCAGCTAGACTATTTACATTTAGTACAGTGCGTCCTGCTCACAGTGTTCAGCTAGATCCGTTCCTGTTATCTTCCTACTGACAGGCAGGCTTGTCTGGTTACAGTATATAAAGCTACTTGAAGAAAATTACAGGTGTTCTATCCCAGCTTAGTGCAGCTACAGGCCATTAGTATGTCTGGAAGGCCAAGAAGGAGAGGCAGACAGTCACAAGCCAATAAGAGAGGGCAAGCAGGCTCTGTGTCTAGTGCTGGTCGTGGAGACGGTGCATCCTCATCAGCACGTGGCCATGGGACACGCTTGGCCTTTTTTTCGGCAGCTGGCCGTGTTGAGCCGCAACATGCGGAAGACTTGGTCGAGTGGATGACCAAGCCGTCCTCATCCTCCTCATCCTCTCTCACCCATGCCCAGGGTGCTTTGTCTGGCAAAGCAGCGGCCTCTTCCCTCAGCTCAATGTCATCAGTGACTCCTTCCCTAGCTCCACCATGTCCTCATGAGGATTCCCTCGAACTGTTTGACCACAGTGTTGGGTACATGCTCCAGGAGGATGCCCAGCGTTTGGAAGGCTCTGATGATGATACTGAGCTCGATGAAGGCAGTAACATGAGCACGGACAGAGGGGGTGCCCAAGAAGGACAGCAATCTGGCAGTCATGCTCCCCCTGCTGCAGCATACTGCCAGGTTTGCTCCAGTGATGAGGAGGGAGGGGATGATGAGGTCACTGACTCAACGTGGGTGCCTGATAGGAGAGAGGAGGAGGAGGAGGAGGAGGAGGAGGAGGAGGCGGCGGCACATCACCAACGAGGCAGGATGCCCTCCAGGGGCCAGCCTAAGGGCAGCACATTGACTGCATCACACCCCAAAGCTCCACATGTGCAGGGCGCTGCAGTCTCTGCGCGTTATTCAAAAAGTTCTTTGGTGTGGGCCTTTTTTGAGACGAGTGCATCAGATCGCACCGCTGCTATTTGCAACATATGTCTCAAGCGTATCTCGCGTGGCCAAAACATCTCCCGCTTGGGTACCACATGCTTGACCAGACATATGTTGACCTGCCATGCAGTTCGTTGGCAAGCGTATCTAAAAGACCCACACCAAAGAACAAAGAGGATCTCTCCTTGCTCCTCATCAGCTGAGATTTCCAACCCCACTAGACCTTCAGTCCTCTCTGAGACCTGCAGTGAGAGGAATGAAGGTGTAGAATTAGGTGTGTCACAGCCAAGTACTTGTGGGCAATCTGCTTTTGGTACACCGACGTCAGATTGTACCAGGCAAATTTCCCTGCCCCAGCTGCTGCACCGCCGAAAGAAGTTTGCTCCCAGCCATCCACATGCCCAGCGGTTGAATGCTAGCTTGGCAAAATTGCTAGCACTTCAACTGCTGCCTTTTCAGTTGGTAGACTCTGCCCCCTTCCGTGAGTTTGTGGAATGTGCGGTTCCTCAGTGGCAGGTACCCAAACGCCACTTTTTCTCACGGAAGGCGATTCCGGCTCTCTACCGGCATGTGGAAGGCAATGTCCATGCCTCGCTGGACAGGGCGGTCAGCGGTAAGGTGCATATTACCGCTGACTCATGGTCCAGCAGGCATGGACAGGGACGTTACCTAAGTTTCACGGCGCATTGGGTGACTCTGCTGGCAGCTGGGAAGGATGCAGGACAAGGTGCAGTAGTGTTGGAGGTTGTTCCGCCACCACGCCTCCAAAATGCTGATTGTGACACACCTCTCTCCTCCACCCCCTCCTCTTCTTCTTCCTCCATGGCCTCTTCCTCGGAACCAGCGGTGCTCCGTAGGCGTTCAAGGGGCTACGCAAGTACGCAGGCCAAAAGATGCCATGCGGTGCTTGAGCTGGTGTGCTTGGGGGACAGGAGCCACACTGGGGCAGAGGTTTTGTCAGCTCTGCAGGGGCAGGTTCAGAGGTGGTTGACGCCACGCCAACTTAAGGCAGGAATGGTGGTTTGCGACAATGGCACCAACCTCCTCTCTGCCCTCCGACAGGGACAAATGACCCATGTGCCCTGTTTGGCTCACGTCCTTAACTTGGTGGTGCAGCGGTTCTTGGGCAGGTACCCGGGCTTACAGGATGTCCTGAGGCAGGCCAGGAAAGTCTGTGTGCATTTCCGCCGGTCATATAATGCCAGTGCTCGGCTGACGGACCTCCAAAAGGAGTTTAACCTGCCCAAGAACCGCCTAATCTGTGACATGCCCACCAGGTGGAACTCAACGTTGGCCATGCTGCAGCGGCTGCACACGCAGCAGAGGGCCATCAATGAGTACCTGTGCGACTATGGCACCAGGACAGGGTCAGGGGAGCTTGGTTTTTTTTCCCCACGCCAGTGGGCCATAATCAGGGATGCATGCACTGTCCTGTCACCATTCGAGGAGGCCACGAGGATGGTGAGCAGTGACAGTGCATGCATCAGTGACACTGTCCCCCTTGTCCACCTGTTGGAGCACACGCTGCGTGGAATAATGGACAGGGCACTGGAGGCAGAACAGAGGCAGGAAGAGGAGGACTTCCTTAGCTCTCAAGGCCCCCTTTATCCAGACAGTGTTCCTGCGTGCCCGCCGATCACACAGGAAGAGGACGAGGAGGAAGAGGAGGAGGAGGAAGATTGTGTCAGTATGGAGGTGGAGCCTGGCACTCAGCATCAGCAGCAGTCTTTAAGGGATCAGTCCCAAGAAACACATGGACTTGTACGTGGCTGGGAGGAGGTGGCTGCGGACCATGTCGTTCTTAGTGACCCAGAGGACTCCGGACCGAATGCCTCAGCAAACCTACGCTGCATGGCCTCCCTGATCCTGCAAAGCCTGCGTAAGGATCCTCGTATTCGTGGTATCAAGGAGAAGGACCAATACTGGCTGGCAACCCTCCTTGATCCACGTTACAAGGGTAAGGTTGCGGACCTTATCTTGCCATCGCAGAGGGAGCAGAGGATGAAACATCTTCGGGAGGCCTTGCAGAAAGGTCTGTGCAACGCGTTCCCAGAGACTGGGAGGTTACAAACTCCTGTTTCTGGACAACGTGTTGCTGAGGCTTCGGTCAGTCAAAGAAGGAGCGGTGGAGAAGGTGGCCGTCTGACCGATGCGTTCAGACAATTTTTTGGTCCGCAGCCCCAAGGTATGATCGGTTCCAGCAACCATCGCCAGCGTCTGTTTTACATGGTGCAGGAATACCTAGGGGCAAGATCAGACTTGGACACCTTTCCCACCGAAAATCCTCTGGGTTACTGGGTCTTGAGGATGGATCACTGGCCAGAGCTTGCACAGTATGCAATTGAGCTACTGGCCTGTCCTGCATCCAGCGTTCTTTTGGAACGCACATTCAGTGCTGCTGGAGGCGTGGTAACCGATCACAGGGTGCGTCTGTCCACCGACTCGGTCGATCGGCTGACCTTCATAAAAATGAATGAGTCTTGGATCACCACCAGCTACCAAGCACCTGATGCTGATGTAACCGAATAATTTTTTTTGAAATCTCAGATCCCTTCAAAGACTGCCTATGCTGATGCTGAGTGACTATCCCTGAGTAATTATCCTCTTCCTCCTCAATCATCACGCTGATAGCTTGTAAGAACATTTTTGGTTCTGGGCGCCACCACCAGTGCCTAAGGCACAATTTTTCAGCCCCTGTTTAACAGGGGCGTGTAATTACAATTTTTGATGTAATACTTTGCAGCAGGGCTCGTTCCTGCATTCCAACTAGAGTGTCTGTGAGGGGTTGCAGTGTTGTGGCACCAGCACCAGTGCCTAAGGCCCAATTTTTCTGCCCCTGTCTAACAGGGGCGTGTAATTACAATTTTTGATGCAATACTTTGCAGCAGGGCTCGTTCCTGCGTTCCAACTAGAGTGTCTGTGAGGGGTTGCAGTGTTGTGGCACCAGCACCAGTGCCTAAGGCCCAATTTTTCTGCCCCTGTCTAACAGGGGCGTGTAATTACAATTTTTGATGCAATACTTTGCAGCAGGGCTCGTTCCTGCGTTCCAACTAGAGTGTCTGTGAGGGGTTGCAGTGTTGTGGCACCAGCCCCAGTGCCTAAGGCCCAATTTTTCTGCCCCTGTCTAACAGGGGCATGTAATTACAATTTTTGATGCAATACTTTGCAGCAGGGCTCGTTCCTGCGTTCCAACTAGAGTGTCTGTGAGGGGTTGCAGTGTTGTGGCACCAGCACCAGTGCCTAAGGCCTAATTTTTCAGCTCCTGTTCAACAGGGGCATGTAATTACAATTCTTGATCTAATATTTCACAGCAGGGCCCTGTGAGGGCTTACAGTGTTGTGGCCACAGCAACACCTAAGGCCCAAATTTCTGCTGAGTATATAGGGCAGGACCCTACTTTCAAACATCTAACTTACAAACGACTCCTACTTGCAAACGGAAGGAGACAACAGGAAGTGAGATGAAATCTACCCCTAGGAAGGGAAATTCTTTCCTGTAAGAGTTAATATGGGAAAACAATTTCTCCTTTCCACTGATGCTTTCCAATCCTTGTTCCACAAAAAAACCCAAATTTTCAAAAAACATTTTTCATTGGGACAAAAAAGTGAGGTGAAATCTTCTGAAGAGGAGGAAAGACAGCAAAACAAATGTCACAGGGGTGATAACCCTTCCCTATGTTTTCCAAAAAGCTTAGAAAAGATTTTTTGGCTGGAGCTAAACACGTTAAAAATGTTCAAAATTACAAACAGATTCTACTTAACAACAAACCTGTATACTGCTGTTCAGAGTATATAGGGCCTGGTGGCCCCACACCTTTCCTTATTTTAATTTGGGTGCGGGGTTCCCCTTAATATCCATACAAGACCCAAAGGGCCAGGTAATGGACTGGGGGGTACCCATGCCGTTTATCTCACTGATTTTCATCCATATTGCCATGACCCGACATGACATTAAACCCGCAAGCAGTTTTAAATGAGATTTTTTCCTTTAAAAATGACATTTGGTGCAGGAACTGTTCTAAACATGGGAAACACGCGTCACTTTACAGGCATACTATAGACACCCCCCAGGTACGATATTTAAAGGAATATTTCACTTTTTTTTTTTTACTTTAAGCATCATTAAAATCACTGCTCCCGAAAAAACGGCCGTTTTTAAAAGTTTTTTTTGCATTGATACATGTCCCCTGGGGTAGGACCCGGGTCCCCAAACCCTTTTTAGGACAATACCATGCAAATTAGCCTTTAAAATGAGCACTTTTGATTTCGAACGTTCGAGTCCCATAGACGTCAATGGGGTTCTAACGTTCGTGCGAACTTTCGGTCCGTTCGCGGGTTCTGGTGCGAACCGAACCGGGGGGTGTTCGGCTCATCCCTATTAATGAAGTAGGGAGTATGGATCGGGCCTCTATTCTACAGAATAAGAAAAAACCCTCATCAAGTGAGATTGATTACAATTTCTCAATGGTCACTACTTATTCCCAGCAACATTTTGACATCAAGAAAATTTTAACTAAACATTGGGGAGTTCTTAGATCGGCCACAGGTTATATTTAGAGGAGTTCCCCCCTCAAACTCCAAGTAGCACCCAATATTTTAGATGCCCCTAATAGAGTGTCATTTTTTCAAAAATCTAAAGGCTATCACCCTTGCCGTTGTTTTAATGTTTGTGCTATCAATAAGGATAAGAGTAGGAAAATATGTCAGTTTAAATCTCATGCAACGGGTAGAATTTTTGACATTAACACCTTTATCACCTGTACCTCATTAAACGTGGTATACTCATTGATTTGCCCTTGCGGCTTACAATATGTAGGCTGCACGACACGTGCCATGCACGTTAGGGTAAATGAGCATATTACAAATATAAAGAAGGGATTCCCGAAACACACTGTTTCCCGACATTACTTGGAGTGCCATATCAAAATCCTAAGGGAACTACCTTTGTGGCTATTGACAGGTTTAACCCACACTGGCGTGGTAGTTCGTCCAAACAGGAAATTTCCAAACTTGAAACCCGTTGGATATACGATTTAAAGTGTTACACCCCTTTCGGCATGAATGTCGATTGGGATGTAAATTGTTTTATTAATAACAGTTAAATTTAATTCTATATTTTTTACCACTGGGGGCAGTGTTTACACATTTTTTATCTTTATTTTTATTTTTATCTTCATTCATGTACATTTTTATGTTTTTTAATTTTTTATATACATTTTTATCAGTATTTTGTGAATGTATTTTTGGGCGATTAATATCTTTTGATTGCTGTATTTTTTTTGAGAGCCTCCTTATTCCTCTCTTCAATGCAGGTAATTGCCCTTTAAATATATACCTTTATCAATTTTTTTAAAAACATGTAGGTCTATGTAGGATTTTGGTTTTCAACCAACTTCATATTATTTTCTTAGTTGTCTGCTTATAAATGTGAGATACTAACATGGTTGGAATGTGCTTTAGTTACATCACTTCCGGTTTGGGTGTTTTGATTTTCACCTTCTGGATGTTGATGTATTATATGTGCAGCTTTCTGACGTGCTATTATCACTTCCGGTTGGCGTTGACTTTGTTCCGCCCATCGCAGGTGAAAAATAACTATGCTGGTTTAGGTTTTCTGTTCTTGAACTGCTCGGCCGCACTGCGCATGTGCCGCCGAATAATGTTATTTTTCATTAAACGCTTCCTGGATAGCACGGCCGTAGTGCGCATGTGCGCCGAAGTGTTTATACCAATTACGAAAGACGGTGTCATGCACATCGTTGTGCCCATCGCAATGATCTGATGATCTTACTGGTTTTGTCTTCCTGTCCTATTGAACCGCACGGCCGCACTGCGCATGTGCGGCTGAATAAAGCTGTCTTTTACTTCCTGCTTCATAGATAGCACGGCCGTAGTGTGCATGTGCGGCCGGAGCTTGGAAATGAAAACAGCTGCTGTATATGTCATGCTGTCCTATCACAGTTCAGCATGGCTTGAGATGTTTACTATTTATGTGGGCGTGCTTGCATCACTGGTCACGCCTCTGATGATATCCACATAGGATGAAACATGTCAAAAAAATAAATAAAAAAAGGCTGGCCGATGCAAGTACGCTGTGAGCCGCGGATTATTCTCTTTCTGTGATGATGTTCATTTTTTACCTGTAAGTAGACTACAATAAATACGTGTGTTTTACCTCTACGGGCTTCACTATTGTTGCTTTCTTCCTACTGGGTTTTATCCTTCTGGTGATCGCACAATTCATCCATCTTCTTATGTGAGTCCTGATGTCCTTTTGATATGTGACGACCAGACCTTTTTCCATAACCTGCCTGTCAATGATGGAGTGTGCCATTCAGATCTACTGTTGAACCTTTGCATCATATGATTACATCGCTTGTTTTCATATCTTTCTGGTAAGCAGATTGATAGCACGTGGGTGTGGTGTGCCTTTCCTTTGCACACTGAAGTTTGGTGGAGGCTTCACGTCATCTTTACTCGTTATTGATTTTCTATGGACTATCACATTTATATGTAAATTTGTTTCACCCAAGCGCTGCATTATGACTTTTTACATTTTATGGCCTGTCTAGTGGCAGCACTGGTTTGCTGTTAGTATATCAAATTTTCATGCTTAAGCCTAGTCCTTCTTGTCTGAGAGCCCTCAAGTGAACTAGCCTGCCATACTTGGAGTGTCATTTCTCAGTCAGAGAGAGATATTGTTTATGCTCTTGGTAATGCAATACACTCTTAGTCCATTCTTAAAGGTACCTGGGTTGTATTTGTATTGCGCTGTTTTCTTATGTGTTGCCAATGCATTACTGATTCACTGTGTTATCTTTTCACTTTGGTCTACCAACACAATCTGCTTCTTTTCTAACAGCCAGTGTGTGCCATTCTTGTGTGACCGCTGGATGTTCCCAGCCAAGGTATTCTGGTGGTGCCAGTAGGAGTGAGGTTGCAGCTAGGACCAGAGAAAGAGTAGAGGACCCAATATTGCCAGTGGCTCCTGCAACAGTAGCATTACATGTGGGGGCTCATCCATGATGCCTCTGCGCGACATACCCGTGAGTCAGAAAATGTGGAAATGGAACCTACAGCTGTTGTTGAGTGGTGCAAAACAGAGCAACCAAACTTGTGTGTGGTGCTCGATATCCCCAGAGCACCACAAGTTCCAGGCCATCAGATGTACATTCTTGACCTGAAGGCCAATCCAGGTGCAAACTACACCTATGTTCTGACCAAGTGGAAGAAAAGGGTCCCCTCCATGCTACAAGAGGGGAACCTCCATCGAAGCCCAGCTAATACGATATGGCCGATCAGAACCAAATCCAGAAAGTTCTGTGCGGGCTACACCCAACTCAGATGTGTCCACTTCAGCCTCTACTTCCGCCTCAGCCACAGCCCCCAAAGGACTTTTGGCTACCAATTTGTCCGAGCTCGGGAAGTTTATAGAGAATCTACTGAAGAACTCTATTCCTACCACTAGTTACAGTTATCACAAACTGAGATTCTTCTCCAATAGGACTCTATTTCCACTTCCTCCACTTCCTCTGGGGCAGATGACTTTAATACCTGGATCGACCAAACTATCCAGGCAGTGGAGGAGTGGGGTGGACAGAACTCCTCCACCAGATCCTGTACTTCTCCATGCATCCACAGAGAAGCTCATCTCTGCCCCCCATCTCAGCAGTCAGCAGCAGAGAGGAGGATAGAACTCTTCCTACAGATCCTGAGCCTCTCTGTGCAGCTGCATCACCCTTTCGTTTCTGTCCCCCCTGGTCTCAGCATTCAGAAGACTCTGGCAGCTGACTCCAGCCCTGCACTTTCCTGCTTCACAGCTCTGCCCCCCAGCTTCTTCCCAGCAGCAGCAGGTAAGGGCGTTGCACAATGATGTAAGGGAAGGTAGGGGACTCCGCTTCTGATGATGGGCATTCTTGACATCTGTTGTAAGGGGGCATGGGGTGTTCTGGACATCTGCTTATAATTATTAGGATAATAATATAATTCTATACCAGTAGAAAAGTAGGCTTGCACATTGCTGGTATCATACACAAGAAACGTTATGGGAGACTGCTCAGACAGAACACCATAGCATAAGCTCGATTCACATCTATACATGTTACTTTTGAGTGTTTCTGCAGTGCTTTTTGCTATGCGTTTTGTTTACCGTGATTTTACAGCAATTTTACCGCGATTTGCGTTTTGCTTTTTTTTTTGCTTTTTACATTCACTGTATATAGCCGGTTGCTAAGAAGCAACCGGGGAAGCCTGCCACTGCTTCCTGAACAACCGATGAGTAATCAGCTAAATGTAACAAAAAAAAAATTGCCGGCAAGAAAAATTCACGAAAAAAACAGCGTTTTTCCTTCAGTCTGGTATGGATTTAGAGGGGACACCCCCACGCCAAAATTTTTAAAAAATGGCGTGGGGTCCCCCCAAAAATCCATACCAGACCCATATTCAAACATGCAGCCTGGCAGGTCAGGAAAGGGAGGGCTCTGCCCCCTCACCCCAAAGCACCTTGTCCCCATGTTGATGGAGACAAGGGCCTCTTCCCCACAACCCTGGCCGGTGGTTGTGGGGGTCTGCGGGCAAGGGGGATTATCACAATCCGGAAGCCCCCTTTTAACAAGGGGGCCCCCAGATCCCGCCCCCACCCATGTGAATGAGTATGGGGTACCCATTCACCAAAAAAGTAGTGTGATGTGACAAAAGACAATAGACAATTTTTGACAAGTCCTTTAATAAAAATCTCTTATTCTTCCCCTGCTCCTTCCTCCGGTCTTTTCCTTCCCCCGCTTCTTCCTCTGGTCTACTTCCCCCGCTTTTTCCTCTGTTCTTCTTCTTAGTCCTCCGGTCTTCTTCTTTCTCCGGTGTTCTTCTTTCTCCGCCACCACTCCCGCGGCCGACCCGCTGAAAATAAAAACGAACCTCCTCCGACGCTGTGATGGGGTGGATGATGTCATTCATAGACCCTGCCCCCTTGTGATTTCACCGCCTGTGGCATGATGAGTCTGTGACGTCATAAGGGGGTGGGGTCTCCAAATGACGCCATCCGATGGGCATGCCCCACGGTTATATATATGAAATTTTTTGACATTGGAGAGACAGACTGGCAGGGCGCAGCGTCGGAGGATAATTTTTATAATTTTCAGCAGGTTAGTGACGGGAGCAGTGGCAGAGAAAGATAAACATCGGACAAAGAAAACAGGATAAAGAAGAAGACTGGAGAAAAAAAAGACCGGAGGAAGAAGCCAGGGAAGGAGAAGACCAGAGGAAGAAGCCAGGGAAGGAGAAGACCAGAGGAAGAAGCGGGGGAAGAAGAAGTCATTTTTAATAAAGGACTTGTCAAAAACTGTTTCTTGTCTTTTGTCACATTACACTCATATTTTGGTGAATGGGTAGGGGTACGATGTACCCCATACTCATTCACATCGGGGGCCCAGGACCTGGGGGCCCCCTTATTATAGAGGACTTCTGGATTCTGATAAGCCCCCCACACGAAGACCCACACCATCACCTGCCAGGGTTGTGGGGAAGAGGCCCTAATCCCCATCAACATGGGGACAAGGTGCTTTTGGGTGGGGGGGCGCCCCCAGTGAGAGCGGTTAAATAGGATCCTTTTGAACATGTTGGATACCCTGCCCGATGAAAGGAAGCAACAGTGTAGTCAACACATTGCTGCTAAGGTGCATGCATACAACAGCACCGAGAGCTATGCTATATGATCACTCCCCATACTTGTTGATGTATTGGTGGAAAGCCAGATTGCCAGTGAACTTGGTATTTGGCACTGCTCTCAAGCACACTTCCCCTGCATCCCATCTGGGGTATGTGGAAAGGTTAAAACGGAAACTGTAAAGTGCTTATGAGAAAGCTTGCCAAGCCTCGAGGACTGTAGAGAAAGGAAACAAGAGAAAGTTGGACTCCAGGGTTAGTGTTCAAGATCTGCAGCCGAGGGACTGAATCTTGCTGAGAAATCTCAGGATCACAGGGAAGCACAATATAGCAGACCAGTTGAGGTCTCAGCCCTATGTGGTCTGTCAACAATTATCAGTGCTCCCCGTATACCAGATTCACCTCAAAGGAAGGCACGGGAAAGTAAAGTTGTGGCATCAGAACCACATATTGCCTATTGCAGACATGAGTCTGAGTGCCAGTCCCAGTCCCAATGGATGTTCCCTCTCTCAGGGATGCGAATAGACCCAGACTCTTGCCACCCCGCTTCGACACCACCCAAACTCTTGAAGAGGAGAGGAGCAAAGAGGAAGATACCAGGTTTGACTGGTGGTGGTTTCCGTCACCTGTTAGAGGAAGCACATTTCCATCTCCTGTCAAAGAGAGTATATCTGTTCCGGACTTTGCAATAGGGCCTATTGACCGCAAATCACTTGAACTTGAGTCTACTAAATCAATTTGGGAGGAACTGGAGGACCCCACGGAGCCTTTAGTTATAGATAATGTAAACAGTGATCCAGAGCAAGAGGATGTAGTCTCAGAGGTTGAGGAAGAAAATATCCCACCTTTTGAGCCAAGTGGGTCATAAAGCCTCCAAAGAGTCTAACCTATGTAATTTGGGTTAGAGCTCCGATTAAGTGATCCATGCAAGTCAAGGGGTTCCAAAGGACCCAGCCCCCAGTACAGCCTGTGATGGGAAATATAATCCCACTCGCTGGCACCACCAGCAAGGCAGACCTCAAACCATAAATCCCATTACTGAGTTTGTACCATAATGTAAGTTGTTCAGATTTATGTTTCCCCTGATTAATGTTGTAAAGCTGTTATAACTGTTGTCGATAAGTTTCTCTGTTTTACAAACACTGTCGGTTTAAATTAACAGATCTCTTTGGGGACCAAGGCGTTTCAGTGAGGGGAGTATGTACCACTGGGCACTGTTCCTGAAGACACAGAACTCTATTTGCCACAAGATGGCAGTGTTCACTACTTTGCCATGTCATATACAAGTGCCCAGAGCAATCTGGGAAATGTAGTCACAAGGAGGATATTGCATACAGTGAAGCTGGGGTCACAACTACAAGGCCCCCAAGTACCAGCAAAGGGGAGGGATGATATAAAACACAAAGCCTGGGAAGGAGCCAGGGAGTTGGAAAGAGATACACCAACAGGGAAGGTGTGTGACTATGCTGTGCCACGCTGTTTGGACCAGGTCGTGTCAGATAGCATCAAAGCCGAGGAGAAGGCTGCTGTGCTGAGCCCCAAGACATAGAGATAACCCAAGGTGGGCTCCTATCATGCATGTCAAAAGCAGATGGACAAATGATTTTAAAAGCAAAGTGTTAGAACATCATGAGGACCGATACTGGCATATTGCCAAAGTATGTGCATAGTCTCGAATGAACGTCAATTTTCCTGCAGTCTTTTAGCACCTATTTCTCTCCTATATATTTATTATTACTTTTTTTCTCTTAGCTAGTTTCCTGCAGTCTATTAGCACCTATTTCTCTCCTACATTTTATTTTTTATTTTATGTTTTCCTTCCTCTCTTAGCTAGTTTCAGGCAGTCTATTAGCACATATTTCTCTCCTACTTTTTTGTTTGCCATTGACGTTCATTCGAGACTATGCACATACTTTGGGAATATGCCAGTATCGGTCCACGTGATGTTCTAACACTTTGCTTTTAAAATCATTTGTTCTTAACATCAACTTCATTATGCGTATACATATATTCATGTTTTCTATTATTTTGTTGTTGCAACTATACAATGATTTTGGCTGATGTGTCGGGTTTGCTCCGAGCTCAATTGGTGTATCAGATTTTTTCTGACAGTAGATTTGGACCCAACTCTTCAGATGACTAAGCGCTAACATTTGCGCGAAACGCGTCTACCTCTTTGTCCCATGCTCCATCTGTCCTATGAAGCTTCAATAAAAATGATTTTTGGAAGTGCAGCCGTCCGGAATCATTTCCTTATGTTGCACAGCATACGAGCTGGGCTAGCACCTGACTAGTGTGTGCGGGGATTAAACAGAGACTCACTCACCTGGAGCCGCTATTCTTATTTCATTGAAGATTGTCCGATTTCTCAGTCAAATTTAGTTTTTGGCTGGGTTCTAGTCAAGTCTGGTTTTTCACTTTTCCTAAGCTCGGTGGGGTTGTGATATCTCACTGCTACCAGTAGGTGTCACTGGTATCACTGGTAATAGTATGAGATTTTATAACAAGCTGAGTTGTGGATACTTATATTTCCTTCATTTAACCCAAAAATGGAACTTCCGCTTTAAGGAAGGTGGCCCCCTGACATGCCACATTTGGCATGTAATTTTTTTCTGGGGGGGAGCTGGTACCCTCTTTTTCAGTATTTCCCAGCTCCCACTTCCTCCCGACGCACCGCGGCACAGGAAGAAAGATCACCTCTCTCCCCTCCCTCTCGGCAATCATCTGGAACATGTCACAGGTCCCAGGTGATTGCCCCGCCAGCCACGGCGCGCGGCGCGGCACGCGCATGCTCACTTACAATGCCGGTGCCGCAGAGAGGAGGGGGAGATGAGTGGGGTTTCGCTCCCCCACAGCGCTGGACCCTGGAACAGGTAAGTGTCCGATTATTAAAAGTCAGCAGCTGCAGTATTTGCAGTATTTGTATTTTTTTTTTTTTTTTTTTACTTTCTGCTATAAAACATTTCCAAAAAAAGAAAATATTATTAAAAAAAAAATGTATTCATCAGTTTAGGCCGATATGTATTCTGCTACATATTTTTGGTAAAACAAATCACAATAAGCGTAAATTGATTGGTTTGCACAAAAGTTATCGCCTCTACAAACTAGGGGATAGATTTATGGCATTTTTTTTTTAATGGCGGCGATCAGTGATTTTTTTAGCAGAACTGCGACATTGTGGCAGACAGATCGGACACCTAACTAACATTTTTGACACTTTTTTTGGGAACCAGTGACATTATTACAGTAGTCAGTGCTAAAAATACGCACTGTTATTGTACTAATGAGACTAGCAGGGAAAGGGATTAACATCAGGAGCGATCCAGGGGTTAAATGTGTTCCCTTCCAGGTGTGTTCTAACTGTATGGGGGACTGTGTGACTGGGGAAACGCACAGATCTATCTTCCTGCTTAGCAGAAAGGCAGGATCTGTGTGATCTCCCCTGTCAGAACGAAGATCTGCCTTATTTACACAGGCAGATCCCCACTGCGGGGGAAGGATTGCAGGTGGTCAGAGGACATCGAGTCCGCTGGACCCGCTGATTGGCTCCCCTGCTAGCCAATGGGAGCATGCAAAAGCGAGTTCCCGAGCCGATGTACACCTATGGCATTTGCGGGATCATGCCAATGATGGAGGCTCGACGGCAAGCGGTTAAAATAATAATCTTCAGCCGTGCAAACCAAAATGTGGCTAAATTATGAATGAATACTTATCACTTAATGAATAAATAAAACTACATACAAAAGAGCTGCACGTCATTCAGTTTATATAAACCACAAATATAAAGACAAATATTGTAGGCAAATAATAAATAATGAAGACAAATAAATAAATATTTCCTCCAGCCAACTTAGTAGGAGGTTCAAGCCAATGGTGCACACTGGGGGGAGGATATACCGGTAAATATTTGAGGCAGGCCTTGTGATCTCTCTCTTCCCCCAGGTTGAAGTCTGGCGAGGTGCTGCTTAAATGAGCTATGCTATCAGGCCCAATATCCAGCGGGGCCTAACATGTAATGGAGACAGGCCTGAAGTGGTCCTGTAACTGTCCTGCTAATCAAAGGGGGATACAAAGATCAAATCCCAGGAGAAGGAGGACCTTGCTGGAGAAAGCCAGGATGAAGGGCCCGGTAGACTCTTAGGGAGGACACACAGAGCCTAGAAAACAGAAAAGTTTGTGCACCAGCTAGGATGCTACCTGCAGTGTCGCTGGGTCAGCTTAAAAGTACTGACACTGTGATGCTGGACATGGAGAAGTCTGTAAGTGATCATCTTGGGTATCTGGGACCCCTAACTCTCAGCTCCTGTGTGTGTGTGTGTCCAATAAATCTTCTAAAAAACAGAAAGTGACTGACCAGTGACCGCCATTATTTTTTCTCGGCCCCCTATCCTAGCTATGGATTCACCCCTGGGTTAATATGCTGACCCACTACTGCCTCTGGAGCTGCCACCGTGCCTCCAGGGGTCAGGGGGTGCTAAATTTGTATTATTTTTGTGAAATCTTGTGACCTGGGTACCTAGGTACCTGGGTTTTAACTGTATTTTTACAAATTGGTTTCTGAGCAATAGAAAGGGAAAGAAAGTGGAGAAATAGTGGGAAATCTTTGTTATTGGATTTCTCAGCAATTGAGCTTTTCTTTTACATGAAAAGGAAAGTGCCACTCCCCACAGCTTGAAGCCATCTGATCACAGTCTTGATTTCAAACTCCCACTAAACTAACCTCAGGCTTTTCTTGACATTGTTGTTAAAGATGCAAAATTTAATCATGTTTGGAAGTTTGACTTGTCTTTGGAACAGTATTTGAAGTCTAAATTGAAAGTGGTATGAGACAAAATGTCTTAAAGGTTTTCAGACAGCAGAGGACATTAGAGATTGTGCTTTCACTCCAGTGATTTTCTAATCCATGTTTCAATAGTCTTTGTGTTCTCTTCATCTGTATTCCTATCACTTCTGCTACAGCACTTTTCAGGTTTATTTAAATATAGGCACTTTCCACATATCACCTCGGGTTAATAAAGCAGTGCATATACCAGTGGTGCTATAAGTCATCTATATCTGATGCTGTATAAACCAACTTTATAGTTTGCACAATGTGCATCCGGTACTGGAATCTTTATACAGTGTACATGGGGAGGTTTGAAAGTTCACATGTTGTATCCTCTTAAATATGTCAATCAGCCACTTGTTGTTCAGTAATGAAAAATTATTCTCTCTGGTTGTCATGGGAATGAGAAGTGGAGGTGCAAGTGGCAGCGATTCATGTCTGAGTCTTATTTTTACAAAAGAACAAAAATGAATTATGCTGTACGTGTTTTGAGTGCAAAAGCATGTTTCAATTTGATCACAGAAATATCCAGTTCTCCATACAATCCAAAAGTGATTCAGTTTTAGATGTTAACATTTTGGCATCCACAAGGAATCAATAGATGTAAGACCAAGGGCTAAAGTGAAAACAATCCACCTCAATATCTTTATTTGAAGCTTCTTTATGATCACCTGGACAACAATAAAGGCTATAAGAAGTTACCCTTTTTTTTTTTACTCAAGACTGAACAAAAAGCTGCTTTTGTGGAGAAGTCAAAGTCCTATTCATGATTCTGAAATTGGACATACATCAAACTGCATGTTCTTCATTTCTCAGAAACATAGCCTGGTTCTATTAAATTGACCCTAAAACCAATCAAGAAAACATGAGGAAGCTTGAGGGGGATTATGTTGAAAAGTGCTGAAAAAAACAAGGGTGAACACAGGTCACCTAAAAAAATTGCAGTCCTTTCAAAAAATGAACCTTTCCTGTAGACATCAGCCTGCACATAAGGAATCTTTGAGCTCACTTTACCATGGGCAGTATGTAATAGCTAAACTTTGTCAAGTGTGCAATGGAATGTCTTAAAAAGCAAACACACTAAAAAAAAAAAAGCAAACACACTGTCAGCTCACCCATCTTCCAGGATCCAGTACTAAATCACTAGAGGTGCATGGTCGTTATCCCTTCTTTACAAGGATCATTAGATTTTTGTGGAAAACAAAGAAAGTCAAAGATTTGTGCAGCCCTTTCCCCCAAAGAAGCTGCTGTTTTTTGGGTCCCCTCTTTCCTGTGCCCACAACTCTACAAGAAGCACCATTCTGACATACCTGGACTGAGCGGGGGACATTTGTGAACATGGGAAGGTGGAGAGAAGGTGGAGAAAAAGATCTGAGTGTGCATGCTAGTGTGAGCTGTGAATCACAGAGCCAGTGTGAGCCAGTGGGAGTCCATCAGCCTGTAAAGATGACACGCAGAGGCAAGAAGGATACAGGGGGTGTTGATCATGTCTCTAACAGAACAGAACAGTGCAGATAAGAAACAAGACATTACTGCTCGGCTTGAAAAATTTGCTCATACCTCTGCTATGGCTAAGGAAGAACCTCAGACTATAATATCCAATTCAATGCAGGGTCCACAGGGATCAGTTATGGAGTAAAATACTGTTGGGCCAGTTATAGTGTAAGGTGAGGCAGCCTTGTGGAATCAGCCAGATGACACAAAGAGCAATGCTGCTTCAGAAAGTGACTTGCATGATACCTTAACTAAATCCTTTAATACACTTCAAATAGTCCAAATACAGACAATGTAATCACGCTGACAGATATAATTAAGACTATCAACACATGCAATAGCTCCATTAACTCTCTATCCCGCAGGGAATGAAGGAAGATTTAAGTCTGATTAGACAAGATATGCACACCTTTAAAGAAAGAATGTTAGGAGCAGAGGAAAGAATAAGTACACTTGAAGACTCCTTGCAATCAGTTATGAAATCTGATAAGAAAAAAAACACACATCAACTGTCTTCACATGAATCTCGTTTGGAGGACTTGGAGAACCGCCTCTGATGGAACAATGTTAGGATAGTGGGCCTCCCTGATTGGGTGGAAGGGAATACACCAGTGGATTTTATAGAGAAATGGCTTCTAGCCACTGTGGGAGCAGAATGTTTTACTTCTCTTTTTTCTGTGGAGCGAGCGCATAGAGTCACTGCTAGACCCCCGCGTTCGGGAGAGATTTCAAGATCAAGAACCTTTACTTTGAAAATGTTGAATTATAAGGATAGAGATATTATATTGCAGAGAGCCAGACAATTATCAGATATACGGGTGGATGGCTCAAAGATACGTTTTTTTCCTGACTTCTCAGCAGCTGTACAGCGCCAGAGGGCGGGATTTATGGAAGTGAAGCGACAATTGAGGCAGATGGAGTTGTCCTACTCTATACTATTTCCAGCCAGGTTAAGAGTAAAGGTCCAGGATAATACACTCTTTTTTGCATCACCGGACTGCGACTCAGTGGTTGGATATTAACTAGAAAAGGATTAACACATGTGGTTGACATCCTAAGGATGGACTATAGGTTTACATATTGCCTGAACAAACCCAGTCAATAGTGCTTTACTCCTCTACTTAATTATCTAAAAAGGGTCTGTAATATTTTGAGAAAAATGGAGTCCAAATATACTGCTTGGATCGAGTTGAATTTTGATAATGTCCTTACAATATAATGTTCATAGCACAGTCATACCAGTTCTCACAAATTTCTATAATATCCATGCTTTGTCCAGCTAAAAATGGAATGTACCTAGGACAATCACACCATTTCTCACATACTTTCTATAATATCCATGCTTTGTCCAGCTAACAATGGAATGTTCCTAGTACAGTCACACCTGCTCTCATAATGCCAGATAAGATGTTGATAGTTGATTTTATTATTTTTCCAATGGACTGGAACTCAGGTTATAAATGACAAGTGGGCACAGCATTTAAATTACAGCAGGTAATTTATTTTAAGGTAAATCCTTAAAATGCATTTTATCAGATATACAGTAAATGTTAAGTTTTAGTGTAAATTATCTTTTTTATTGTTTCCATGCATGGTTTATAATCATATATGTCTAGTATGTCTATAGAGAAAAACATTTTTTCACATCACATATATATAGATATATCTATATATATAGATATATCTATATATTTATATAGATCTATATGTATGTATATATATGTATATATATATAGATCTATATATATATATATAGATCTATATATATATATATATATATATATATATATATATATATATATATATATATATATATATATATATATATATATATCTATATCTAGATAGATAGATAGATAGATAGATAGATAGATAGATAGATAGATAGATAGATATATCTCTATATCTATATCTATATAGATATAGATATATATATCTATATAGATATATATAGATAGATGGATCACATATAGGCTCTGATTTCTGGTTTTGCTTAGCTGATCCTCTTATCTTGCTCTGATCTACCTGACAAAGTATGTCCATTGGAAAAAAAAGTAGACTCTTCATATTCTCTAATGAGGTGAAAAACTCATAATGCTTCTGTTAGCCAGAGACCATGTGATCTAGACTGTCTAGGGTGAAGGTCACATAAGGGGGCATTATTTTTTCACTCAAAATAATACTATGATTTGGTAATGCTGACATGTGCAGTAATGATTTAAGAGTGATTTTTAATAGCTCAACTTTTATACCTATGATTCATTGTAGAATTTGCTGGCAGTAAGATCCTACATAAAATCTTAAAATCTTGTCCATACACTGTACGCATATCATGTTTATCCTAATATCTACATGCATACAGCGTACAGCACAAATGTTTCCTTTTGGCCAAGTTGTGGACTCCTGCTGCTTAGTCTCCTTCATTTCTAGGACGAAGCCTACTCCTGCTGTTTAGCATCTTTCATTGCTAGGGTGCAGGCGTCTCTTGCCACCTAGTGCACTTTGTTTCAAAGATGCAGATAACACCTACCACCTAGTGCACTTTGTTTCAAAGATGCAGAGGGCTCCTGTCACCTAGTGCACTTTGTTTCATGGATGCAGAGGGCTCCTGTCACCTAATATCCTTTGTTGCTGGGATGCAGGTGGCTTCTCCCTCTTGCCACCTAGCATCCCTCATTGCTAGTACTCAAGTGGCTCTTGCTGCCTACCATCCTTTGTGGCTAGGATGCAGGACACATATTGATATTTACATGTCTTCCCTGAGCAGGCCAATAAAGTACATTTGTGCTGTACACATGTTCAGGACCACAGGCACAGATTTTTCTATTGCGATTTAATGGACTTGAATGCAGTGCACATTTACTGATCATTACGTAGCTCTGTGCTTGGACTGATACAAAAAAACAATACACCTGCATTCAGATCTGTAAAAAAATGCTGTACTGATCAAAACGCAACGTTTTTCACGGCCATGTGCATGAACCCATACACTGTCAAGAACATCTGTGCTCCTCACCTACTTTATACAACAAGATCTGTGCTTGTGTTAGTATGCTTCTGTTTAACTAATTAATATATGCAATATATTTTTTAATCTCCTCATTAGGATTCAGGTCATGGAAGCACACATTATTCAGTAAATAAAAGTCTCTGTGATTGATGAGTTATTCACATAGAAATGTATTCAGAGCATTGTTCCTCTCTGTACTTTAGAATTCAGCGCAGTTACTAACATTCAACAGCCTTGCTTTTATCTTATATCTAAAGACCAAAAGAAAAGTTCAGCTAGTGTTCCTATTCCTTACTATAGGGTCCTTGCATTGTTCTCCAGTGAAGCTGCTTCTTCCTGAACATTGAAAAAGAGGTTAACGTGGCAGCTATCCAAATATAACCCTTTTAATCTTTTTGATACTTTATGTAGTATATTTTTTATTATAAATGGAATAAAACACACTCTATTTTATACACAATTTGCTATTAATCCTCTCAATTAAAAAAGATTGTATATACTTAATCTTGTACAACAATCTACTCCACTTTAGATAAGGTTATATTAAAGAGACCTTAAAGCAGAATAGAACTTGCATTCTAGCAGCTATAATGACCACCGCCCACACATGTCATTTTTTAGGTTTCTGTATTTTTAAAGTAGATGTAACCCAGGGGTAGGCAACCTTTGAGAGGGTGAGAACTAACTGAACAACATGAAAGAGATCAAAGATCACTGGGGTTCAGCACCCTTTTTTAAGATATTAACTAGCTTGACTTAACTAAATAGTAAGGAAAACTTAGAAAAACATAATAAAGAAAATGTCATTGGAAAAATAGAAACTTAGCCTACCTTAACAGTGGACAGTGTCAGTCAGTAGAGCAGTGGATAATGTCAGTAGGGCAGTGGATGGTGTAAGTACAGCAGTGGATGGTGTCAGTAGATGAATGTGAATGTGTCAGTAGTGAAGACGTGGATGGCAGTAGGGCAGTGGATGGTATCAATAGGGCAGTGGACTTTGTCAGTAGGGCAGTGGACGTTGTCAGTAGGGCAGTGGAGGTTGTCAGTAGGGCAGTGGACGTTGTCAGTAGGGCAGTGGAGGTTGTCAGTAGGGCAGTGGACGTTGTCAGTAGGGCAGTGGATGTTGTCAGTAGAGCAATGGACGGTGTCAGTAGAGCAGTGGAGGTTGTCAGTAGGGCTGTGGAGGTTGTCAGTAGGGCAGTGGACTTTGTCAGTAGGGCAGTGGACGTTGTCAGTAGGGCAGTGGAGGTTGTCAGTAGGGCAGTGGACGTTGTCAGTAGGGCAGTGGACGTTGTCAGTAGAGCAATGGACGGTGTCAGTAGAGCAGTGGAGGTTGTCAGTAGGGCTGTGGAGGTTGTCAGTAGGGCAGTGGACATTGTCAGTAGAGCAGTCGATGTTGTCAGTACGGCAGTGGACGTTGTCAGTAGGGCTGTGGAGGTTGTCAGTAGGGCAGTGGGCGTTGTCAGTAGAGCAATGGATGGTGTCAGTAGAGCAGTGGACGTTGTCAGTAGGGCTGTGGAGGTTGTCAGTAGGGCAGTGGACGTTGTCAGTAGAGCAGTGGACGTTGTCAGTAGAGCAATGGACGTTGTCAGTAGGGCTGTGGAGGTTGTCAGTAGGGCAGTCGACGTTGTCAGTAGAGCAATGGACGGTGTCAGTAGAGCAGTGGACGTTGTCAGTAGGGCTGTGGAGGTTGTCAGTAGGGCAGTGGACGTTGTCATTAGGGCAGTGGACATTGTCAGTAGGGCTGTGGAGGTTGTCAGTAGGGCAGTGGAAGTTGTCAGTAGAGCAGTGGACGTTGTCAGTAGGGCAGTGGAGGTTGTCAGTAGGGCAGTGGAGGTTGTCAGTAGGGCAGTGGACGTTGTCAGTAGGGCAGTTGACGTTGTCAGTAGAGCAATGGACGGTATCAGTAGAGCAGTGGACGTTGTCAGTAGGGCTGTGGAGGTTGTCAGTAGGGCAGTGGACGTTGTCAGTAGGGCAGTGGACGTTGTCAGTAGGGCTGTGGAGGTTGTCAGTAGGGCAGTGGACTTTGTCAGTAGAGCAGTGGACATTGTCAGTAGGGCTGTGGAGGTTGTCAGTAGGGCAGTGGACGTTGTCAGTAGGGCAGTGGAGGTTGTCAGTAGGGCAGTGGAGGTTGTCAGTAGGGCAGTGGACATTGTCAGTAGGGCAGTGGACGTTGTCAGTAGCGCAATGGACGGTGTCAGTAGAGCAGTGGACGTTGTCAGTAGGGCTGTGGAGGTAGTCAGTAGGGCAGTGGACATTGTCAGTAGAGCAGTGGACGTTGTCAGTAGGGAAGTGGATGTTGTCAGTAGGGCTGTGGAGGTTGTCAGTAGGGCAGTGGACGTTGTCAGTAGAGCAATGGACGGTGTCAGTAGAGCAGTGGACGTTGTCAGTAGGGCTGTGGAGGTTGTCAGTAGGGCAGTGGACATTGTCAGTAGAGCAGTGGACGTTGTCAGTAGGGCTGTGGACGTTGTCAGCAGGGCTGTGGAGGTTGTCAGTAGGGCAGTGGACGTTGTCAGTAGGGCAGTTGACGTTGTCAGTAGAGCAATGGACGGTATCAGTAGAGCAGTGGACGTTGTCAGTAGGGCTGTGGAGGTTGTCAGTAGGGCAGTGGACGTTGTCAGTAGGGCAGTGGACGATGTCAGTAGGGCAGTGGACGTTGTCAGTAGGGCTGTGGAGGTTGTCAGTAGGGCAGTGGACTTTGTCAGTAGAGCAGTGGACGTTGTCAGTAGGGCTATGGACGTTGTCAGTAGGGCTGTGGAGGTTGTCAGTAGGGCAGTGGACATTGTCAGTAGGGCAGTCGACGTTGTCAGTAGAGTAATGGACGGTGTCAGTAGAGCAGTGGACGTTGTCAGTAGGGCTGTGGAGGTTGTCAGTAGGGCAGTGGACGTTGTCAGTAGAGCAATGGATGGTGTCAGTAGAGCAATGGACGGCGTCAGTAGAGCAGTGGACGTTGTCAGTAGGGCTGTGGAGGTTGTCAGTAGGGCAGTGGACGTTGTCAGTAGAGCAGTGGACGTTGTCAGTAGGGCTGTGGAGGTTGTCAGTAGGGCTGTGGAGGTTGTCAGTAGGGCAGTGGACGTTGTCAGTAGGGCAGTTGACGTTGTCAGTAGAGCAATGGACGGTATCAGTAGAGCAGTGGACGTTGTAGTAGGGCTGTGGAGGTTGTCAGTAGGGCAGTGGACGTTGTCAGTAGGGCAGTGGACGTTGTCAGTAGAGCAGTGGACGTTGTCAGTAGGGCTGTGGACGTTGTCAGTAGGGCTGTGGAGGTTGTCAGTAGGGCAGTGGACGTTGTCAGTAGGGCAGTGGACGTTGTCAGTAGAGTAATGGACAGTGTCAGTAGAGCAGTGGACGTTGTCAGTAGGGCTGTGGAGGTTGTCAGTAGGGCAGTGGACATTGTCAGTAGGGCTGTGGAGGTTGTCAGGAGGGCAGTGGACGTTGTCAGTAGAACAGTGGACATTGTCAGTAGGGCAGTGGAGGTTGTCAGTAGGGCAGAGGACGTTGTCAGTAGGGCAGTGGAGGTTGTCAGTAGGGCAGTGGACGTTATCAGTAGAGCAATGGACGTTGTCAGTAGGGCAGTGGACGTTGTCAGTAGGGCAGTGGAGGTTGTCAGTAGAGCAGTGGACGGTGTCAGTAGGGCAGTGGACGTTGTCAGTAGGGCAGTGGAGGTTGTCAGTAGAACAGTGGACGGTGTCAGTAGGGCAGAGGTTGGTGTCAGGGTAGTTGACTGCGTCAGTAATTTTTATTTTTATTATTATTATTTTTTTAATTTCATTTTATTTATTTTTTTGCTGTCTTATTGGGGGGACTTTGGTGAAATATCGGGGGTCTAACCAGACCCCTGATGTCTCACTTTTGAGACAGAGAAAGGAGATTGAGGACACAGTCCTCAATATCCATCTCTGCAGCCTCAGCTCCACAGAATGATTGAACAGGAAGATCCCTATTCATTCACAAACTGAAGCATAGAAAGGGCTATTTACTATGCTTCAGGCATGAATGAAAACAGAGTGATTGGTACCGATCACTGTGTTCATTCAGAAAAGGAAGGGGCTGGTAAAATACATATTTACCAGCCCCTTTTCTCACTCTCCATCCTGAAGAGCCCCCACAGCAGCAGTTAGGAGAAGAGAGAAGGGGAAGCCAGTGGCACTGCGAGGAGATGCTGGTAGCAGAATGAAGGGGAACCTAGACAGGAGGGGCAGCAGGGGTAGAATTTACTAGAATTAATTTCCTGTATCTTCCTCCTGTGGCAGCTGAATGTCACCAGGAGGGAGAGAAGTAGAAGACGCCTTTCAGCTGCCACAGGAGAAAAATACAGGAGTTCAGTTCTAGTAAATGCTGCCCTCGCCGCCTTTCATGTCTAGGTTCCAGGAGTCGGGAAGGAAGTGATGCAATCTACTCATCATCTGCCCGCGATCCACTGGTTGCTGACCCCACCTTAACTCGGTAAGATTTAAAGTATAACTAAAGGCAAAACCTTTTTTTAGTTTTGGATAGAATGAAGAAGGATTACAACATCTGTCAGGATTTTATTGCTGTCTCCCCGTTAGGGAGATTAACTCTCCCTTTTCTCCCTAACTGTTGTCACTAAAAGTGAAAGAAAATCCCAATTTGAGTGGTAACCAGAATTGGAATAGATGGGAAATCTTCCACTCAGGACACTAGTTCTGGAGACCCTGGTGACACACCAAGGTTTCCCTCACTTTGGAGGGATTTCCTCAAACTTTCTGTTGTGGCTTTGGGACAGCAAGCAAAGGAAAATCTCCTCAATGGGACAAAATCTCCCCTATGGCAAAAAACCTGACAGGGGATTTAACTTTCCCTTACTCTATATAAAAAAAAGATGTCTTTAGCTCTACTTTGACTTGCTAAAACACTGTTTGTCATTAGAAATTGCCATTTTCCTGTAAAATATTTGTTTGCACCATTTTTGTTCATCCTTTCCCAGTGCTGATCTCTTGCATCGTCATTGCAGCCGTGTTCTATATGAGACGTTCTAAGCCTTTTTCTGCAATACTCACTTTCAGTGTAGAACTGTCCTCGTTAGTACTTCTTTTCCATCTCTAGATTGGTTTTCAGTCACTAGATGTTGGCCAGCATCATTCAACCCAGGTTGTCCTGGACCCACCACAGCCTGTGATTGGACAGTGAAGGAAAAGCAGCACAGTAATGAGCTCATCTTTCTGTCATTCTTCTTTCTCCTCCTTTCAGCAAGTTTCTTGTCAGCACATTAACTAATTAGGCCCTTGTTGTGCCAAGAGTGCCAACTATGCTCACCCTTTCCGTCCTCCATTCATAGAAGCTGTGCTATAGCTTTCAGCACTGAAGGATGAAAGAAAGGTCCACCTCCTCTATTTGTAGAGCGCTTTTCATCAATGGAGGCTATAGTGCATATTTTACGAATGAAGGAGGGGGTCAGAAAAGGTAAGCAAAGTTGGCACTCTTGACAAGTGCCTATGTCAGATCCAGCAGTTGTATTAATACCTGCTACATTTCCGTGAGGTATGGGGGGGGGGGGGTTTGGTGTCAGGGGACAGAAGATTTTTATACACCAGCCACCAGCACATCCTATTGAATGTAAGTACCATCTCTTGTGCTGGTTATCAAATAAATGAACTAAACCTAGGCTTTAAGGCTTCATTTGCACAGCTGTGAAAAAAACACATATACAAGTGTTTTTTAATTATGGATCTAAATTCAGCTGCATTGTTTTCAATGGAGCCATTCACACAGTGTGTAAACATGCACTGCATTCAGATCTGTAACACAGAATCCTAAAATCTGAGTCTAAGAACATGAGTTTTATGCACTTGCACGTATTAACACATGTATACAGTGGCGGTGCGTCCATTAAGGGCTTTGCTAAGACAGAACCGCCACTCCACCAATCAGGGGGGCGTGGATATAATACCGGTCACCCGATTGGCTGAAGTCAGAGGCAATACCATTGACCGCCTAGCAGAACAGGAAGAAGACGCGCATGGAGGACACAGGAGCCATCGCCGAGCTACCAGTCCCACAGCTCGCCGCCTGTCCTGCGGACTGACTCGCCACCACGATGGGGTAAGTGTCAGGCAGACAGTGGGTGGGCGAGCAGGCACAGTGGCTGCATATTATTGGCACAGAGGCTGCATTTGATGGGCACAGTTGGCTGCATTTGCTGGGCACAGTGGCTGCATATTATGGGCACAGAGGCTGCAACTGATGGGGCACAGTTGGCTGCATTTGCTGGGCATAGAGGTTGCATATGATGGGCACAGTTGGCACTCTTGACAAGTGCCTATGTCAGATCCAGCAGTTGTATTAATACCTGCTACATTTCCGTGAGGTATGGGGGGGTGGGGGGTTGGTGTCAGGGGACAGAAGATTTTTATACACCAGCCACCAGCACTTCCCATTGAATGTAAGTACCATCTCTTGTGCTGGTTATAAAAAAAATGAACTAAACCTAGGCTTTAAGGCTTCATTTGCACAGCTGTGAAAAAAAACACATATACAAGTGTTTTTTAATTATGGATCTAAATTCAGCTGCATTGTTTTCAATGGAGCCATTCACACAGTTGTGTAAACATGCACTGCATTCAGATCTGTAACACAGAATCCTAAAATCTAAGTCTAAGAACATGAGTTTTATGCACTTGTATGTATTAACACATGTATACAGTGGCGGTGAGTCCATTAAGGGCTTTGCTAAGACAGAACCGCCACTCCGCCAATCAGGAGGCGCGGATGTAATACCGGTCACCTGATTGGCTGAAGGCAGAGGCAATACCATTGACCACCTAGCAGAACAGGAAGAAGACGCGCACGGAGGACACAGGAGCCATCGCCGAGCTACCAGTCCCACAGCTCGCCGCCTGTCCTGCTGACTGACCCACCACAATGATGGGGTAAGTATCGGGCAGACAGCGGGCGGGCGAGCAGGTACAGTGGCTGCATATTATTGGCACAGAGGCTGCATTTGATGGGCACAGTTGGCTTCATTTGCTGGGCACAGTGGCTGCATATTATGGGCACAGAGGCTGCAATTGACGGGGCACAGTTGGCTGCATTTGCTGGGCACAGAGGTTGCATATGATGGGCACAGTTGGCTGCATGATATTGGCACAGTTGGCTGCATATGATGGGCACACTGGCTGCATTTGCTGGGCACAGTTGGCTGCATATGATGGGCACAGTGGCTGCATATAATGGGCACAGTGGCTGCATTTGATGGCACAGTGGCTGCAATTTATGGCACATTGGCTGCAATTGATTTTTTTTTTCAGTATTTTTCTGAATTTTACAGTTCGTTTTATGGCTGTGTGAATGAAGCCTAGTGGTGCATTAGTGAATACAGACCAACACTGATATTTGTGATTCTGTATATTTACCCAAGGTATTGCTGAAAGCATTTAAGCCATGTTTTGTTATCTCTCTTTAAAGCACTATGTCCGGTAACATTCTCCTGCTCCGTTCTTCTGTTATCAGCCTGGTAACTCCTGACAAGTTCTCAGTCACATATGATAAAAGCAGGTGAAGTTTTGCTACAAATAGTTTAGCAGCGTGCTGAACTATTCAACGAACAGAGCTGAAAGTCTCTACCTATGAGGATAGGGGGCGTGTGCCTTGTCTCCAATCAGCTTTCTTGGCTGTATGCCCAGGATTCACTGCAGTGTTGAACAGGAAGAGAAAATCTCCTAACACGATGTGCATTTTCTGTACAGTATATAAAGCTAAAGACAGCAGTTATTCAAATAAAAATTATGTAGGGGGATTTGTTTCATCCCTATGTATCATCTGCGGCTGTTCACTTTACTGGGTATATGTGAGGGTTTATATCCACTTTAACCACTTGCCGACCTGCTCACACAGATATACTGTGGCAAAATGTCACGACTGGGTAAAAACCAGTACGGGTATGGTTTCGCCTTTAAGAGCCGCCAGAGGGAATGCCCGCTGCATGGCAGGGGACCCGATGCGCGTGGCCTGCGGGCCTGATCGCGTGCATAAGAGCCAGCACGCAGATTTGTGTGTGTAAACACAAATTCCTGTTCCGTCAGGGGAGAGGAGAAATATCATTTGTTCCTACTAAGTAGGAACAACAATATGTCTCCTCCCCCAGTCAGCGCTATCCCCATACAGTTAGAACACATCTAGTGAACACACATTTAACCCCTTGATCGCCCCCTAGCCCCTTCCCTACAAGTGACAAAGTAATCAGTCATATTTATAGCAATGATCGTTGTATAAATGTCAATGGTCCCAAAAATGTGTCAAAAGTGTCTGATCTGTCCGTCACAATGTCGTAGTACCGCTTAAAATCGCAGATCACCACCATTACTAGTAAAAAAAAAAAAATAGTAAAAATGCCATAAATCTATCCCATTGTTTGTAGACGCTATAATTTTTGCGCAAACCAATCAATATACGCTTATTGTGATTTTATTTTTTTACCAAAAATATGTAGCAGAATACATATTGGCCTAAACTGACGAAGAAATTTGTTTTTTTTTTTACTTTTTTTTTTGGATATTTATCATAGCAAAAAGTTAAAAATAGCTTCACTGAGCAGGCTCACTGTTTCTAACAGCATGTCAAACAACAAGTCCTGCACTCTTAACCCCTGGGGCGCTGCACACTGATAATGCTCCTCCTGCTGATCATACCGACAAGCTGCTCCTTAATGCGGTGTGCTGACAACTTTCCTCCATAGATAGAGCTCTGTTCTTGGCTTTGCCTTGCTAACACTGCCCTGTCCTGATCCTGTCTGACATACTAAGGCAGGCTGCATGATGGGCACTGGTAGGCTGCTGAGCACTGGTGAGGCACAGGCAGGCTGCAAATGATGGGCACTGGTAGGCTGCTGGGCACTGGCAGGCTGCATTTGATGGACACTGGTGAGGCTGCATTGATCTCCTGTACCACGTCTGCAGTCTCTGATCATCTCCTGTATTGTGTCTGCAGTCTCTGACCATCTCCTGTACCATGTCTGCAGTCTCTGATCATTTCCTGTATTGTGTCTGCAGTCTCTGACCATCTCCTGTACCATGTCTGCAGTCTCTGGCCATCTCCTGTACCATGTCTGCAGTCTTTGACCATCTCCTGTACCATATCTGCAGTCTCTGACCATCTCCTGTACCATGTCTGCAGTCTCTGACAATCCCCTGTTGTATGTCTGCAGTCTCTGATCATCTCCTGTATTGTGTCTGCAGTCTCTGACCATCTCCTGTACCATGTCTGCAGTCTCTGACCATCTCCTGTACCATGTCTGCAGTCTCTGACCATCTCCTGTACCATGTCTGCAGTCTCTGACCATCTCCTGTACCATGTCTGCAGTCTCTGACCATCTCCTGTGCCATGTCTGCAGTCTCTGACCATCTCCTGTACCATGTCTGCAGTCTCTGACCATCTCCTGTACCATGTCTGCAGTCTCTGACCATCTCCTGTACCACGTCTGCAGTCTCTGACCATCTCCTGTGCCATGTCTGCAGTCTCTGACCATCTCCTGTGCCATGTCTGCAGTCTCTAACCATCTCCTGTACTATGTCTGCAGTCTATTCGGTGTACCCCTAATTTTTGGGTATATTTATTATAGCAAAAAGTAAAAAATATAGTTTTTTTCTTCAAAATTGTCGCTTTTTTTGTTTATAGTGCAAAAAATAAAAACCGCAGAGGTTATCGAATACCACTAAAAGAAAGCTCTATTTGTGGGGAAAAAAGACACACATTTTGTTTGGGTACAGCATTGCATGACCGCGCAATTGTCAGTTAAAGCGATGCAGTGCCAAATTGTAAAAAGTGCTCTGGTCAGGAAAGGGGAAAAATCTTCTGGAGCTGAAGTGCTTAAGGTAAAACCCTTCTGCCTTTAGAACCACTTTAACCCCCAATACATTACATATGTTTTGAAAGCAGAGACCCTGGGAAATAAAATGGTGATAGCTGCAATATTTTTATGTCACATGATATTGGCGAACATGTTAATCAAACCCATATTTTAGGTTAAAAAAAAATTACACTAAAAATGTAAAATTTTGGTGCACACAATCACAATCACAATATATTACCCAATCTATTGATAAAGATGAAGTTTCGTCAGATAAATAGCTATCAAAAATGTAAAACCTTTATTGTGTGTGGCTGGGAAATGGTCACAGACTTTAGCACCCAAAATTGTCCATAGGTGCTGCTCAGTATAGAGTTAACCATAGAAGGTAGAATTAAAATGATTGTAAAGAAAACATTTTTCTTTAAAAAAAAATAACAAACATGTTATACTTACCTGCTCTGTGCAGTGGATTTGCACAGAGCAGCCCCGATCCCCCTCTTCTCGGGTCACCCTGCCAGCGCTCTGGGCCCCTCCCTGAGTGCCCCCATAGCAAGCCGCTTGGGGGCCCTTGCACATGCTCGCTCCTGAGCCTGCTCTCTGCATTCATAAGACACAGAGAGAGCAGGCCAGCCCTGCCCCCAGCACCTGCCCCACTGGGTGTGATTGACAGCAGCGGGAGCCAATGGCACCCGCAGCTGCATCTCAGCCAATCAGGAGGGAGAGACCCAGAAGGGCATCCAGTCTCGTGCACATCACTGGATCAGGATTGGACTTAGGTAAGTGCTGTGGGGGCTGAGGGAGGAGCTGCACTCTAAAGGTTTTTACCTTCATGCATAGAATGCATGAAGGGAAAAAACCTTCAGCCTTTACAACCACTTTAATCATAGCCTTAGAATTATCGCTCTCATTTAGATATGCATTGCAATAGCTATGTGTAGCAAAATCGTCGTTTTCGTATGTAGGCGCACCCGGTACACGTTTACATACGAATGTATGATCATGTTTTAGGTTGTATTTATGCAGAAAAAGTTAAATTCACAAGGGTTCAAAAGCTTTAAAGTACCACTTTATGTAGTAAGCCTCCCCTAGCAAGGTGGAGGAGTTAAATAACTACATGTACAGTATAATTATTACCGTATTTTTTGGACCATAAGATGCACTTTTTTCCCCCAAAAATATGGGGGGAAATGTCTCTGCATCTTTTGGAGCGAATATACACCAGGCACCACCCCCGCCGCCGCCATGTTAGTACCGGAAGAGAGCGGAGGACAGACATCCCAAGCCCCCCGCGAGCGCCGGGGCGATCTCCTGGTTGGGCCTGACACTTGCTGAGATAGAAGACAGAACAGCCCGAGCCATGGCAATGGTCAGACTGTTCAGACAATTCAGATGCCAATAATCCACGTAAACATTATCCATTTAAAGTTCTATGTCTTGGCATAGGTCTTGCTCTTTATAGGCATTTTGGTAACCCGACCATTGATTTCCAGGAAGTGCTCCCTAAACTTCTATGGCCACTGACAGCTTCACGGCTTGTATTCAGTAGACAGATGCTGTGAGTGCATTCATCTCCATTTCTCCAGGCTATGAGCTTAGCAATGAGAGCAGTGTGAGCCAGACACAGTAGGAAGCACTTGAATGGCAAGCTGTGGCAAGGCTACCACTGGATCACGGTCTGAGGCTTACAAGAACGCTACTTATTTGGAGCATGTGAGTGGATTATTTTTATTTTGTTTATTGCATTTTAATAAAAACATTAATTGCACTACTCTCTGCGCTTCCCCTTTTGTTTTGTTTTTTAGTTTTTTGTTTTTTTTGGCTATTTGCATATGCTCAGGGCAGCTGCTAAGGACTAATGCTGGAGGAGGGCATCACACGTACTGTGAAGATCTATTGAATGGAGCACCCAAGCGTGATTACATTGAAAACGTTCTCTTGTGATTTACTGTATGTCTCTCTAAAGTGGTCTGCACCAGAATAAAAACTTTTCTGCTGCCCGTTGGATGAACTAGATGGACTTGTGTCTTTTTTTAACCAGATTAACTATGTAACTATGTTTCGATAGCTTTAACGACAGGCGCGGCAGATTCAGGTAGATCTTAACAGAGACACTTTTACAAATTTTTACGATATTACTGCACCAAAAATGTTTGTAGACCATAAAACTGGAGATAATTAAGATCAAATCTAAGTTGGCATAGAGTGACAGGCCAGACTGCCTGCCTCTATATGATGTGTAGCAGAGCGTCATATTTGTTATTGTTACCTCCTCCCCTCTCCACTGATCACTGCTTGTTAAGGGCACTTCACAGCTGACTGCCTCCTAGCAACTAGTGATGCTGACAGTGGGCAGAGCCTGATGGGGAAGCTAGGACACTAGTTTCCCATCAGTTCCACTGTCTCCTTGTGATTGACAGCAGCCAGTGGGCAGAATCTATAGCCAATAGCAGGCTGTATATTGGCTAAGTATCTACTGCCTGCTGTGAATCACAAGGGGAGTGGACCTGATGGGGAACTAGTGTTTGTGAATCCCCATCAGGTTCCCCCTGCCCAACTTCAAAGCTTACCCGCCGCTGCAGATGTCTATATGAAGATGAAAGCGCAGTGTATGGACACTTCAATCCTAGTGCACATTACACCAGATGCTTAAATCTGTCACCAGTGCTGACATTTGCCATATAATGGCACGTTGGAGTTTCAAAGGGTGTCTCAGACACAATGTTGTCATTTACTAATCATATAAAATTATGATATAAAAAATTATTAGTGAATGACCATTGTTGCTTTGGTTTATATATATTATGGCTTCTAGTGTCTGAAGATATAAATTCTCTTGTTGTCTATGTGCAGAAACTGGTGATTGGGTATCTATCAGCTTGTTGTTCCTTAGTCTGAAGTGCAATGATGTTGGTACGTACGCGTACGTGCATTGTGACATCATTGTATGCTTGTGCCCACACTTGGTGGCCATTTTCAGTAGTATTTATGGGCACGTCTGAGCACAGGTAAGTTATACCTCTGATGCAGCCGGCTTGACTGGTGAAACCAGTCAGGTTTTCCTGGACTTGGCCTCCTCCTTTCTGCTCTTATGAGGTGTTGTACCTTTACTGGGACTGATAATTATCAATTTATTTGCCTTTCTCTTGGATGGATGCCTGAATGGATACCAATTCTACTTTGCTACCACCCTTAAAGGGGCCTTGGCTGGTATTCATTTATCATGAAACAGTAGCGGGACATCGGCCTGATACCATGATCATTGATGTCTGTCTGATTTTACTTAAACAGGGCATAGCCTTCTATCATTCCTCCTATTTTACAGCAGAGTTGATATTTGCATAAACTATACACCATCCTCTTTGTTGGACCAATCAGCTGTGTGGCCTGATAATTGACTTATCAAATGTTGGTGTGCATTAACTGTGCAACATTGTTATCCCCTTTATTGGGGTTATTAGACCTTTGATTTGAGGTGAGATCCACCCAGTGTTGGTGTGCATCAAACAAGGTCGACAGTTCTAACACCCGCTTTTTGTGCACCTAAACTGAAAATCAAAGCCAATTTTCGGCCTATAATGTATGGGTGATTGGTGGGACACTTTGGATCCTTCCATCAGCTACTATGTAACATCTCTTGAATTCCAAACAATTGTGTGTATATTGAAGGCATGGACAATTCTTGAGTGTTCCCACAATACTGGGACCCAGCAATTTTTACATTCATGATGATTTTTCTAATGATGTACATATTGGGTTCTTGTCATGATAAATCCAAACACTCAATACATAGTAAGTAGGGGCCTTGTCCAGTTGTTTTTAGCCAATATATGTTTTTACTAATTTTGCATGTTTTGAGCATTTTACATTAAATAAAATTTGCTATATAATTTCACAACGATTGTATGTTGTCACTGGAGTGTTCTCAGATATACCTATAGGATTTTTCCTTATGATATGATAAGTATATATGGTGGAACAAAGTCTGAGCCAGGTTTTTGTTTGTTGTTTTTTGTGCATTATAACAATAATCATTATTGTTATACAGAATTTAAAGGACATCAGATATCATGAATGCTAAACACTTTTGTAGATATTGCTGGACTAATATCTTTTTCAGTAAATTGGTTGTGTTTCTTGAAAGAAATTTTAATTGTCTAATTAAAACTGATATTTTAAGATAACTCACCTTGTTCCCAGATCTTATTCTCATTTATACTTAATGTAAAAATAGTCACATCCATACAGAATTGAGAGATCTTATTTTTATGGAACATCCTTGCGCAAGTTATTTTCTCTTAGGTGCCATGTTTGGCAAAAGAAGGCATGTGAAGTAAACCTTGTTTTAAAATGACCATAATGCCTTTCATATTAGAATATTCAATAGTTAATAGAGCCAAGAAATGAGGCAGGTTCTATCTAATTTACTGCAGCTGCTAATGCATACTGCGAGAGTAAGAATTTCAGGTTTTATTGTGATCTAAATTTTTTTTTGTAACTTCTATTTTTACTTTTCTCATGGCTTTCCAAGTTATTTATGGATTCTAAACCATTGTACAATTGTCAGAGACTAATTATCTTATACTACAAAAAATCTTCTATAAACATTGTTTAAAAAATCTTTTTCAGAGACACCATGAATTTAGTTTCATTGTTTTTCATACCTTAATTTTCTAACCTTCTTTTCTATTTGTTTCATAGCCCTGATAAAAAAGACAGTGTTTAAGCCACTGAAAGGCATTGGCTGTCATAATCGACTATAGTTGTGTTGTTTGGCCTTGCTTTTCATGAGTTGTTTTTTTTTTTTATCTCAAAGCAAGATTTTATTGAGAAAGAAAAAGGGTACAATACATCTATAATTTGCATCAGAGCAATACAAGTTGTTATACAATCACACGTCTTTCTTCCATACATGGTACTACAAGTATATCTTGTATATGTGAACTGTTTGCATCTTCACTCTAAATTCCTTTAAAAAAAAAACTATGAGACAAGTGCGCGTGGGTTGTGCAACCTCCGTATACAACAAATTCAGTTATATATATAGCAACAGTTACATTATTCGATCCAATATCAGCTCCACCGGAGCTAGCCCTGGTACGTTCAACCATGGATCCCAGAGCTTAGTAAATTTTCCCATACTACCCCTATGTTGGTAGATAAGCCTTTCAGCCTTTGCAGGAGTTTAAAGCGGACCTTCAGTCAATTTTTCAACTTTCCGTCTATTAAATGTTCTGCCCTTGTTGTTTTAACTATGGATAGTAAAACATTTTCTTTCTGCCAGTAAATACCTTATACAGCCCACTTCCTGTTTCTTGTCTGGTAAAAAGCCTAGGGCCTAGGCTTCTGACATCATGCACAGCCCTCTCTCTCTCTCTCTCTCACTCTCATGAGAGTTTGCCAGGAAGAAAAGGAGGATGAATCATAAGAGGGCCTATGAGGGCTGCAGAGCTGGAGGTGTGCCTCTGTATGTCTGTGTAAATCCAGGAAGTGAACAGACAGCAGCTTCAGCTGCCCACAGTTAAAATGGATACAGACCGACTTAGAAGAGGGAGATTTCTGCAGCATATTTGACAAGTACAGAACCACAGTATGTATAAAATAATATGCAAAGTGGTTGGAGGGCAGCTTTAGAATGGCAAAAATGTTTTTATTACAAATTATTTGAGAAGACTGCAGTTCCTCTTTAAGTGCACCAACGAGAGTGGCTAGCTGAAGATACAAAGCCTCATCTTTCTTCAAAAGGACTGAAGCTACTAGCGCCATATAGGCCCACACACACATACTGTGCATATGCAGTGGACAGTTTATCTGGAAAGTTAAGCTATTAAATAGTGATTTGAGTACAGTGTTTGTCATTGGGCCTGTGATGTCAGGGGACAGAAGAGAGAGATCTGGCACAAAAGAGACAGTCTTCTGCTCACCTACTGCCTAGACTCATAGAGCCGACCCCAGTAAAGGTAACCAATCTGGTACAGATTGCCATATTGTGATTTATTGTTATTGAAGTGTTTTCCTCTGCTCTTAGGGTTATTTTCAGGTTTTGAATCCCCTGAAAGCAGCCTGAATATAGTAGTGTGCTATATTGCTCTTAATCTCAGTTATTGCTCTCCAATTGCAGTACTTGAACATATATTGTTACTGTGTGTTACTCTTTTCCACAGAAATATTGCAGTAAAGACAATTTCTGTGTTTTATCATAACATGTGTGTTTCTCATTGGTCCTTGCACTTACACTATTGCCAGGTGTGCCAGAGGGGGATGAGACTGTTACTGGGGTTGAGAGGCAGAGTAACGGACTGAACAAACTTAAGCAGCTCCTGCAGGGGTAGTGCTACATTATTAAAAAGAAAAATATTGTTATATAAAGGGGTGTTAACTAGTTACCGACCGCCCTTAGTTGTACTGCAGAAAGTTGGCTCCCTTGCGCAAATCGCCATCATTGTATGTCGGGAGTGTACATGGCAATTTGTGTGTGCGCACGCCCATTTACGAGCGGGGAGCCAACCAGCGGGTCCGGCGGAATCGTTGTGTCCCCCCCCCCCGCGATCAATCCAGAGACCGGCAGAACAGGGATCTGTCAGTGTAAACAAACAGATCCCCGTTCTGTCAAGGGAGGAGAGACAGATTGTCTGTTCCTAGTGATTAGAAACAATGATCTCTCTCCTCCTCCAGTCAGTCCAGCCCCCATACAGTTAGCAACACCTCCCAGGGAACACACTTAACCCCTCGATCACCCCCTAGTGTTAACCCCTTCCCTGCCAGTGACATTTATACAGTAATCAGTGGCTATTTTTAACTCTCAGTGGCTATTTTTAGCTCTGATCGCTGTATTAATGTCAATGGTCCCAAAAAAGTGTCAAAAGTGTCCGATCTGTCTGTCGCAATGTCACAGTCCCACTAAAAATCGCAGATCACCGCCATTACTAGTAAAAAAATAATAATAATAAAAATGCCATAAATCTATCCCATAGTTTGTAGATGCTATAACGCAAACCAATCAATATACGCTTACTGTGATTTTTTTTTTTTACCAAAAATATGTAGTAGAAAACAAATTGGCCTAAACTGAGAAAGAAATTCATTTTTTTTACTTTTTTTGTTTGGATATTTATCATAGCAAAAAGTTAAAAATATTGGGCTTTTTTCAAAATTGTCGCTCTTTTTTTGTTTATAGCGCAAAAAATAAAAACCACAGAGGTGACCAAATACCACCAAAAGAAAGCTCTATTTGTGGGAAAAGAAGGACATAAATTTTGTTTGGGTATAACGTCGCACGACCACACAATTGTCAGTTAAAGCGAAGCAGTGCCGTATCCCAAAAAATGCCCTCGTCATTAAGGGGGCAAATCCTTCCGGTCTTTAAGTGGTTAAAGAAATTGTCTGTCTTAGGTGTACTGTAGGTACACCTCTACAAAGAATGACAATAGTAAGTGACCTAAGACTGAAATAAATAAACGGAGCATGGGGGATGACTAGATAAATACACTGCATTACAAGGGAGCAAGACAAAATAGAAGTAGTGAATGACAACAATGACTGAACTGAGGATAATGTATGCAGATAGAAAGTACAGAGGATGACCAAGTGACTGGTAAATAGGCTGGCTTGCAAAAGAGTAAGGAAGGACAAAAACAGAGCTAGGGAGTAAAGACTGTTAAAACAGTATAGCTAAGACTAGGCTAAGGAAAGAAGAGGGTTAACATAAGAGTGAACAATACCTTTCGAAACCAAACCAAGAGCCAAGACAGAGACAAAGCAGGGCCAAGGCAGGAACATAAACTCAAGGTTATGGGAATAGCAAATCAGAAAGCTGTGAACATACAATCTGTACCAAGATCACAAAAGAAGGTTCCAACAAGAGCCAAATGAGGACACGCAATGACAGTTCCAGTTATATTTCAAATCACAGTAATCATTGTAAAACCTACATTGTACAATCCTTAAACAGGTGACAAAGAACTATAAGAAAACTACTAAACAAATGCGCTATTAATGGGTAGCTCTGAATTAACCCTCTGCACACTGCTATGAATACATATTTCAAGCAAACTTTTGCAAAAAATACAACAATTCTTGGCCTGTCCCTACTCTACTCTGCAAACTGCCACATGCTTTTTGCTTAAAGGTTGTAGCATACTTCCTTGGAGTTATAGTGCTAACATTGGGGAGAATGACACAGCTGGGGGAAATGTACAGACTCAGGTATCGTCATTCACCTGGGGGGGTAAAACCCTGCAGTTGAGCCATGCTTTTACTGCCTTCAACAGCTACCTCTTAACTGGAGCAGCTACAAGCAGCAGCTGAGAGTGTACACATGCTGAGGTCGCAATGCTCTCCTTTCCGGACGTGGCCAGAATTATATCCCCTGTTCCTTTTGGCAGGCGCTGCAACTCACTTAACATAACCCATTTAAGTGGATGGGTAAGTTAAACCACCATGGTAAAGCCTGACTTATTGCCAACATCCCTTAAAGTTAGAACAGGAGAAGCAAGGGTACCCCCCCCCATGCAAGGGGGGTACCCTTGATTATCCCATTCAGGTGGATGGACCAGCTCTGCAACCACCCCAGACGTGTGCAATGCATGTGGCTCCAGCGTGCTAGTGTGGGGTTTTAGGGGTTAAAGCAGGTGGTGCAGGGGTGATACAATACCTCCTCATCACCTGTCAAATGGTTTCTGAAGAGTGATCTAAACACGGAAAGCTAGTGTGAGTTACAGAGTTGTAAACAGATTCTGAGTTAACCCTTTGCACACTGCTATACACCCTTTCATATTTCTAGTAAACTTTGAAAAAAAACAGGGTTTATTGGTTCTCATATAATTTGCAACACATGTTCAGTCTGGACAGCTGTGTCAATATGATCTCTGTCTGGCCAGTCCCTACTCTACTGTGCAAAAAATTACAAATACTTATCTGCTTGTATCAAACTTTAGTGTACATATAGTACCAATATCAGGCAGAAAGACACAGTTGTAGGAGAGCTACAGACTCAGGTCAGGTTAATGGCCTGCATTATACAATACAGAGATGCCTTTGCTCAAATTCAAAAAGCATGGATATACTGTATAAAACATGAGTTGCTAAAGGGTTACATGAGTTGCTAAAGAGTTGAAACCACATGTTAATATCAAAAATGTTTAATTAACCCTTTGCACACTGCTATGCACCCTGTGGTTTTTGGGTGTCTTACTAGCTGTCTTGGTAAAAGCAAACAGTTTTTATTCTTTCAAAAATAGGCAAAACAAAGTAGTTTTTCTATAGCATACATAAAACATAAAATTCCATACACTTCTGGAACAACAGCAAGGGTTAGGCTCACCATCAGCCTAAACTGTCCAACAACAGGGTTTTAAAGTTCCTGCCTGCTTCAGGGGTCCAACAAAAGGGTCGCAGGAGCCTGGCAGTGTCTCAGCAGAAAAAGAGCCCACAGCCCTCTCACAACTGTGTCTTGGTCCATACGACACCTCATGGGCACCTGCTGGTTGCCTCCTGCCATTTTCAGCCTTCTTTCACAGGTGAACTCTTTCATGACCAAAGTAACTCGTAGTCAGGGTTGGAGGCTCTTTCTCATCCAAGATCTCTCCAAGCTTCCAAATTCGGGGACCCATATGAGGACTTTAAGAAGAACTATAGACAAAAGTTTTTTTTTCATTTTGGATAGAACAAGGGAGGGTTATAACCCCTGGCAGATTTGTTTGTCACATTGCGAACATTTCTCTTTACTTTCTGCCCCATAGCCAAACAGGAAGTGAAAGGAAATCCCTGCCAATTAAGGGAATTCCTTGTGGAACCAATTACTTATCTAAATACAACCCAAAATTTGGGATTTTCTTTTACGTTCACTTTCAATGATAACGGCAAACAGGACACATATAGAGGGGGGATCCCCTTAACAGAGGCACAGACAGCAATAAAAACTAACAAGGTTTTGCCTTTAGTTATACTTTATAAATCCTGGGAAACTGCAAATCAGTTTTTCCCTCTATACCGGATCACCCCAGAACTCCCCACCTGGCATTTGTGAGAATCCCTGAGTACTCCTAAAGGGACCAAAACCAAATCAATCGGGACACATACAGTACCTCTGTTCTGATCACCATACAGTATATATTCATTATCTTACTGTTGCTTTAAATTGGCATCCATTACTGGCAGAAACTGTAGTAAATTACGCCCACTTCCTGTCCAGCAGACATATTGCTTAATACCTCCTGCAGTGAAAAAGCATGGGAGTAGCTCCATTATTTCTTACTGACCTTGGAAGCATAGGTCTGTAAGTAGGCTGTCATTAGTATTCAGTTAAGTAGTGTGTGTTCCTTTAGATAGGCCTAATTTCTGTTAGCTAATGCCTTACACTAATGTAACATGCTTGATACTAATTGCATTTGTAATGTAATATTTAATGCTAATGCATACTTTGAAAATTTGTGTTTTACAAAAAACTTAAACCTAAGCTTAAAGAAACTTAAATCGAATTCTCAGTAAAGATTATAACTGTTAACCCTTCAGCCTTTGTCTTTATTGGGAAGTTGTTAGCTGTCTGCCAAGCCTTGTACTACAAACACATTGTAAGGGCAGAACAACCTCCAATCCAGGACCCATCCATGACATCCTGTACAACCTTTATATATACTGCAAAATATATGCAAATATATTTTTACTTATATTACAAGGCATTTTTAAGCTGTTCCACTGTGCCAAAGTGATCCTTCTATGGCCAGCAATGTCCAGAGCCAAAAAAAAAAATAACTTTGCTAAAGATCATATTAATGATTCATAAAACTACTGAAAAACAGAAATTACCTTTTGACACCACTCCACTGTGACTGGGCAGCCTTGCAGGACCAGCTGCAGATGCAGAGCTCACACTGGACCCATCCTCTCCCATATGGCAGGAAAAAGAAAGCTTCACTGAACACAAATGAACAGAAACACTCCACAGGCTTTCCTTCCTATAATATTTGGCACAGTTTATTTGTATTGCTTTGCATTGATAGTGTTTTTTCTGTCAATAATATCTGAAGAACATGGATTTTCTCATGAAATTCTTCACCTCCTGATTTTTTAAATCTGCTTGAATGTTATCTTTCATGGTGTTTTGTTATTTATAAACTTCAAAAATTTGCATGTGTTAACCAGTGTTATTTCTCCTTAGCTTCTCCTTACCATCTTCTCTTTACTTCTCCCCATGTCCTTTCCTTGCTTAGACTTCTTCAGGCGCCCTTGTATTTTTTTCTGATGAATCTGACTTTACACAAGTCATCCTTTAACAACCCTCATCAAACCATTTTTTCCTTTTCTCTTTCTTCTTCATATGCCCTTGTCTATTTTTCTGATGCATCTCCCTTTACACAAGTCATCCTCTAACAATCCTCATTAAACCATTTATTCCTTTTCTTTTTTCATCCTTCCTAAACACTTTATTTGCTTCATATTCCATAATTTTAGTTCATTTCAAAAGCCCTGTACATCAATTTCTTTTTACTCAGGTTGATATTTAGAATCTCAGACTTCCTCAAGTTTATTTTAAAATTTAATATATCCCCATATCTTCTAAGGGTCCGAAGCAAATTTGGAAGAGTTATTCTGGGGTTCGTGATGAAAAACAGTACATCATCGGCGAATGCCGCGAGTTTGTGTTCCTCAGTTCCTACCTTCACACCACTACAGTCAGGATTGTTGTGAATAGTGGCCAGTAGAGGTTCAAGGGACAGGACGAACAGAAGGGGGGAGAGGGGACAGCCCTGCCTAGTGCCATTTGCCATCCTGAAGGGTTTTGAGATGGCCCCATTTACCTTTACAGAGGCCATAGGGTTATTATAAAGTATTCTGACCCATGAGATAAACCTCGGGCCAATCCCCAAGGCCTCCAGAGTTTTCATCATGAACCCCCAGTCTACCCTGTCGAATGCTTTTTCGGCGTCCACTGACAGGAATAGAGCTGGGGGCCCACCCCGTTTACAGGTTTCAGTCAGAAGCACTGCCCGCACCCCGTTGTCCCTGCACTGTCTACCAGGTACAAAACCTGCCTGGTCCGGATGAACCTGGGTGGTCATTTTTTCTTTCAGTCTATTGGCCAACACTTTCGCATATAGTTTAACGTCTGCGTTCAGCAGCGAGATGGGTCTGTAGCTTGAACACAACCTGGCATCCTTCCCCTCTTTTAAGATCAGGGTAATCGTAGCGGCCAGTGCTTCTCTCTCCATTCCACAGCTGGTACCCAGTTCGTTCCAATAATGACAGAGCCTGGGAACCAATATGTGTTTCAGTTTTTCTAGATAAATAGTGGTGAATCCATCAGGGGCCTGGGCTCTTACCCTTTGGGGAGTCTTTCAGGGAGGCCATGATTTCCTCCTCCTCAATGGGCTTATCCAAGGTAGAACTTCCTTCCTCGGTTAACTCTACTAGCCCTGCCCCCTTCAGGAATTCCTCGCCCCTACCTGTACGGGCACTGTCCACCACACCCTGTTGCCTGATAGAATAAAGGGCGGCATAGAACTTTTTAAACTCTTCTGCCATACCTCCACTGGTCACTATCGCCTCACCTCTTTTGTTTTGTATTTTGTCAATAAAGTTCCGACCTCTTTTTTCCCTTATTAGTCTGGCCAAGTGCTTACTCAACTTATTCGCCCAAAGGTAATTGTCCTTGGTTATCTTATTCAAAGATCTTTTAGCCTCCTGTTCCATCGAGTCCCTCAGCTCCTCCCTTTTGGTGACTAATTGACGATAATAGTCCTGATTCTGCCCCTTTGACTTTTTATGTGCCTGTTCCAAGGAAAAAAATTCCTCTATCAGCCTTTCCCTTTCTTCCCTTCTCTTTTTTTTAGCCCTTCTCCTATTGAAATGAGGATCCCTCTAATATAAGCTTTATGCGTTTCCCATAGAATAGAGGGGGAAACCTCTCCCGTATCATTCGATTTAAAAAATAAATCTACTTCCTCCTGAATCCTTTCTACTACTTTGGGGTCCTTCAGCATACATTCATTCAGCTTCCACGAGAAGGGTCGACCCAGTACTTCTGGAATCTTCACCCTCATCGTGACCGGAGAATGGTCTGAAAGAGATAGGATTTCTATTCTAGTTTCCTCCACCCACTCCAAAAGGCTGTGGTCCACAAAAATATAATCTAATCTGGAGTAAGTCCCGGGCACAGGGGAGAAGAAGGTGAAATCTCTCTCTTTAGTGTGTTGCAGTCTCAATGCGTCCATCAACTGGCAACGAAACAACTTCCACCCAATTGCTCCGATTGACACCTTCCTTATCCCCTGGGCACGGGACGTACTATCCAGGTCAGGGTCGAGGCAGAAGTTAAGGTCCCCCGCCAGAACTACCTCCCCCTCCCTAAATTCCGACAGCTTTGTCAATACTTGTCCCAAAAAAAACGTTGGATCTTTATTGGGGCAGTAGACGTTCGCCAAGGTAAACGTCCTGTTTCCTATGTTACCCTTTAAAAAGATGTAGCGACCCTCAGGGTCCGTCATTCTGTCTGATAGCGAGAAGTTTGAGGCCTTCGAGAACCCTATGGCGACTCCCTTCTACCTTTTAACCGGGGAATCCCCATAGAACCACTCAGGCATCCCTGGAGAAAATAACCTGATTCTAGTATCCATGGTCAAATGGGTCTCCTGAAGGAATACTATATCACCACCCAGGTGACGTAGTTCCCTTAATATTTTATGTCTTTTCGTAGACTAATTTAACCCTTTCATGTTGTATGATATAAATTTGAGCTCAGGCATATCTATTAAACCGGCCCTTCTCCCCTACCACCTGCTCCCCTGGAGCCCATCCTGCAGGAACACCTCCCCATCCCCACTCCCCACCCCCCCTCACCCTCCCCCCTCCCTACTCCCCCCCATCCCCACCCCCCCCTCACCCTCCCCCCTGCCTCCTCCGCCACCACCCCCATCCCCACCCTCCGCCCTCCCCTAGGCTGGAAATTCGCCCCGAGCCCGTACGTATGGAGATTTTCCAATTCCATACTACGTAACTCCTCCCCAGGGGCGGAGCTCCAACGCCAGCGTCCAGTACCCCCCTCCCTAAAAAGGAGGTGGGGCCGGAGGAGTAGACCAAACACCCTGACCGAGCGACATACCCCCGTCACCAGCCCCCCCATCCTGCACATGCATCATACTTTTAAAGAGAGACCTCATGTATCTATCCCCTCCTAATCCCCGAACCCTGTCTTAGTACAATTTGAGTCCAGAGACATATCTCCATGTACTTTCCGAGGAGGTCATCAGCTGGGGGGGGAGAGGGGGAAAAAAAAAAAAGGGAAAAACCCCACCCCCCCACCCACAGACCGCCTTCCCCAGCTAACCCCCCTGCACTCTCTTTCTCCTTTTATGACACATCAGGGATGGGTATACCCAGACTGTCACAGAAGTCCGGCATCTCTTCCTGAAATCTCATTCTGTGTGATCTACCGTCCTTCATGACTATCAGGGATGTTGGGAACCCCCAACTGTACTTGAGGTTGGCCCTCCTGAGTTGCTCGAGGATTGGCCTCATCTGCCTTCTCCGCGCCAGGGTTCCTGCTGAGAGATCTGAGAATATCTGTAGATTTTTACTTTCAAAACTTATTGGGGGTGCCCCCTTTAAGTTCTTCCATATTCTTTCTTTATCCTCATACAAGTGGAACTTTACAATTACATCTCTAGGGATGTCTTGCTTTATATTTGGGGGCTTTCTCACTCTATGTACCCTATCGATCCTTAGGGGCTCTTCTTCTCGCCTGCCTAAAATAGGGTTGAATATCTTTCTCATCTTCTCTCCCAGATCCTCATTCTGTTGTTCCGGGATGAATCTGATGCGCAAGTTTTGACGCCGGCTCTGATTCTCCTGTTCTTCTATTCTCATTTACCTTTTATGCTAATTGTTTATAGAACATTTTTACTGTTTCCTTCAGGCAGTTTTTATTTTATATGTATTAATTGTACTTGTTTTTCTAACATTTTCTTACATCATGTCTTTAAATATAGTAAACTAGGATCCGAATCTGTGCTGCCATTTTCATAGATTTTCACCAGCTTGTTATATAAAAGATGTTCCTTTCCCTCTGTTTATCACCTATCGCTTATCCTTATTATTTTCATCTCATTGCTTGCCCACAACTTTTTTCTAATTGCTCACTCTCTGTTTGTTGTTTTTTGAGTTATTATTCAGTGATATAATACATGGACCACTTATCACATCCCACACAATGCTTATGAAGAGACTTTCATTAATCAAAACACATCTAAACTTTCAAAGTAAAAAAATAAAGATTATTCTCTAGAACAGGAGTGCAAAACCTGTGGCCCTCAAACCAGGGAAGCATACGCCCATGCTCTGGGATGGCGGGTCAGCAAGCCCAGATTGTGATCAACAGGCTGCCAACCCTCCATCCCAGAACATCAGAGTGTAGTGAGCCGACGCCGGAAGCGGAGGGAGCAGGAGGCCATAGAAGGAGTAGTAGCCGCATAAGCCAATGCTTCGTCTGTAGCGCTGGCTTCTGTCCCAGGCAGATGGGACCTTTTCTAGCAGCCTGGAAAGTGATGTCAGCAGAAGCTGGAAGAGCTAAAGAAGGTCATTGTATTAAACAACACATACATAGCATATTTGCAATTGGCATATTAGCACCTATCAAAGGGTTAACAACTATTAGGCTGCTTTCACACTAATCCACAGGTGCAGCACAGTGCACCTGCGGCTTTCCTGCAAGTTAGCTGCACTGAGCCCTAGACTTCTGTTATAACTTGCGGGTTTGGTGTGCTTTCTGAATACAGGAGTTTTTGTGAACTTTCAGAAGTGCACCACACCCGCAAGCTATAATAGAAGTTATAGAAAGTCTATGGCAAAGTACAGTTAACCCACAGGAAATCTGCAGGTGCACTGTGGTGTGGGTAAACTGCAGCGCATCGGTGTGAAAGCAGCCTTATCCAAGACCCTTATCCGAGCATGCAGCCCTGCAAGTCAGGAAAATGGGGACTAGCGAGTGTCCCCCCTTCTGAACCATACCAGGCCACATGCCCTCTACATATGGGGCTGGGTGCTTTGGGACGGGGGGGCTCTGCCCCCCCGCCCCAAAGCACCTTGTCCCCATGTTGATGGGGACAAGGGCCTCTTCCCCACAACCCTGGCCGGTGGTTGCGGGGGTCTGTGGGCAGGAGTCTTATCAGAATGTCCCCTTTAAGAAAGGGGGCCCCCAGATCATGACCCCCTCCTATGTGAATGAGTATGGAATACATTGTACCCCTACCCATTCACCCCCAAAAAAGCAGTGTAGTGTAAAAAAAAATTAGATGTTTAGAAGTCCTTTATTAAAAATGAATACTATACCCTGTGGTAGTTCCAACGTCAATCATGATGTCTGCCGCCGCAGCTGGGTTAATGACGTCATAAGGGGCGGGGTCTCCCGGTGATGTCACCTGATGGTCATGCCCCATAGTTATATAAGAACTGTCAGACACCGGAGCTGACAGAACAGCGGGAGCCAGCATAGGTGGAGAAGCATTTTTTTTATTAGGTTGGCGGCGGCGGATATCGTGATTGTTGGAGCTACCATGGGTTCCAAAGTTCTATTGACTGAAATCACACCCAGTCCAGACACAAGTCGGACCAATTAAGATGGCTCTCATAGGGAATCATTGTTTTTTAGATGTCACGCGCAGTCAGAGTTGTATAAAGCTGTAGGTGATGTTATGGAACTGTACAATCTTAATGGACAGTTTCAATGATAGCGTACACCGACAGTGCATATTTGACTATGGAATCATTCATTCCAATCCAACCAAGGAACATAAGAAAAATAGATATGCATATATAACGTTATTCATTTCAAAAGAATTCACCTCTGGCTAGCAACAGCACAGTCTTAACGATCAAGACTAGACTGAAATGGACTAAAGACAAAAGGCACAGGCAGATGTTTTAATGCAAGAATTAGAAAATCACAGAACCAGTGTTAATTTGGCCAATGGCAGGACAGTTTTTACTTGCAATAAATGTGTATTGAACTTTTGTCAGAAATATGCAACAGTGTTACAACATTCATTGGTAAGCATAGGGGACACATGACCAGCATATACAATAAGACATATCATACCTGTATAAGACCATATATTTATCTCCATTATAGGTAATGATCATACAGAGTTCCCAAAGACACACAACACTATGTTATCCTTGAAACAATGCCACGGGCAATGAAAAGCAAACTGAGAAAAAGTATCACTCCCAAGAAGTCTACAGGGGCTCGCCTACTAAGCAGATAGCATATGTGAGGCCTACAGAATATCATAGGTGGAAGCACTGGCAATTAGGGTTAGGGAGTATGGTCACATAATGAACTGTACATGTAAAATTAGCAAGATAGGAACAGAGAAGATGGATCACGGGAGGAAGGAGAGCAGAGCAAGGAAGAGAGGAATGGCAAATAGGTCACAGAGACAAAATGATAGAGGGGAAAGGAGGGTGGGTAGGCACCAGAAGTCCTGAAGTTGTTTTTCTCACCGGGATGGAAGGGCTTTAAAAAGATAACGCTTTCAACAGATAGGGAGTAGGGTTGCACCGATACAATTTTTTTACCTGAAAGTACGAGCACCAATATTTGTACACAATTACTCACCAACACCGAGTACCAATACCTTTGCGGTGTGATTGAGCCCATACAAAATAAATGGGCTCAAATTTTACTGCAAAGAATGACATGCGATTTGAACAGGAATGCGGTGCGATTCCTCTCCGAAATCACATGCGGTTTCCTGTACCGCTCCTGTGTGAACCCAGGCTGAAGTCTCTATGTCAAGCCTGGGTTCACATAGAAGCAGTGCGGAAAATCACATGCAATTCTTTGCAGTGAAATTTGAGCCCATTCATTTTGTATTGGCTCAAATGGCACCACAAAGGTATCAGTTTGAGGTGTCTGATCATTTGCATGAGTACAAGTAAGCAAATGCTTAGTATCGGCACTGATATAGGTATCGGTAGGTACCTATACCCTGGTGGGGAGGCATGCACATTCTGAATCTATAGAGAACTAATGAGAACAATTTTTTTGTGGATGTCCAGGAGTATGTTGTTCAGTTTCTTATTAACAAAGGACGTGTTTAAGCTTCACACAGCTTCCGCAGATTGGACAAATTGTTGCTTCAAAGCTTTGGTGATAGCCATGTGTTTTTGGCTGCCAAGCAGTGCATCAAGTGGCCCCTTAAATTGGGATTTAGTCCCCGTTCACACTGGTGCGGCTTTGAAACTACTACACTACTTCAGAGCAATTTCAAAGCTGCCCATAAGTGCAATTTGCACTGACGATTTAATTGTGGCTTGCGATTTCATACCGAACAGAAGTCTACGCAAGTCACAATGAAATCAGTAAAAACTAGTGCAGGAACCTTTTTCATAATCGCTGTGACATGAGTTGTGAAGATATAAATGGTGTCATTGCTGGCAATGGGGTGCAACTTGTCATGGGATTTGGCCCTAATTGCATGACAAGTCGCACTGGTGTGAACGGGGGCTAAGTGAGAGAAGGGGGATTGAGGTAAAGAAGCGCAAACCAAGGATCTCTTGGAGGATGACATTCAAACAAGGACCAGAAATCTGGTGAGGAGCACCTGGTCATGGCCGGTTTATGGTGAAATTATGTTCTTTCCACTTCCGGATTCTGGCCCCAACAGTGCTCACTTGTACATTCATAAGTTTAGAAATCCTTCTGTAACGAATGCCATCAGTATGTTTTGTAACAATAAGGTTGCAAAGGACTTGAGAGAGCTTTTTTGATTTTACCAATCATGAGATGTTTCTTGTGGGACACCTTGGTAATGAGACACCTTTTTATAGCTATCAGTTGAGACTGAACCAGCTGATATTAATTTGCACTGACAAGGGGCAGGATTGTTTTCTATTTACTGATAGATTTCAGCTGGTGTCTTGGCTTTCCATGCATTTTTGCACCTCCCTTTCTTCATGTGTTCAATACTTTTTACCTATGTGATTCCATTCTATTACACATAACTTAATTTCTAAACAGAAGAGTTGTCCAAGAGCCAAGGACCTCTTGTGGAGAAACTCAGAAAGATCTGGAATTAATTACTAGAGCTGCACGATTAATCGTCAAGAACCGCTATCGCGATCTTGTCTAAAGTGTTTTCTGATTCTTACTATGCAAAGAATTCTCTCTGCTCTTCTGAAGCCACAGCCGTCAAAAGAAAGGAAGGAAAAAAACGGGCAGTCTGCTAAGAATCAAAACATTCTTTAACAGTTGAACTTAAGTATAAACATCGTAACAATTTGTCAATGGAATAGACTTTGTGTAAGTGAAAAAAGTTTAACCACTTAAACACTAAACCTTTTTCTGACATTTGTTGGTTTCAAGTTAAAATTATTTTTTTTTGCTAGAAAATTTCTTAGAACCCCCAAACATTATATATATATTTTTTAGTAGACACCCTAGAGAATAAAATGGTGGTTGTTGCAATATTTTATGTCACACTGTATTTGCGCAGTGGTCTTTCAAAAAAACAACCAGTAAAGTTAGTTAATTTTTTTTTTGCATAATGTGAAAGATTTTACGTCGCTAGAATCGTGAGAGAATCGTGATCTTTTTATTCTAAGCAAAAAAATCATGATTCTCATTTTGGCCAGAATCGTGCAGCTCTAGTTGTTACCGACATGTGGTGAAAATTGCATGTTAATAGCACCTTTAGAAATATATTTACCTAGAAAAATGGTGACGTGTTCAATACTTATTTTACCAGCTGTATATATTTGAAAATTAAATCAGTCCTGATGTACTGACTGCCTATCTCATTTCTTGAAGCCCTAAAATGCCAGGGCAGTACAATTCAAATGACCCTTTTTAAAAAGTAGACAGCCCAAGGTATTGAGTAAGAAGCATGATGAGTTTTTTGAAGTTGTAATTGTTTGTCACAAATTTTTGAAAAACGAAGAAATTCAATAAAATTGGGGGTAGGGGGGTTAACTTTTTTTTTAATTACATACCGATACTGTATACAGAACATACATTGTTACATACATTTACATACACTGTTAATGCTTATGAGTCAGATTCAGAATACTTTAAGAATACTTTATTAATCCCAAAGGGCAATTATTACGATACAGCTACATTTAACAAAGACAACATAAGATCACAATAATGAATAGAACAAAGCACAATACAATTAACAGTAATTAATAGAAGTAAAACAAATTCGAAACTATACTCTATTAAAACATCCATACTATTAAACTACAACATAGAATAAATAACACAGATTGAAAACAGAAAAGCAAACTACCAAAATGCAAATAGTACACCACTTTCTCCAACATTAACCCAAAAAATAAACATAATACCAACATACTATAACAGGTATTAGGTACCGGGTTTCCCATGATCTGAGCAGAAGTTCACCCCCCCTTCCCCTGCAGCCTTCTGGGTTCATTCATAACGCACAGTGTGGCTCACTCATGCGCAGTGGGAACTGGGGTTTCCCTTACCTAAGATGCAGTCCCCTGGACCCAAAGCCATATGAAGAATTGGCTCAGGTGAGGACAATGCTGGATCCCGGACAGGTGAGTGTCCTTTTATTAAAAGTCAGCAGCTACAGTATTTGTAGTTGGTGACTTCTATTTTTTCTGGTCTAGACTTGAGCTCCTCTTTAAAGTTGATTTTTCCAAAAAACTTACGATTGAAAAACCACTGAGCAAATATGACGTTACAAAAAAATATACAACACTCGCCTTTTTATTTTCTAGTGCATCTGCCTAAATATATAATGTTTAGGGTGTCTATGTAGTTTTCTAGCAAACAATGTTAATTTTTACATGTAGGAGAGGATGTTAGGATTGGCCTGGACTGGAAATGGTTAAAGATATGCATGCATAGTTAGAAGGGGCATCTTAAAGGTATAACAGGTGTGTAGGTGTTACAACCTTCCCACATAACAGCTCGCCTGGTGCTCTGACCTCTGGGCTGTTTACAAACTATACATATCAGGTTTATAAACTATACACGCTACTGTTGGTCACTTTTCATATGTTTACCTTTTCATATGCTTATATCTTCTGTGATGTGTTGCATTGCAGTCATGTTGGGTTTTCCCTTTGCATTTTTAATTCACCTGTGCTGGTTAATCATGTGACCTTTTTATATACTATTTAAGTGCTATTCATTTTTTTTTTTATCAGTAATGACTAAGGACTATTGCCCAAAATGCATAGGCTGTTTTTACAACGTCATACATGTTCAATAAATAAATTCTATTTTTTAGATGTCATCCCTTTCCTTATTTTGGAACCTTAATGGTACCAAGAAGAAAAATTCTGAACACCTGGAAACATGATCAATAAAGTGATGATTTTTAGTTTGGGAGTAAAATAATCCCCCTCATTGGAGTCATTGGCACCCCAGCAAAGGAGTCAACAGCAGCAATAATAACCCACAACATTGGCGAGGGTGGCCGTAATTTGCAGCTTCCACTTTTCTTTCAAAAACAATCAGCAGACATTTGTATATTGAATCTGTGTCAGTTTTTTTATTTTTTTGCAGTTCTGGGTTCTTCCAAAACTTTCCTGAAAGATTGTTCCTGAACCAGGAACTTCATGTCAGGGAGGGACACCAGGAACTCTTTTAAGGAAAGTCACAGATTTAAAAAGATTTAAAAACTATTTTTAAATTACATCAACATGTTAAAGCTATTTTAGAATTATAGTGGCTGGGTTTATGTTTGCTATATACTTTTAACCTCCTTATTAGGTTGCTATAACAGAGGAGCACTACCTAATTGCTTTTGGCTGTTTTAGGTTCTGCTAGTGCAGGCCCAACTACTTCCCTCTGAATTCCGGCAAGTTCTGGAATATAGTGGGTTGGAGAGGCAGACCCTCACCTGCATATTCATGCAACCTCAGCCAATCCCTGGCAGGAAAAGTGGCAAAAAGGCAGGGCCTTGTTCCTGTGGCAGAAGACCAAGCGTAAGGACTGAGGCCCTCTTCGCTGCTAGCAACAGAACATAAAGAAATCCTTTTTTGGTCTTAGATTTGCAATTTAATAAGATACTTATCACACACAGCATGGGCATACTTAGAATTACAACCCAAAACCCATTCTACTACACCGAGTATGGTGATACCACATGTGTGAGACTTTTTCAGTTTTTGGACATTTTATCTTGTGTATCACACAAATCCATACCTCCCAACATTTTGAAATGGGAATGAGGGACACCTACTAGCAATCGTATGTAGGCATAGGACACGCCTCTTGCCACACCACCTGTACATTCTACCAACCACCATACACTCTGCACTCCTCACCTTCACATACTACCCACCTCCATACACTCCGCACTCCTCTTTTGCACATAATACCCACCTCCATACACTCTGCACTCCTTACCTACACATAATACCCACCACCATACACTCCGCACTCCTCTTCTGCAGATAATACCCACCATCATACACTCCGCACTCCTTACCTGCACATAATGCCCACCACCATACACTCCATACCCCTCTTCCTGTGCATACTACCCACCTCCATACACGCCGCACTCCTCTCCTGCATATACTACCCACCTCCATACACTCCGCACTCCTCTTCTGCACATAATACCCACCTCCATACACTCCACACTCCTTACCTACACATAATACCCACCACCATACACTCCGCACTCCTCTTCTGCACATAATACCCACCATCATACATTCCGCACTCCTTACCTGCACATAATGCCCACCACCATAAACTTCATACCCCTCTCCCTGCGCATACTACCCGCCTCCATACACGCCGCACTCCTTTCCTGCATATACTACCCACCTCCATACACTCCGCACTCCTCTCCTGCACATACTACCCACCACCAAACACACCCCACTCCTCTCCTGTACATACTACCCACCACCATACACTCTGCACTGTACATTCCCTATTTATCTATATTAGTTATCTCAGACTCTATTAAACCACACCCCATTTAGCCATGCCCAACATTTAGTGCAATTTAAGCCACGTCCATTTTCTCCATGCCGCGCTATGCGTGCCCCATTTTTTCTTTTGTGCCCAGGGCACACTTTTTATCTTGCACACGGGCCCGCTCATTTCATGCTGCGCCCCTGGTTCCAGGAGTGCAGTTGTCCACAGGGGATGCCTGGGACCGGTGTCTCACAGGAATATAGTCAGTTGGATATGCAGATGGGTCAGTTCAGGCTGCAGGTAGAGACGTGGTCAGCAAACAGGCGAAGGATCGGTCAAGGCAACAGGCAGAAATATTATCAATAAACAGGCCAGGGTTATTACAGGCGGTAGGTAGAGGCAACACTACAGTGGAGGTTAGATCAGAAACACTGTTGCTGGTTTACACTGGTCTGGTGACACTGGGGACTAGCGTGGCAGCAATCTGAAACACTGCTGCTGACTTACATAGGTCCGTTAACACTGCGACTGGTGTGGAAGTTATAAGGAAATCTGTTCCTGGCATACACTGGTCTGGTGACACTGGGACTGGTGTGGTAGTGATCAGGGACACTGTAACTGGTGTGGCTGTGATTAGGGACAATATGACTGATGTGGTGGTGGTCAGGGACACTGGGATAAGCGTGGCAGTGATCAGGGACACTGTAACTGGTGTGGTGGTGATCATGGACACTGTAACTGGTGTGGCACTGATTAGGGACAATATGACTGATGCGGCGGTGATCAGGGACAATATGTCCCACCCATCAGTAATATCTTTTAGCAACAAGATATCCTCAGTCGTTTGGTTTGGAGGACCAGAATGACCAAAGACATGCTGTGAGTGCAGTGCAATAGGACCCTACCCCATCTCAATCTCTGTATTATCAAGAACAACCCAACACCAGGACAGAATCTGAAAAGGACACATATATCATGTGACTAGCTTGAAGGGGGTTAACTGAAGCTTGGAGTTGGTACTCATTTTTTTCCCCCTTTTATTTAATTGTTTTTCTTTTATGTTTAACTTTTTTCTTTTTGTCCCATTACTCTTTGAAGCTGGGTAGAGTATAAGGGGGGGAAATGGCTTGCACAAAAAATGTACTATTTTCAGGCTGGGATGCCATTTATTCATTTTCCCTCTTAGTGTAATACCTCTTGCCCCAACAGTTATTACCTCATGTATCTCTTGACTCTCCCTCTTAGATTGTAAGCTGGGCTCTCTGATTCTTACTGCATTAAATTGTTTTGTAATTTTACTGTCTACCCTCATGTTGTAAAGTGCTGCGTAAACTGTCAGCGCTATATAAATCCTGTATAATAACAGTGTGGGCCTTCTCAGGCCATCAAGCCTATGGCACAAACAGTTAAAAAAGCGTAATGATGTACATAAAATATTGGGGGTGAAGGGAGACAGTAAACAGTACAATGAATTACATTGACCCTGGTAACTGTCTACAGCATTGATCTGGAATGTTTCTCCATGACTATTTATATAAAACTTTAGAACAAAAGCTGCACAAACTCTAGGAAATGTCTAGTCTCTTGATATATATACTTACATCACATGTTAAAAAAAAAAAAAATTCCTTCTTTTTATGTTGTAGAGTGGGGATGAACACTATTTTAGCTTGTGTATGATAAAACGCATTAAATTGTCAATTAGAATTCCACACAGCAATGTAAAAATCTCATGGGTGATCAGTAAAGCATCACCTCCTGGTTAGGAGAATCAGATTTCCTGCCCTGAACTGCATCACAGCTGCAGAATTGTATAGCGGAGGTATGTTTGCACTGGAAGAAATGCAGATATTCTTTGTTCCCCCCGATTGACAGGCCATAGAAGAATGTACACATCTGCCTGTAAAAGTCTTATATTAAACAGTTTATGATTTTGCAGGACGTGACCGAATTTGCGTATTTTAAGAAGAGATGATCTCATGGGCAGAGTCTGCCAAATAACTTGCATACAGATAAATGCTTTTGTGGTACAGAGTGGAGAAACCTGCATAAAATTGGCCTTCTTTCTTTAATAGAGCTACATGAACAAAGATGAGCTTGTTGCTGACCAAGAGCTGAATGCTTTGTTTTGTGAAGCTGCCTGAATGTACTGCACTTTGTTAAAAAAGGAGGTCCCAGTCTAAAGATTTCAGAAAAAAAAAAAAAGTAAGGGGAGAATAGTAAGCGGAAACCAGACAACAAATCAAAGTGCATACCCTTCTGTTGGATATTTGTGTCTAAAGTGGGCTGAAACCTTTTTGCGTACACTGGTCACATTTCAGGGGTTGAATAAAAATAAAAGAAAAGGGAACTTTAATTAATGTGATGCCTTTTGATTTGAAGAGCAAAACTGACAGAGCAGATGCACCAGCAAAGAGGATTAGATTGTCCCATCCAGGATGCACTGAAAATGGCCCCTGGTTCCCTCCTCTCTGGTAACCCCCTTTTAAGGAGACGCTTAAGGCTCAGCTCTACTAAAGAAGCTGTTGTACTTGAGTACAATGACTACCTCTCAATAGACCAGACAGTAGATGTGAGAAGAGAACTAATATTTTTTATATTTGAAGCCTACTGTAGTATCCTGCTAAGATTTTAGCATACAAGTTTATTTCATATTAAGAGATAAATAATATATAATTAATATATTTTTTAAAATATTATGTTCATTTTACCTGTTGAAAAAATATATTGTATTCATTTAATTTGATACAAATTTTATTGCTTGAAAGATATAAATTGGATACCTTCATTAATAAGTTCTTTGCACAATAATAATTATTACATCAAATATAACAAAATGAATATGAATAATTATATGAGAGGGCTTGAAAATAAATATGCATGCACAAATGGGTTGATTTACTAAAATTGGAGAGTACAAAATCTAGTGCAGCTCTGCAGAGAAACCAGGTTTTATTGTCAAAGCTTAAAGCGGAGTTCCACCCAAAAGTGGAAGCTCCGCTTATCAGCCTCCTCCCCCCCCTGGTGCCACATTTTGCACCTTCTGGGGGGGGGGGAGCGGGTACCCGTCCCCACTTCTGAGAGATCTCGCCGTTGATCACTCAGATGTTCAGCCTCCCTCCTGCTTCCCCAGCCACTGGGTCATTTAGAAAGTGCAGTGCACTTCGTGCATGCTCAGTAGGGAACCAGCTGTGAAGCCGAAAGGATTCCAGGACAGGTAAGTATCCTAATATTAAAGTATGTGTAGCTGCTGACTTTACATTTTTTGCTGGGGTTGGGGGCATAACTCCTCTTTAATTGAAGAAGCTGAAATTGGAAGCTAATTGGCTAATATGCACCGCTGCACCAGATTTTGCACTGTCAAGTTTTAGTAAATCAACCCTAAAGCATCTATTGATGCTAATGTTGTCAAAACTACATGTTACCTGTGACTTTAGCACTAAAACTGCACTAAGCTAAACTTTACAATGACAGAACAGAGACAGCTACCAAGTTAAAGCGAAACATAACTGTATCTGAGCACCACAAACTGAAAATGCTATTTAATTCATTTTTTATTTTCAGAGCAAACTTACCCATCCATCCATGTTCCCATGCTTTATTCTGCTGAGAAATCGCTTCGAAAAACACCCCCTAACATTTCTATTCTAGGCCATCTTGAGTAAGGGAAGAAAGCCCTTAGCTCAAGCATGCAAGCAGGAGTGCTTGCTTAGCTGAGAAAGCCCCTCCTCCCCTCCTGTATATATATATATATATATATATATATATATATTTATAAAAATGCCTATTAAGAATCCTGGGGTGTATGACAATATTTTGGCTGGGCCAAAAACCAGGAAAAAAACAGGAAGAAACTTATCAACCTATGAAACCCAACCAGGATAGGAACTTTTGGAGGGGACTGCAGGGTAGCCTCTTGTCTACTGACTATGGGCCCTGGTTTTGTGGGGGCTCTATTCTTGGGAGGTGTGTGCCTGGTGGACCCTTGGAGTGGTTTTGCTTTGGATTCAAGTCCATGTCTCCCCAAAACACACAGACTCTGGGAACTGGAGGACCCAGATACATATTTGGGGCCTCTATGCCCAAACCAGAAATGACTGCTTTATTCTGTGATACTCAGCGCAGATATTAATATAATCAGCTCCAAAACAACCTGATGGTCTCCCGCTATAATGTGTTTATTGCAAAGTATGTCTCTTCCATTGTGCGCCTCCTGAATTTCCATTGTTAAATGAGTCACCTATCATTTCTGTCTGTCTGCTCCTTTCTTGTAGAGGTGATTAGTATTGTGTCCACTTTACCTTGTTATCAAACTATTATGTGATGTTATGTATTTATGTTGATTAGCTTACAGTTTAATTAGATCATTGTTTAGGTTTATGTTGTCTGTTCATTACTGTTTACAGTTTGCATTGCCATGGTCCAGACTGGAGGAAGCTATATATCTTAATAGAGGTACCCAAGCTGGGTGCTGGAAGGTCCTGTCACAATACTTTCCTATCTATTTTCTAAGGCTATTAGCAAAAGGATTAATTGTTATGCCGCGTACACACGGTCGGACTTTTCGTCTACAAAAGTCCAACGGACGCTGACGGACTAAAGCTGGCTGGTAATCCGATCATGTGTGGGCTTCTCCGGACTTTCAACTGACTTTTTCAGCCTCAAATCCGACGGACTTTAGATTTGAAACATGCTTCAAATCTTTCCGACGGACTCGAGTCCGGTCGAAAAATCCGCTCGTCTGTATGCTAGTCTGACGGACAAAAACCCACGCTAGGGCAGCTATTGGCTACTGGCTATCAACTTCCTTATTTTAGTCCGGTGTACGTCATCACGTAAGAATTCGACGGACTTTTGTGTGATCGTGTGTAGGCAAGTCTGTTCGTTAGAAAGTCCGCCGCAAGTCCGTCGAAAGTCCGTCGAAAGTCTGTCGGACAGGCTGTCGGACTTTTGTAGCTGAAAAGTCCGACCGTGTGTACGCCCCATTAATGTTGATTGAGAGAGTTTAGTTCCACTTTAAAATGGGCTGCTTCCAATGACTATTGCAAGCTATTAAAATGGAAGAAAGAAGAGAATCTCTATTCTGCCCAAAATCTTTTACCCACCTGCTAGCATTTTTTTAAAATCTGCAGTGCATATACAGTCTCAGCTTATTTCCAGCATCTTGCAAGTGTGGAATTTACATCATGAGTGCCTACTCATCGGGTGAAGGAAGAAGAAGGCAGACCGGAGATAAGGAAATCAACATGGCACTGACGGGGATAGAGTAGATGCACGAAGCTCAGACCTTACTTTGTTAAAAGAGAGCAGACTGTGCATACTTGCACATTATGGAAATTGTTGGTCGTCCTCACTATGATTTCAATCTGCTTTAAGAAATATTGTAACTATATTTAAAATGTACGCCTAGGAAAAAGTTTTTTTTTTTTTTATATTGGATACATTGGGGAATTATTCAAACCTCTGCCAGGTTTTTCATTGCTGTCTGTCTCTCCAGTGGGGAGATAAACTCCTCTATCTGTACTAGTGACCATTGTCATATTGAAAGAAAGTGAAAGGTAAATCCAACAGTTTAGAGTTGTTCCCAGAACAAAAGGTAGGGGGAAATTCTCCAATGAGGACATCTGTTCTGAGAACAGCTAAATGGAGAATTCCGCTTAGCTTGAGAAATTTCTGCTAGCTTCCTTTTGCACTTTTGTAACAGGAAGTAAATGGAAATGTCCCCAATGGTACACAGACAGCAACAATAATCTGACAATAAACCATTCCCTACTGTACCCAAAATTGAAAAAAAAAAGTTTTGGCTATACATACTGTACATTTTAAGCATACAGCCCATCAGTCTGTGGTATTTTTTGAATACATTTGGATAAATAAACTTTTATACTTTGTTTTAGAATACAGGGAAAATGCAATAAAAGCTGAATTATTATGTTTTGAAATAAGTGTGTCTCGACACACATTACACAATAGTATAATTTTTTATAAAAGCTGTAAATTTATAATTATAAGCAATTATTGAAACCCAGTCTAAGCTAGGAACTTTTTCACACTTGTGTGGAGACCAGCATTTTTTTCTTCACTACAAAAACACAGGTCTCTGCTAGGGCACATAGAAAAAATAGGTCTATTTTGTGTGGCAGAGCTGTGTACATACCAGGGCCGAATGGACAGGAATACAAATACTTTGTCAGGTAAAATAGCCCTCTTATACAGTATTTATTGTATCTGTATGCTTGTCATTAGTTTATCTTTAACATTAGCAAAGACTCATGAACTCCTGCTTTGATTGGTGAGACTCATATAGCTGGAGTACATGATAGACATTTCAATAATATCATGCATGCCTGGTAAAGTGAACGGAGAAAGATATAGACATGGAAGCAAAAAAAATATATAACAAGTAAAAGGTCTCCTGAACACTGGGTATCTCAGCAATGATGTAGATTTTCCCTATTTTTACCATTGTTTTAAGAACATTCGCTTCAAGGTGTCCAACAGATATCCTCAAATTACATAGCCCACTGATTTTATGAATTTAATGTAAATATTAAAGGGTTAAGATCTCAGAGAAACTCTAAATGAAAAACAACCAGTAGTTATGCATTTTGTTGGCTTACTGAAGAAGGGCAAGCTTTCGCAAGTATGAAGTACAGGTACCTAGAGGTTCATATACATACATACCTGCAGCAGGCTCTTAAACCTCCGGCCAAGAAGTTTGGAGCTTGCTGCCAAGGCCAAACTCCACATATTTCTATTGGCCTTTGAAGGGAATTCTTACTGAGCAATAGGAATGTACAATCAGTAGGTAGAACCATCAGGAAGAAGCAAAGCTTTGCCCGTCAAAAAATGTTTGCTGAGGCAAGATTGGGCAATTTGAAAGCCTGCTGCAGCTATGTGCAAGGAACCCAAGGTGTCTGCCCTTCCTACCTGGAGCAGTTTGCCCTCCTTCCCTCCAGTGAGTCTTTTTAGGGTTTTAGGTAATCGAAGGTTAGAGAGGCTGAAAAAAGGAATTTCTGAGATGGAACTGGCCTACATTCAGGTTACATACTATAGTTAAATTGTTAGTCAGTAATTGAAAAGTCTCTAAAACAATGACTTCCAAATTAAAAAGCTCAACTCTTTGAGGACACATGGATATACGTGGTCCAGGTGATTTATTCTCTTTTATTTTGTCTACAAGTTTTTGGGCCATATCAATTTTAAGCCATTGTGGTTCTCTTGGGGCTCCTCATTTTCTTTTGTATATACAGAGCTGAAAAAAAGTGTTTAATAAGTTTGCCTTCTCTGTGTCCCAGTAACCAACTCATCTTGCAAAGGACCTGCATGCTCAGACCTAACTTTTTATTATTAATCCATTGTATTTTGGTAGGTTTCTCCTCTTTCTTTTGCAACCCATTGTTCTTTTTAAACTTTTGTGGCCTGTAAAGGACAAACTCTTTTTAGGTGGCATGGATGTTAGCTCTGTTTTTTTTCCTAGCTATCTAAATTCAGTAATGCATAGTAGTATCCATGTTTGCTAACAGTTTGCTAAAATGGGAAACTCAATGTTAGTAAGCAAGCCATTCTTAGCACTTAGATCATGGAGGGAAATTTACATGGTAATTTACTGTAAAACATTTGTTTATATACAATAAAGTCAAAGGTCCGTTGTTGTGGAACTGTGTCCATGCTTTCAAAGTGTTAGAAATGCAATATAATACCTTTGGGGGTTGCTTGGTTCTTTGTTTCCTTATTAATATCCTGAGGGAACAATTTGCTCTGAAAGATGGTTTACTATAGTTTCAGAATGTAACTCTTAAGTTCTGGGTATGAAACCTTTTCTGACAACCACTATTCATATATGTGTCTGTATTGTGTATTTTTTAGGTTATTTTGTAGTGTGGATATGTTTCATTTGTGCAGTTGTTCATCCTTGATTAATGCCTTGCCTTATGTAATGCCACTAATTCATGCTCTGGGGAGTCAATGTGTTCACGTATGCTAGCTATGCCTGGTTTTATCTCTTGGAGCGCAACAGTGGATGGCTGCTGCACAATGTTTCTTGAGGGCTTTTTCCAGTAATTGAGTGACCAGCTGTCATGTGTGTTCTCTAGGGGCCTTATCTACTGCTGTTGCTGCAACATAGTTTTCATGGGCTTCACTGTCATTTCGCCTGCTTCTAGATGCCCTAACTTATCTACAGGATGTCCTTTTTTACACACTTGCTGTGTTTTCAGGCTATACAGATGTAAGCTTCACTGATGTTTGCAGGTTTTAGAGATATAGAAGTCTTTCATATACACAGTCCCTATGGAGTCCTAAAGGCTAATTGCCATTTTGTATGACATCACACATGCACACTCAATGTAAGTTCATGTGAAAAGAAGCAATGTGGGTTGGTTACAATGGCAATGTAATCAATAATCCCTGTGGTCACCCACAGTATCACATATGGTGTGTAGACAGTTGGGCAGAACTGAAAGTCTTTTCAGTGGATAAAATATTATTTTGCATAAATAACATTTTCGTTTTTCATTATTTTTGTTTTAAACTATAGTATGTTATCTATTTAAGCAAATTATGCTTTACTGTACTGATAGATACTGAACAATTCTGTCTTGATTTGGAGCCAGCAAGCTAGAGCAAAGATGCAAGAAGAAGCCCAAAATGTGCTGAAAAGAAAAAACTGTTGAGAGGGTAGAGGATTCTCGCTCCAAAATGCCTGGCACAGTGGCCTAGATCTGTGTCTCTCAACTCTGTCCTCATGTGCCCCTCTCATGGGAAGATAGAAAAGATTTCTTTGTATATGGACAGAATAATCAATGGCTTCATTTGACTAATTCAGTGGTGTGTTGCTGTGTTGCATACTGCCTTATAAACCTGATAAAATTGATGACCCTATAGCACACATTGTATTTTAAAAGGTAAAAACAAGCATTATGGCAATCTAATCAGTACGGAAGGAACAATTATACTATATAATGTGCACTTAAAGTGGAATTTATTCAGAAAATTAAGTCCTGCTAGATCACTTCAGGCTGGCCCCTTTCGCAGGTATAGCAATCATGTCAAATATGTAAAAAAGCAAGGAACATACATTCCACATTAATAATTATGTTGCCAAAATTAGTGTGAGCTGCAAATTGCCTCCAGCATTGCTCCTCTTTCTTTTTTCTGGAGGCTGCCATTTTTTTGAAGCACCAAGTCCCTGAGCAGCAGTAAATCATAAAGCAGAACTAAACCCATCGATTTACTGGTTTCAAAAAACAGTTACATTCTGGGAATGCTGGAGATGCAAACTGACCCATTTGATTGTGTCCTCAACTAAACTGTCAAACCATCAAATTGCAGATGTCATAACTGATCACATG